>NW_026947655.1:0-462328 GCF_034190915.1 Cavia porcellus | reverse complement strand
CCACCGCATGTTTCCTGACCTCCCCATGCTGACCAGCCCATGGTGCTTTTCTCCATCCTCCATTGCCACTCACTGCCCATGCTAATTCAGGCCCTCCGATTCACACCACCCCGTGATGTTTTTCTCACTCCTAGTAGTGAATGGCCTGTTAGAAAACCTTACAATGCAGACCACCCCGCGATGTTTTTCAGAAACCTACCCTACATTGCCACCGCATGTTTCCTGACCTCAGCATGCTGAACACCCCTTAGTGTTTTCTCCATCCTACATTGCCACTCACTGCCTATCCTAATTCAGGCCCTCCGATGCACAGCTCCCTGTGATGTTTTTCTCACTCCTACTAGTGAATGGCCTGTTAGAAACCCTTACAATGCACACCACCCCACAATGTTTTTCAGAAACCTATCCTACATTGCCAACGCATGTTTCCTTATCTCCCCATTCTGAACATCCATTGTTGTTTTCCCAACCTACATTGCCACTCACTGGTATCAGAATTCAGGCCATCAGGTTGACACAACCCTGTGATGTTTATTTCACTCATACTAGTGAATGGCCTGTTAGGAACCCGTACAATGGGCACCACACCGCGATGATTTTCAGAAACCTATCCTACATTGCCACGGCCTGTTTCCTGACCTCCCCATGCTGAATACCCTGTGTGGTTTTCTCCATTCTACATTGCCACTCACTGCCTTTCCTAATTAGGCCCTATGATTCACACCACCTGGTGATGTTTTTCTCACTCCTACTGGTGAATGGCGTGTTAGAAACCCTTACAATGTGCACGACCCCGCGATGTTTTGAGAAACCTGTCCTGCATTGCCACCGCATGTTTCCTGACCTCCCCATGATGACCAGACCTTGGTGCTTTTATCATTCCTACAGTGCCACTCACAGCCTATTGTACTTCAGGCCCTCCGATTCACAAAACCCGTAATGTTTTTCTCACGCCTACTAGTGAATGGCCTGTTAGAAAACCTTACAATGCACACCACCCCACAATGTTTTTCAGAAACCTATCCTACATTGCCAACGCATGTTTCCTTATCTCCCCATTCTGAACATCCATTGTTGTTTTCCCAACCTACATTGCCACTCACTGGTATCAGAATTCAGGCCATCAGGTTGACACAACCCTGTGATGTTTATTTCACTCATACTAGTGAATGGCCTGTTAGGAACCCGTACAATGGGCACCACACCGCGATGATTTTCAGAAACCTATCCTACATTGCCACGGCCTGTTTCCTGACCTCCCCATGCTGAATACCCTGTGTGGTTTTCTCCATTCTACATTGCCACTCACTGCCTTTCCTAATTAGGCCCTATGATTCACACCACCTGGTGATGTTTTTCTCACTCCTACTGGTGAATGGCGTGTTAGAAACCCTTACAATGTGCACGACCCCGCGATGTTTTGAGAAACCTGTCCTGCATTGCCACCGCATGTTTCCTGACCTCCCCATGATGACCAGACCTTGGTGCTTTTATCATTCCTACAGTGCCACTCACAGCCTATTGTACTTCAGGCCCTCCGATTCACAAAACCCGTAATGTTTTTCTCACGCCTACTAGTGAATGGCCTGTTAGAAAACCTTACAATGCGCACCACCCCGCGATGTTTTTCAGAAACATATCCTACACTGCCACCGCATGTTTCCTGACCTCCCCATGCTGAATACCCCGTGGTGCTTTTCTCCATCCTACATTGCCACTCACTGCCTGTCGTAATTCATGCCCTCCGATTCACACCACTCCGTGATGTTTTCCACACTCCTACTAGTGAATGGCCTGTTAGAAACCCTTACAATGAGCACCACCCCAAGATGTTTTTCAGAAACCAATCCTTCATGGCAGGCCCATGTTTCCTGACCTCCCCATGCTCACCAACCCGTGGTGATTTTCTCCATCCTACATTGCCACTCACTGCCTATCCTAATTCAGGCCCTCCGATTCACACCACCCCGTGATGAATTTCTCACTCCTACTAGTGAATGGACTGTTAGAAACCCTTACAAGTCTCACCACCCCGTGATGTTTTTCAGAAACCTATCCTACATTGCCACCGCATGTTTCCTGACCTCCCCATGCTGAGCACCCCGAGGTGCTTTTCTCCATCCTACGTTGTCACTCACTGCCTATTGTAATTCAGGCCCTCCGATTCACACCACCCCATGATGTTTTTCTCACTCCTACTAGTGAATGGCCTGTTAGAAACCCTTACAATGCGCACCACCCCACGATGTTTTTCAGAAACCTATCCTACATTCCACTGCATGTTTCCTGACCTCCCCATGCTGACCCGCCCTTGGTGTTTTCTCCATCCTACATTGACACTCACTGCCTATCCGAATTCAGGCCCTCCAATTCACACCCTCCTGTGATGTTTTTACACTCCTACTAATGATGGCCTCTTAGAAACCCTTACAGTGCGCACCACCCCGCGATATTTTTCAGAAACCTATCCTACATTGCCACCGCTCGTTTCATGACCTCCCCATTCTGACCACCCCGTGGTTCTTTTCCCCATTATACATTGCCAATCACTGCCTATGCTAATTCAGGCCCTCCAATTCACACCAGGCCCTGATGTTTTCCTCACTCCTACTAGTGAATGGCCTGTTAGAAACCCTTATAATGCGCACCACACAGCGAAGTTTTTCAGAAACCTATCCTACATTGCCACTGCATGTTTCCTGACTCCCCATGATCCCCAGACCTTGGTGCTTTTCTCATTCCTACAGTGCCACTCACAGCCTATCGTACTTCAGGCCCTCCGATTCACAAAACCCGTAATGTTTTTCTCACGCCTACTAGTGAACGGCCTGTTAGAAAACCTTACAATGCGCACCACCCCGCGATGTTTTTCAGAAACCTATCCTACACTGCCACCGCATGTTTCCTGACCTCCCCATGCTGAAAACCCCGTGGTGCTTTTCTCCATACTACATTGCCACACACTGCCTATCCTAATTCAGGCCTTCCGATTCACACTACTCCGTGATGTTTTTCTCACTCCTACTAGTGAATGGCCTGTTAGAAACCCTTACAATGTGCACCACCCTGCGATGTTTTTCAGAAACCTATCCCACATTGCCACCGAATCTTTCCTCACCTCCCCTTGCTTAATACCCTGTGTTGCTTTTCTCCATTCTACATTGCCACTCACTGCCTATCCTAATTCAGACACTCCGATTCACACCACGCCGTGATGTTTTTCTCACTCCTACTAGTGAATGGCCTCCTAGAAACCCTTACAATGCGTACCACCCCGCGATGTTTTTCAGAAACCTATCCTACATTGCCACCCCATGTCTCCTGACCTCCCCATTCTGACCACCCCGTGGTGCTTTTCCCCACCCTACATTGCCAATCACTGCCTATTCTAATTCAGACACTCCGATTCACACCACCCCGTGATGTTTTTCTCACTCCTACTAGTGAATTGCCTGTTAGCAAACCTTACAATGCGCAACACCCCGCGATGTTTTTCAGAAACCTATCCTACATTGCCACTGCATGTTTGCTGACCTCCCAATGCTGACCACCCCGTGGTGCTTTTCTCAATCCTACATTGCCACTCACTGCCTATCCGAATTAAGGTCCTCCAATTCACACCCTCCTGTAATATTTTTCACACTCCTACTAGTGAATGGCCTGTTAGAAACCCTTACAATGCGAACCACCCCGCGATGTTTTTCAGAAACCTATCCTATATTGCCACCCCATGTTTCCTGACCTCCACATGCTGACCACCCAATGGTGCTTTTCTCCATCATACGTTGTCACTCACTGCCTATCGTAATTCAGGCCCTACGATTCACACCACCCTGTGATGTTTTTCTCACTCCTACTAGTGAATGGCCTGTTAGAAACCCTTACAATGCGTACCACCCCACGATGTTTTTCAGAAACCTATCCTACATTCCCAGCGCATGTTTCCTGCCTTCCCACTGCTGACGACCCCGTTGTGCTTTTCTCCATCCTACATTGCCACTCACAGCCTATCGTAATTCAGGCCCTCCGATTCACACCGCCCCTGATGTTTTTCTAACTCCTACTAGTGAATGGCCTGTTAGAAACCCTTACAATGCACATCACCCCTCGATGTTTTTCAGAAACCTATCCTACATTGCCACTGCATGTTTCCTGACCTCCACATGATGACCACACCGTGGTGGTTTTCTCCATCCTACATTGCCACTCACTGCCTATCCTAATTCAGGCCCTCGAGTTCAAACCACCCTGTGAAGATTTTGTCACTCCTACTAGTGAATGGCCTGTTAGAAACCCTTACAATGCGCAGCACACCGCGATGTTTTTCAGAAACCTATCCTACCTTGCCACCGCATGTTTCCTGACCTCCCCATGCTGAATAACCTGTGGTGCTTTTCTCCATCCTACCTTGCCACTCACTGCCTATCCTAATGCAGGCCCCCCGACTCACACCACCCCGTGATGTTTTTCTAACTCCTACTAGTGAATGGCCTGTTAGAAACCCTTACAATGCGCAGCACACCGCGATGTTTTTCAGAAACCTATCCTACCTTGCCACCGCATGTTTCCTGACCTCCCCATGCTGAATAACCTGTGGTGCTTTTCTCCATCCTACCTTGCCACTCACTGCCTATCCTAATGCAGGCCCCCCGACTCACACCACCCCGTGATGTTTTTCTAACTCCTACTAGTGAATGGCCTGTTAGAAACCATTTCAATGCGCACCACCCCGCGATGTTTTTCATAAACCTATCCTACATTGCCACCGCATGTTTCCTGACCTCCCCATGCTGACCACCCCTTGGTGTTTTCTCCATTCTACATTGCCATTCACTGCCTATCCGAATTCAGGCCCTCCAATTCACACCTTCGTGTGATGTTTTTCACACTCATACTAGCAAATGGCGTGTTAGAAACCATTACAATGCGCAACGCCCCGCGATGTTTTCAAGAAAACTATCCTATATTGCCACTGCATGTTTCCTGACCTCCCAATGCAGACCACCCCGTGGTGCTTTTCTCCAACTTACATTGCCACTCACTGCCTATCGTAATTCAGGCCCTCGGTTCACCCCACCCCGTGATGTTTTTCTCACTCCTACTAGTGAATGGCCTGTTAGAAACCATTTCAATGCGCACCACAACGCGATGTTTTTCATAAACCTATCCTACATTGCCACCGCATGTTTCCTGACCTCCCCATGCTGACCACCCCTTGGTGTTTTCTCCATTCTGCATTGCCACTCACTGCCTATCTGAATTCAGGCCCTCGCATTCACCCCCCCTCCGTGATGTTTTTCTCACTCCTACTAGCGAATGGCCTGTTAGAACCCCTTTAAATGCGCACCACCTCGCGATGTTTTTCAGAAACCTATCCTACATTGCAACCGCATGTTTCATGACCTCCCCATGCTGAATACCCCGTGGTGCTTTTCTCTATCCTACATTGCCACTCACTGACTAACCTAATTCAGGCCCTCCTATTCACAGAACCCCGTGATATTTTCCTCAATCTTACTACTGAATGGCCTGTTAGAAACCCTTACAATGCGCACAACACCGTGATGTTTTTCAGAAACCTATCCTACATTGCCACTGCTTGTTTCCTGACCTCCCCATGCTGACCACCGAGTCTTGCTTTTCTCCATCCTACATTGTCACTCAATGCCTATCCTAATTGAGGCACTCCGATTCACACCACCCCGTGATGTTTGTCTCACTCCTACTAGTGAATGGCCTGTTAGCAACCCTTACAATACGTAACATCCCGCGATGTTTTTCAGGAAAATATCCTAAATTGCCACCGCATGTTTCCTGACCTCCCCATGCTGACCAACCCGTGGTGCTTTTCTCCTACCTCCATTGCAACTCACTGCCTATGCTAATTCAGGCCCTCTGATTCACACCACCCTGTGATGTTTTTCTCATTCCTATTAGTGAATGACCTGTTAGAAAACCTTACAAATCGCACCACCCCGCAATGTTTTTCAAAAACCTATCCTACATTGCCAACGCATGTTTCCGGACCTCCCCATGCTGACCACCCCTTGGTGTTTTCTCCATTCTACATTGCCACTCACTGCCTATCCGAATTCAGGCCCTCCAATTCACACCCTCGTGTGATGTTTTTCACACTCGTACTAGTGAATGGCCTGTTAGAAACGGTTACAATGCGCAACACCCCGTGATGTTTTCAAGAAATCTATCCTATATTGCCACCGCATGTTTCCTGACCTCCCAATGCAGACCACCCCGTGGTGCTTTTCTCCAAGGTACATTGTCACTCACTGCCTATCGTAATTCAGGCCCTCAGTTCACCCCACCCCGTGATGTTTTTCTCACTACTACTAGTGAACGGCCTGTTAGAAACCCTTACAATGCGCACCACACCGCGATATTTTTCAGAAACCTATCCTACATTGCCACCGCATGTTTCCTGACCTCCACATGCTGACCACCCCGTGTTGCTTTTCTCCATCCTACATTGCCACTCACTGCCTATTGGAATTCAGGCCCTCTAATACACAACACTCCGTAATGTTTTTCTCACTCCTACTATTGAAGGACCTGTTAGAAAACCTTACAATGTGTACCACCCCTCGATGTTTTTCAGAAACCTATCCTATATTGCCACCGCATGTTTCCTGACCTCCCATGCTGACAACCTCTTGGTGTTTTCTCCATCCTACATTGCAACACTGCGTATCCGAATTCAGGCCCTCCGGTTCACACCCCCCTGCGATGTTTTTCTCACTCCTACTATTGAATGGCCTGTTAGAAAACCTTTCAATGCGCACCACCCCGCGATGTTTTTCAAAAACCTATCCTACATTGCCACGGCATATTTTCTGACCTCCCCATGCCGAATACCCTGTGGTGGTTTTCTCCATCCTACATTGTCACTCACTACCTATCGTAATTCAGTCCCTCCGATTCACACCACCCGTGAAGTTTTTCTCACTCCTACTTGTGAATGGCCTGTTAGAAACCCTTACAATGCACACCACCCCACAATGTTTTTCAGAAACCTATCCTACATTGTCACCACATGTTTCCTGACTGCACCATGCTGACCAGCCCTTGGTGCTTTTCTGATTCCTACATTGCCACTCACAGCCAATCGTACTTCAGGCCCTCCGACTCACACCTCCCCGTAATGTTTTTCTCACTCCTACTAGTGAATTGCCTGTTAGAAACCCGTACAATGTACACCACCCCGCGATGTTTTTGAGAAACCTATCCTACTTTGGCAACGCATGTTTCCTGACCTCCACATGCTGACCACCCTGGGCTGCTTTTCTCCATCCTACATTGCCACTCACTGCCTATCCTAATTCAGGCCCTCCGATTCACACCACCCGTGAAGTTTTTCTCACTCCTACTTGGGAATGGCCTGTTAGAAACACTTACAATGCACAACACCCCACAATGTTTTTCAGAAACCTATCCTACATTGTCACCACATGTTTCCTGACCGCACCATGCTGACCAGCCCTTGGTGCTTTTCTGATTCCTACATTGCCCCTCACAGCCAATCGTACTTCAGGCCCTCCGATTCACACCACCCCGTAATGTTTTTCTCACTCCTACTAGTGAATGGCCTTTTAGAAACCCTTACAATGCGCACCACCGCTCGATATTTTTCAGAAACCTATCCTACCTTGCCACCGCATGGTTCCTGACCTCCCCATGCTGAATACCCCGTGGTGCTTTTCTCCTTCCTACATTGCCACTCACTGCCTTTCCTAATTCAGGCCCTCCGAATCACACCACTTCATGATGTTTTTCTACCTCCTACTCGTGAATGGCCTGTTATAAACACTTACAATGCGCACCAGCCAGTGATGTTTTTCAGCAACCTATCATACATTGCCACCGAATGTTTCCTGACTTCCCCATGCTGACCACCACATGGGGCTTTTCTCCATCATACATTGCCACTTATTGCCTATGCGAATTCAGGCCCTCCGATTCACACAACCGCGTGATGTTTTTCTCAACCTGCTTTTGAATGACCTGTTAGAAACTCTTACAATGCGTACCACCCCGCAATGTTTTCCAGGAAAATATCCTAAATTGCCACCACATGTTTCCTGACATTCCCATGCTGACCACCCCATGGTGCTTTTCTCCAACCTCCATTGCCACTCACAGCCTATCGTAATTCAGGCCCTCCGAATCACACCACCCCTGATGTTTTTCTAACTCCTACTGGTAAATGGCCTGTTAGAAACACTTACAATGCACATCACCCCTCGATGTTTTCAGAAACTTATCCTACATTGCCACTGCATGTTTCCTGACCTCCACATGCTGACCACCCCGTGGTGCTTTTCTCCACCCTCAATTGCCACTCACTGCTTATGCTAATTCAGGCCCTCTGATTCACACCACCTCGTGATGTTTGTCTCATTCCTATTAGTGATTGACCTGTTAGAAAACCTTACAAAATGCTCCACCCCGCGATGTTTTTCAGAAACCTATCCTACATTGTCACCTCATGTTTCCTGATTCCCATGCTGACCACCTCTTGGTGTTTTCTCCATCCTACGTTGGCACACTGCCTATCCGAATTCAGGGCCTCCGATTCACAACCCCCTGTGATGTTTTTCTCACTCCTACAAGGGAATGGCCTGTTAGAAACCCTTTCAATGCGCACCACCCAGGGATGTTTTTCAGAAACCTATTCTACATTGCCACCCCATGTTTCCTGACCTCCGCATGCTGAGCACCCCATGGTGCTGTTCTCCATCCTATGTTGTCACTCACTGCCTATCGTAATTCAGGCCCTCCAATTCACACCACCCCGTGATGTTTTTATCACTCCTACTAGTGAATGGCCTGTTAAAAACCCTTGCAATGCGCACCACCCCGCGATGTATTTCAGAAACCTGTCCTACATTGCCAACACATGTTTCCTGATCTCCCCATGCTGACCACCCATTGGTGTTTTCCCATCCTACGTTGCCACTCACTTGTATCCGAATTCAGGCCATCGGGTTGAAACCCCCCTGTGATGTTTTTTTCACTCGTACTAGTGAATGGCCTGTTAGAAACACTTACAATGAGCACCACCCCGCGATGATTTTCAGAAACCTATCCTACATTTCCACGGCATGTTTCCTGACCTCCCCATGCTGAATACCCCGTGGTGGTTTTCTCCATCATACATTGCCACTCACTGCCTTTCCTAATTAGGCCCTACGATTCACACCACCCCGTGATGTTTTTCTCACTCCTACTGTTGAATGAAATTTTACACACCCATACAATGGGCACTACCCTGCGATGTTTTTCAGAAACCTATCCTATATTGCCAACACATGTTTCCTGACCTCCCCATTCTGACCAACCCGTGGTGCTTTTAACAATCCTACATTGCCAATCACTGACTATGATAATTCAGGACCTCTGATTCACACCACCCTGTTGTTTTTCTCACTCCTACTAATGAATGGCCTGTTAGCAAACTTTACAATGCACACCACCCCCGATGTTTTTCATAAACCTTCTCCTACATGGCCACCGCATTTTTCATCACCTCCCCATGCTGACCACCCTGTGGTGCTTTTCTCCATCCTTCGTTGCCACTCACTGCCTAATCTAATTCAGGCCATCCAATTCCCACTACCCCTTGATGTTTTTCTCACTCCTACTAGTGAATGACCTGTTAGAAAACCTTACAATGCGCAACACCCCGCGAAGTTTTACAGGAACATATCCTACATTGCCACCGCATGTTTCCTGACATACCCATGCTGACGACCCCGTGGTTCTTTTCTATATCCTACATTGCCATTCACTGCCTATCCTAATTCAGGCCCAACGTTACACACCACTCCACGATGTTTTTCTCACTCCTACTAATGAATGGCCTGTTTGAACCTCTTACAACGCGCACCAACACGCAATGTTTTTCAGAAACCCATGCTACTTTGCTACCGCATGTTTCTTGACCTCCCAATGCTGACCACCCCGTGGTGCTTTTCTCCAAACTACATTGCTACTCACTGCCTATCCTAATACACGCCCTCCGATTCACAGAACCCCGGGAAGTTTTTCTCAATCCTACTAGTGAGTGGCCTGTAAGCAAAGCTTACAATGTGCACCACTCAGCAATGTGGTTCAGAAACCTATCCTACATTGCCACCGCATGTTTACTGACCTCCCCATGCTGACCACCCCTTGGTGTTTTCTCCATCCTACATTGCCACTCACTGCCTATCGTAATTCAGGCCCTTCAGTTCACCCTACCCCATGATGTTTTTCTCACTCGTTGTAGTGAATGACCTGTTAGAAACCCTTACCATGCGCACCACCACGCGATGTTTTTCAGAAACTTTTCCTACATTGCCACTGCATGTTTCCTGACCTCCGCATGCTGACCACCCCGTGGTGATTTTCACCATCCTACATTGCCACCCACTGCCTATTTTAATTCAGACACTCTGATTCCCACCACCGCCAGAAGTTTTTCTCAATCCTACTGGTGAATTTCCTGTTAAAAACTCTTACAATGCGCACCACGCCGTGATGTTTTTCAGAAACCTATCCTACATTGCCACCGCATGTTTCCTGACCTCCCAATGCAGACCACCCCGTGGTGCTTTTCTCCAACTTACATTTTCACTCACTGCCTATCGTAATTCAGGCCCTCGGTTCACCGCATCCCGTGATGTTTTTCTCACTACTACTAGTGAATGGCCTGGTAGAAACCATTTCAATGCGCACCACCCCGCGATGATTTTCATAAACCTATCCTACATTGCCACCGCATGTTTCCTGAGCTCCCCATGCGGACCACTCCTTGGTGTTTTCTCCATCCTACATTGCCACTCACTGCCTATCCGAATTCAGGGCCTCGAGTTCACCCCCCCGTGATGTTTTTCTCACTCCTACTAGTGAATGGCCTGTTAGAAACCCTTTAAATGCGCACCACCTCGCGATGTTTTTCAGAAACCTATCCTACATTGCAACCGCATGTTTCCTGACTTCCCCATGCTGAATACCCCGTGGTGCTTTTCTCTATCCTACATTGCCACTCACTGCCTAAACTAATTCAGGCCCTCCTATTCACAGAACCCCGTGATATTTTCCTCACTCTTACTACTGAATGGCCTGTTAGAAACCCTTACAATACGCACAACACCGTGATGTTTTTCAGAAACCTATCCTACATTGCCACTGCTTGTTTCCTGACCTCCCCATGCTGACCACCCAGTCTTGCTTTTCTCCATCCTACATTGCCACTCAATGCCTATCCTAATTGATGCACTCCGATTCACACCACCCCGTGATGTTTGTCTCACTCCTAGTAGTGAATGGCCTGTTAGCAACCCTTACAATACGTAACATCCTGCGATGTTTTTCAGGAAAATATCCTAAATTGCCACCGCATGTTTCCTGACCTCCCCATGCTGACCACCCTGTGATGCTTTTCTCCTACCTCCATTGCCACTCACTGCCTATGCTAATTCAGGCCCTCTGATTCACACCACCCCGTGATGATTTTCTCATTCCTATTACTGAATGACCTGGTAGAAAACCTTACAAATCGCACCACCCCTCGATGTTTTTTAGAAACGTATCCTATATTGCCACCGCATGTTTCCTGACCTCCCATGCTGACAACCTCTTGGTGTTTTCTCCATCCTACATTGCAACACTGCGTATCCGAATTCAGGCCATCCTGTTCACACCCCCCTGTGATGTTTTTCTCACTCCTACTATTGAATGGCCTGTTAGAAACCCTTTCAATGCGCACCACCCCGCGATGTTTTTCAAAAACCTATCCTACATTGCCACGGCATATTTCCTGACCTCCCCATGCTGAATACCCTGTGGTGGTTTTCTCCATCCTACATTGTCACTCACTACCTATCGTAATTCAGGCGCTCCGATTCACACCACTCGTGAAGTTTTTCTCACTCCTACTTGTGAATGGCCTGTTAGAAACCCTTACAATGCACACCACCCCACAATGTTTTTCAGAAACCTATCCTACATTGTCACCACATGTTTCCTGACCGCCCCATGCTGACCAGCCCTTGGTGCTTTTCTGATTCCTACATTGCCACTCACAGCCAATCGTAATTCAGGCCCTCCGATTCCCACCACCCCGTAATGTTTTTCTCACTCCTACTAGTGAATTGCCTGTTAGAAACCCGTACAATGTGCACCACCCCGCGATATTTTTGAGAAACCTATCCTACTTTGGCAATGCATATTTCCTGACCTCCACATGCTGACCACCCCGGGCTGCTTTTCTCCATCCTACATTGCCACTCACTGCCTATCCTAATTCAGGCCCTCTGATTCACACCACCCCGTTATGTTTTTCTCACTCCTACTAGTGAATGGCCTTTTAGAAACACTTACAATGCGCACCACCGCTCGGTATTTTTCAGAAACCTATCCTACCTTGCCACCGCATGGTTCCTGACCTCCCCATGCTGAATACCCCGTGGTGCTTTTCTCCTTCCTACATTGCCACTCACTGCCTTTCCTAATTCAGGCCCTCCGAATCACACCAATTCATGATGTTTTTCTACCTCCTACTCGTGAATGGCCTGTTATAAACACTTACAATGCGCACCAGCCAGTGATGTTTTTCAGCAACCTATCATACATTGCCACCGCATGTTTCCTGACTTCCCCATGCTGACCACCACATGGGGCTTTTCTCCATCATACATTGCCACTTATTGCCTATGCGAATTCAGGCCCTCCGATTCACACAACCGCGTGATGTTTTTCTCAATCTGCTATTGAATGACCTGTTAGAAACTCTTACAATGCGTACCACCCTGCAATGTTTTCCAGGAAAATATCCTAAATTGCCACCACATGTTTCCTGACATTCCCATGCTGACCACCCCATGGTGCTTTTCTCCAACTTCCATTGCCACTCACAGCCTATCGTAATTCAGGCCCTCCGAATCACACCACCCCTGATGTTTTTCTAACTCCTACTGGTGAATGGCCTGTTAGAAACACTTACAATGCACATCACCCCTCGATGTTTTCAGAAACCTATCCTACATTGCCACTGCATGTTTCCTGACCTCCACATGCTGACCACCCCGTGGTGCTTTTCTCCACCCTCCATTGCCACTCACTGCTTATGCTAATTCAGGCCCTCTGATTCACACCACCCCGTGATGTTTGTCTCATTCCTATTAGTGATGGACCTGTTAGAAAACCTTACAAAATGCTCCACCCCGCGATGTTTTTCAGAAACCTATCCTACATTGTCACCGCATGTTTCCTGATTCCCATGCTGACCACCTCTTGTTGTTTTCTCCATCCTACGTTGGCACACTGCCTATCCGAATTAAGCGCCTCCGATTCACACCCCCCTGTGATGTTTTTCTCACTCCTACAAGGGAATGGCCTGTTAGAAACCCTTTCAATGCGCACCACCCAGGGATGTTTTTCAGAAACCTTTTCTACATTGCCACCCCATGTTTCCTGACCTCCCCATGCTGACCACCCCATGGTGCTGTTCTCCATCCTATATTGTCACTCACTGCCTATCGTAATTAAGGCCCTCCAATTCACACCACCCCGTGATGTTTTTATCACTCCTACTAGTGAATGGCCTGTTAAAAACACTTACAATGAGCACCACCCTGCGATGATTTTCAGAAACCTATCCTACATTTCCACGGCATGTTTCATGAACTCCCCATGCTGAATACCCCGTGGTGGTTTTCTCCATCATACATTGCCACTCACTGCCTTTCCTAATTAGGCCCTACGATTCACACCACCTCGTGATGTTTTTCTCACTCCTACTGTTGAATGAAATTTTACACACCCATACAATGGGCACTACCCTGCAATGTTTTTCAGAAACCTATCCTACATTGCCACCAAATGTTTCCTGACCTCCCCATTCTGACCACCCCGTGGTGCTTTTCCCAATCCTACATTGCCAATCACTGAGTATGCTAATTCAGGACCTCTGATTCACACCACCCCGTTATGTTTTTCTCACTCCTACTAATGAATGGCCTGTTAGCAAACTTTACAATGCACACCACCCCCGATGTTTTTCATAAACCTTCTCCTACATGGCCACCGCATTTTTCATCACCTCCCCATGCTGACCACCCTGTGGTGCTTTTCTCCATCCTTCGTTGCCACTCACTGCCTAATCTAATTCAGGCCATCCAATTCCCACTACCCCTTGATGTTTTTCTCACTCCTACTAGTGAATGACCTGTTAGAAAACCTTACAATGCGCAACACCCCGCGAAGTTTTACAGGAACATATCCTACATTGCCACCGCATGTTTCCTGACATACCCATGCTGACCACCCCGTGGTTCTTTTCTATATCCTACATTGCCATTCACTGCCTATCCTAATTCAGGCCCAACGTTACACACCACTCCACGATGTTTTTCTCACTCCTACTAATGAATGGCCTGTTTGAACCTCTTACAACGCGCACCAACACGCAATGTTTTTCAGAAACCCATGCTACATTGCTACCGCATGTTTCTTTACCTCCCAATGCTGACCACCCCGTGGTGCTTTTCCCCAAACTACATTGCTACTCACTGCCTATCCTAATACACGCCCTCCGATTCACAGAACCCCGGGAAGTTTTTCTCATTCCTACTAGTGAATGGCCTGTAAGCAAAGCTTACAATGTGCACCACTCAGCAATGTGTTTAAGAAACCTATCCTACATTGCCACCGCATGTTTACTGACCTCCCCATGATGACCACCCCTTGTTGTTTTCTCCATCCTACATTGCCACTCACTGCCTATCGTAATTCAGGCCCTTCAGTTCACCCTACCCCATGATGTTTTTCTCACTCGTACTAGTGAATGACCTGTTAGAAACCCTTACCATGCGCACCACCCCGCGATGTTTTTCAGAAACTTTTCCTACATTGCCACTGCATGTTTCCTGACCTCCGCATGCTGACCACCCCGTGGTGATTTTCACCATCCTACATTGCCACCCACTGCCTATTTTAATTCAGACACTCTGATTCCCACCACCGCGGGAAGTTTTTCTCAATCCTACTGGTGAATTGCCTGTTAAAAACTCTTACAATGCGCACCACGCCGTGATGTTTTTCAGAAACCTATCCTACATTGCCACCGCATGTTTCCTAACCTCCCCATGCTGACCACTCCTGGTGCTTTTCTCCACCATCCATTGCTACTCACTGCCTATGCTAATTTAGGCCCTCTGATTCACACCACCCCGTGATGTTTTCTCACTCCAACTAGTGAATGGCTTTTTAGAAACCCTTACAATGCGCACCACCCCACGATGTTTTTCAGAAACCTATTCTACATTGCTACCACATTTTTCCTGACCTCCCCATGCTGACAACCCGTGGTGCTTTTCTACATCCTACATTGCCAGTCACTGACTATTTTATTCAGGCCTTCCGATTTACACCACACCGTGATGTTTTTCTCACTCCTACTTGTGAATGGCCTGTTAGAAACCCTTACAATGCGAACCAACCCGCGATGTTTTTCATAAACCTATCCTACATTGCCACCGCATGTTTCCTGACCTCTCCATTCTGACCACACTGTGGTGCTTTTCTCCGGCCTACATTGCCACTCACTGCCTATTCTAATTCAAGCCCTCCGATTCACACCACCCCGTGATGTTTTTCTCACTCCTACTAATGAAAGGCCTGTTAGAAACCCTTACAATGCCCACCACCAAACGATGTTTTTCAGAAACCTATCCTACATTGCCACCACATGTTTCCTGACCTCCACATGCTGACCAACCAGGGTGCTTTTCTAAATCCTACATTGCTACACACTGACTATCCTTTTTCAGGAACTCTTAAGCAAACCACCCTGTGACGTTTTTATCACTCCTACTAGTGAAAGGCCTGTTCGAAACCCTTACAATGCGCACCGCCCTGCGATGTTTTTCAGAAACCTATCCTACATTCCCACTGCATGTTTTCTGAACTCCCCATGCTAAGAACGCCGTCTTGCTGTTCTCCATTTTACATTACCACTCACTGCCTAATCTAATTCAGGCCCTCCGTTTCACACCACCCCGTGATGTTTTTCGCACTCCTAGTAGTGAATGGCCTGTTAGAAACCCTTACAATGTGCAGCACCAAGCGATGTTTTTCAGAAACCTATCCTACATTGCCACCGCATGTTTCATAACCTCCCCATGCTGAATACCCTGTGGTGCTTTTCCCCATCCTACATTGCCACTCACTGCCTATCCTAATTCAGACAGTCCAATTCAAACCACCCTGTGATGTTTTTCTGACTACCACTAGTGAATGGCCTGTTAGAAACCCTTACAATGCCCACCACCAAACGATGTTTTTCAGAAACCTATCCTACATTGCCACCGCACGTTTCCTGACCTCCCCATGCTGACCAACCCGGGGTGATTTCTCCATACTACATTGCCACTCACTGCCTATCCTATTTCAGGCCCTCCGAAGCAAACCACCGCGTGACGTTTTTATCACTCCTCCTAGTGAAAGGCCTGTTAGAAACACTTACAATGCACAACACCCCGTGATGTTTTTCAGAAACCTATCCTACATTGACACTGCATGTTTCCTGAACTCCCCATGCTCACCTACGCCGTCTTGCTTTTCTCCATTCTACATTACCACTCACTGGCTAATCTTATTCAGGCCCTCCCATTCACAGCACCCCTTGATGATTTTCTCACTCCTACTAGTGAATGGCCTTTTAGAAACCCTTACAATGCGCACAACCATGCGATGTTTTTCAGAAACCTATCCTACATTACCACCGCATGTTTCCTGACCTCCCCATGCTGAATACCCTGTGGTGCTTTTCTCCATCCTAAATTGCCACTCACTGCCTATCCTAATTCAGACACTCCGATTCACACCACCCCATGATGTTTTTCGCATTCCTACTAGTGAATGGCCTGTTAGAAACCCTTACAATGCGCCCAACCACAAGATGTTTTTCAGAAACCTATCCTACATTGCCACCGCATTTTTCCTGACCTCCCCATGCTGACCAACCCAGGTGCTTTTCTCCATTCCGCATTGCCACTCACTGCCTATCCTAATTCAGACGGTCTGATTCACACCACCCCGTGATGTTTTTCTCACTCCTACTAGTGAATGGCCTGTTAGAAACCCTTACAATGCGCACCACCCCGCGATGTTTTTAAGAAATCTATCCTACATTGCCACCGCATGTTTCCAGACCTCCCCAGTCGGACTACCCCATGGTGCTTTTCTCCATCCTACATTGCCACTCACTGCCTATCCTAATTCAGACATTTCGATTCACACCACCCCGTGATGTTTTTCTCACTCCTACTAGTGAATGGCCTGTTAGAAACCCTTACAATGCGCACCACTCCGCGATGTTTTTCAGAAACCTCTCCTACATTAACACCGCATGTTTCCTGACCTCACCATGCTTAATACCCTGTGTTGCTTTTCTCCATCCTTCATTGCCTCTCACTGCCTATCTTAATTCAGACACTCTGATTCACACCACCCCGTGATGTTTTTCTCACTCCTACTAGAGAATGGCCTGTTAGAAAACTTTACAATGCGCACCACCCCGCGAGGTTTTTCAGATACCTATCCTACCTTGCTGCCGCATTTTTCCTGACCTCCCCATGCTGACAACCCCGTGGTGCTTTTCTCCATCGTACATTGCCACTCACTGCCTGTTTTAATTCAGGCCCTCCGATTCACACCACCCCGTGATGTTTTTCTAACTCCTACTAGTGAATGGCCTGTTAGAAACCCTTACAATGCACACCACCCCGTGATGTTTTTCAGAAACCTATCCTACATTGCCACTGCATGTTTCCTGACCTCCCCATGCTGAGCACCCCGTGGTGCTTTTCTCCATCCTACATTGCCACTCACTGCCTATCCTAATTCAGGCTCTCCGATTCACACCACCCCGTGGTGTTTTTCTCCCTCGTACTAGTGAATGTCCTGTTAGAAACCCTTACAATGCACACCACCCCGCAATGTTTTTCAGAAACCTACCCTACATTGCCACCAAATGTTTCCTGACCTCCCCATGCTGACCACCCCTTTGTGTTTTCTCCATCCTACATTGCCACTCACTGCCTATCCTAATTCAGGCCCTCCGTTGCACAGCTCCCTGTGATGTTTTTCTCACTCCTACTAGGGAATGGCCTGTTAGAAACCCTTACAATGAGCACCACCTCACGATGATTTTCAGAAACCTATCCTACATTGCCAGGGCATGTTTCTTGACCTCCCCATGCTGAATACACTGTGGTGGTTTTCTCCATTCTACATTGCCACTCATTGCCTTTCCTAATTAGGCCGTACGATTCACACCACCCCGTGATGTTTTTCTCACTCCTACTGGTGAATGGCGTGTTAGAAACCCTTACAATGTGCACTACCCCGCGATGTTTTTCAGAAACCTGTCCTGCATTGCCACCGCATGTTTCCTGACCTCCCCATGCTTACCAGACCTTGGTGCTTTTCTCCGTCCTACATTGCCACTTACTGCCTAGCCTAATTCAGGCCCTCGGGTTCAAAACCTCCTGTGAAGATTTTGTCACTCCTATTAGTGAATGGCCTGTTAGAAACCCTCACAATGCGCAGCATAAAGCGATGTTTTTCAGAAACCTATCCTACCTTGCCAACCGCATGTTTCCTGACCTCCCCATGCTGAATAACCCGTGGTGCTTTTCTCCATCCTACATTGCCACTCACCGCCTACACTTATTCAGGCCCTCCGATTCACACCACCCCGTGATGTTTTTCTCACTCCTACTAGTGAATGGCCTGTTAGAAACACTTGCAATGCGCACCACCCCGCGATGTTTTTCAGAAACCTATCCTACATTGCCACCAAATGTTTCCTGACCTCCCCATGCTGACCACCCCTTGGTGTTTTCTCCATCCTACATTGCCACTCCCTGCCTATCCGAATTCCGGCCGTCCAATTCACACTCTCCTTTGATGTTTTTCACACTCCTACTAGTGATGGCCTCTTAAAAACCCTTACAATGCGCAACACTCCGCGATGTTTTTCGAAACCTATCCTATATTGCCACCGCATGTTTCCTGCCCTCCCAATGCAGACCACCCCATGGTGCTTTTCTCCAAACTACATTGTCACTTACTGCCTATAGTAATTCAGTCCCTCCGATTCACCCCACCCTATGATGTTTTTCTCACTCCTACTAGTGAATGGCCTTGTAGAAACCCTTAAAATGCGCACCACACCGCCATGTTTTTCAGAAACCTATCCTACACGGCCACCGGATGTTTCCTGACCTCCCCATGCTGACCTCCCCATGGTGCTTTTCTCCATCCTACGTTGTCACTCACTGCCTATCGTAATTTAGGCCCTCCTATTCACCCTACCCCGTGATGTTTTTCTCACTCCTTCTAGTGAATGGCCCGTTAGAAACCTTTACAGTGCGCACCATCCCGCGATGTTTTTCAGAAACCTATCCTACATTGCCACCACACGTTTGTTGACCTCCCCATTCTGACCACCCCGTGGTTCTTTTCCCCATCCTACATTGCCAATCACTACATATGCTAATTCAGGCCCTCCGATTCACTCCACGCCGTGATGTTTTCCTCACTCCTACTAGTGAATGGCCTGTTAGAAACCCTTACAATGTGCACCACCCAGCGAAGTTTTTCAGAAACCTATCCTACATTGCCACCGCATGTTTCCTGACCTCCCCATGCTGAATAACCCGTGGTGCTTTTCTCCATTCTACATTGCCACTCACTGCCTGTCGTAATTCAGGCCCTCCGATTCACAGCACTCCGTGATGTTTTCCACACTCCTACTAGTGAATGGCATGTTAGAATCCCTTACAATGAGCACCACTCCACGATGTTTTTCAGAAACCTATCCTTCATGGCCAGCCCATGTTTCCTGACCTCCCCATGCTCACCAACCCGTGGTGATTTTCTCCATCCTACATAGCCACTCACTGCCCATTCTAATTCAGGCCGTCCAATTCACACCACCCCGTGATGAAATTCTCATTCCTACTAGTGAATGGACTGTTAGAAACCCTTACAAGGCTCAAAACCCCGTGATGTTTTCCAGAAACCTATCCTACATGCCACCGCATGTTTCCTGACCTCCCCATTCTGACCACCCCGTGTTGCTTTTCCCCATCCTACTTTCCAATCAAGGCCTATGATAATTCTGGCCCTCCAATTCACACCACCCCGTTATGTTTTTCTCACTCCTACTAGTGAATGGCCTGTTAGCAAACCTTACAATGCTCAGCACCCGGCGATGTTTTTCGGAAACCTATCCTATATTGCCACCACATGTTTCCTGACCTCCCCATTCTGACCACCCCATGGTGCTTTTCTCCATCCTACATTGCCACTCACTGCCTATTTTAATTCAGGCCCCCTGATTCACACCACCCCGTGATGTTTTTCTAACTCCTACTAGTGAATTGCCTGTTAGAAACCCTTACAATGCACACCACCATGTGATGTTTTTCAGAAACCTATCCTACATTGCCTCCGCATGTTTCCTGACCTCCCCATGCTGAGCAAACCGTGGTGCTTTTCTCCATCCTACATTGCCACTCAATGCCTATCCTAATTTAGGCCCTCTGATTCACACCACCCCATGATGTTTTTCTAACTCCTACTAGTGAATTGCCTGTTAGAAACCCTTACAATGCACACCACCACGCAATGTTTTTCAGAAACCTATCCTACATTGCCACCGCATGTTTCCTTACCTCCACTTACTGACCACCCCGGGAGGCTTTTCTCCACCCTCCATTGCCACTCACTGCCTATGCTAATTCAGGCCCTCTGATTCACACCACCCCCTGAAGGTTTTCTCACTCCTACCTTGAATGGCCTGTTAGAAACCCTTACAATGCGCACCACCCTGCGATGCTTTTCAGAAACCTACCCTACAATGCCACCGCATGTTTCCTGACCTCCCCATGCTGAATACCCTGTGGTGCTTTTCTCCATCCTACATTGGCACTCACTGCCTATCCTAATTCAGGCCCTCCGATGCACAGCTCCCTGTGATGTTTTTCTCACTCCTACTAGTGAATGGCCTGTTAGAAACCCTTACAATGAGCACCACCCCGCGATGATTTTCAGATACCTATCCTACATTGCAACGGCATGTTTCCTGACCTCATCATGCTGAATACCCTGTGGTGGTTTTCTCCAATTTACATTGCCACTCATTGGCTTTCCTAATTAGGCCCTACTATTCACACAACGCCGTGATGTTTTTCTCACTCCTACTGGTGAATGGCGTGTTAGAAACCCTTACAATGTGCACTACCCTGCGATGTTTTTCAGAAACCTGTCCTGCATTGCCACCGTATGTTTCCTGACCTCCCCATGCTGACCAGACCTTGGTGCTTTTCTCATTCCTACAGAGCCACTCACAGCCTATCGTACTTCAGGCCCTCCCATTCACAAAACCCATAATGTTTTTCTCACGCCTACTAGTGAATGGCCTGTTAGAAAACCTTACAAGGCTCACCACCCAGGGATGTTTTTCAGAAACCTATCCTACAGTGCCACCGCATGTTTCCTGACCTCCCCATGCTGACCAACCCATGGTGCTTTTCTCCATCCTACATTGCCACTTACTGCCTATCCTAATTCAGGCCCTCGGGTTCAAATCCCCCTGTGAAGATTTTGTCACTCCTACTAGTGAATGGCCTGTTAGAAACCCTAACAATGCGCAGCATAAAGCGCTGTTTTTCAGAAACCTATCCTACCTTGCCAACCGCATGTTTCCTGACCTCCCCATGCTGAATAACCCGTGGTGCTTTTCTCCATCCTACATTGCCACTCACCGCCTACACTTATTCAGGCCCTCCGATTCACACCACCCCGTGATGTTTTTCTCACTCCTACTAGTGAATGGCCTGTTAGAAACACTTACAATGCGCACCACCCCACGATGTTTTTCAGAAACCTATCCTACATTGCCACCGCATGTTTCCTGCCCTCCCCATGCAGACCACCCCATGGTGCTTTTCTCCAACCTACCTTGTCACTTACTGCCTATAGTAATTCAGGCCCTCAGATTCACCCCACCCCATGATGTTTTTCTCACTCCTACTAGTGAATGGCCTGGTAGAAACCGTTAAAATGCGCACCACACCGCCATGTTTTTCAGAAACCTATCCTACACTGCCACCGTATGTTTCCTGACCTCCACATGCTGACCTCCCATTGGTGCTTTTCTCCATCCTACGTTGTCACTCACTGCCTATCGTAATTTACGCCCTCCGATTCACCCTACCCCGTGATGTTTTTCTCACTCCTTCTAGTGAATGGCCCGTTAGAAACCTTTACAGTGCGCACCACCCCGCGATGATTTTCAGAAACCTATCCTACATTGCCACCACACGTTTCTTGACCTCCCCATTCTGACCACCCCGTGGTGCTTTTCCCCATCCTACATTGCCAATCACTACCTATGCTAATTCAGGCCCTAGGATTCACAGCACTCCGTGATGTTTTCCACACTGTTACTAGTGAATGGCATGTTCGAATCCCTTACAATGAGCACCACGCCACGATGTTTTTCAGAAACCTATCCTTCATGGCCAGCCCATGTTTCCTGACCTCCCCATGCTCACCAACCCGTGGTGATTTTCTCCATCCTACATTGCTACTCACTGCCTATCCTAATTCAGGCCCTCCGATTCACACCACCCTGTGATGAATTTCTCACTCCTATTAGTGAATGGACTGTTAGAAACCCTTACAAGGCTCACCACCCCGTGATGTTTTTCAGAAACCTATCCTACATGCCACCGCATGTTTCCTGACCTCCGCATTCTGACCACCCCGTGTTGCTTTTCCCCATCCTACATTGCCAATCACTGCCTATGATAATTCTGGCCCTCCAATTCACACCACCCCGTTATGTTTTTCTCACTCCTACTAGTAAATGGCCTGTTAGCAAACCTTACAATGCGCACCACCCCGTGAATTTTTTCACATACCTATCCTACATTATTGCCGCATTTTCCTGACCTCCCCATGCTGACAACCCCGTGGTGCTTTTCTCCATCCTACATTGCCACTCACTGCCTATTTTAATTCAGGCCCTCTTATTCACACCACCCCGTGATGTTTTTCTAACTCCTACTAGTGAATTGCCTGTTAGAAACCCTTACAATGCACACCACCACGTGATGTTTTTCAGATACCTATCCTACATTGCCTCCGCATGTTTCCTGACCTCCCCATGCTGAGCAAACCTTGGTTCTTTTCTCCATCCTACATTGCCACTCAATGCCTATCCTAATTTAGGCCCTCTGATTCACAGCACCCCATGTTGTTTTTCTCACTCCTACTAGTGAATGGCCTGTTAGAATCCCTTACAATGCACACCACCCCGCAATGTTTTTCAGAAACCTATCCTACATTGCCACCGCATGTTTCCTGACCTCCCCTTACTGACCACCCCGGGAGGCTTTTCTCCACCCTCCATTGCCACTCACTGCCTATGCTAATTCAGGCCCTCTGATTCACACCACCCCGTGAAGTTTTTCTCACTCCTACCTTGAATGGCCTGTTAGAAAGCCTTACAATGCGCTCCACCCCGCGAAGTTTTTCAGAAAACTACCCTACATTGCCACCGCATGTTTCCTGACCTACCCATACTGACCACCCCTTTGTGTTTTCTCCATCCTACATTGCCACTCACTGCCTATTTTAATTCAGGCCCTCCGATGCATAGCTCCCTGTGATGTTTTTCTCACTCCTACTACTGAATGGCCTGTTAGAAACCCTTACAGTGAGCACCACCCCGCGATGATTTTCAGAAACCTATCCTACATTGCCACGGCATGTTTCCTGACCTCCCCATGCTGAATACCCTGTGGTGTTTTTCTCCATCCTACATTGCCACTCACTGCCTTTCCTAATTAGGCCCTACGATTCACACCACCCCGTGATGTTTTTCTCACTCCTACTGGTGAATGTAATGTTACACACCCATACAATGCGCACCACCCGCGATGCTTTTGAGAAACCTGTCCTACTTCGCCAAATCATGTTTCCTGACCTCCACATGCTGACCACCCCGGGCTGCTTTTCTCCATCCTACATTGCCACTTACTGCGATGCGAATTCAGGCCCTCCCATTCACACAACCGAGTGAAGTTTTTCTCAACCTGCTATTGAATGACCTGTTAGAAAGCATTACAATGCGTACCACCCCGCATTGTTTTGCCGGAAAATATCCTAAATTGCCACCACAAGTTTCCTTACCTCCCCATACTGACCACGCCGTGGTGCTTTTCTCCTTCCTCCATTGCCACTCACTGCCTATGCTAATTCAAGCCCTCTGATTCACACCACCCCATGATGTTTTTCTCACTCCTACAAGTGAATGGCCTGTTAGAAAACCTTACAATGCTCACTACCCGTGATGTTTTTCAGAAAACTATCCTACATTTCCTCTACATGTTTCCATACCTCCCCATGCTGACCACCCCTTGGTGTTTTGTCCATCCTACATTGCCACTCACTGCCTATCCGAATTCAGGCCCTCGGGTTCACACCCCCCCATGATGTTTTTCTCATTCCTATTAGTGAATGACCTGTTAGAAAACCTTACAAATCGCACCACCCGGCTATGTTTTTCAGAAACCTATCCTACATTGCCACCACATGTTTCCTGACCTCGCAATTCTGACCAACCCGGGGTGCTTTTCTCCATCCTACATTGCCACTCACTGCCTATCCTATTTCAGGCCCTCCGAAGCAAACCACCCCGTGAGGTTTTTATCACTCCTACTAGTGCAAGGCCTGATAGAAACCCTTAAAATGCCCACCACCCCGCGATGTTTTTCAGAAACCTATCCTACATTGCCACTGCATGTTTCCTGAACTCCCCATGCTCACCATGCCGTCTTGCATTTCTCCATTCTACATTACCACTCATGGCCTAATCTAATTCAGGACCTCTGATTCACACCACCCTGTGATGTTTTTCTCACTCCTACTAGTGAATGGCCTGTTAGAAACCCTTACAATGGGCACCACCACGCGATGTTTTACAGAAACCTATTCTACATTGCCACCGCATGTTTCCAGTCCTCCCCATACTGAATACCCTGTGGTGCTTTTCTCCATCCTTCATTGCCACTCACTGCCTATCCTAATTCAGGACCTCGGATTCACACCACCCTGTGATGTTTTTCTCACTCCTACTAGTGAATGGCCTGTTAGCAAACCTTACAATGCACACCAAACCGCTATGTTTTTCAGAAACCTATTCTACATTTCCACCACATGTTTCCTGACCCCCAATGCTGACCACCCCATGGTACTTTTATCCATCCTCCATTCCCACTCACTGCCTATGCTAATTCAGGCCCTCTGATTCACACCACACCGTGATGTTTTTCTCACACCTACTGGTGATTGGCCTGTTAGAAAACCTTTCAATGCGCACCCCCCCGCGATGTTTTTCAGAAACCTATCCTACATTGCCACCGCATGTTTCCTGCCCTCCCCATGCAGACCACCCCATGGTGCTTTTCTGCAACCTACATTGTCACTTACTGCCTATAGTAATTCAGGCCCTCCGATTCACCCCACCCCGTGATGTTTTTCTCACTCCTACTAGTGAATGGCCTGGTAGAAACCCTTAAAATGCGCACCACACCGCCATGTTTTTCAGAAACCTATCCTACACTGCCACCGTATGTTTCCTGACCTCCCCATGCTGACCTCCCCATGGTGCTTTTCTCCATCCTACGTTGTCACTCACTGCCTATCTTAATTTAGGCCCTCCGATTCACCCTACCCCGTGATGTTTTTCTCACTCCTTCTAGTGAATGGCCCGTTAGAAACCTTTACAGTGCGCACCACCCCGCGATGTTTTTCAGAAACCTATCCTACATTGCCACCACACGTTTGTTGACCTCCCCATTCTGACCACCCCGTGGTGCTTTTCCCCATCCTACATTGCCAATCACTACCTATGCTAATTCAGGCCCTAGGATTCACAGCACTCCGTGATGTTTTCCACACTGTTACTAGTGAATGGCATGTTCGAATCCCTTACAATGAGCACCACGCCACGATGTTTTTCAGAAACCTCTCCTTCATGGCCAGCCCATGTTTCTTGACCTCCCCATGCTCACCAACCCGTGGTGAATTTCTCCATCCTACATTGCTACTCACTGCCTATCCTAATTCAGGCCCTCCGATTCACACCACCCAGTGATGAATTTCTCACTCCTACTAGTGAATGGACTGTTAGAAACCCTTACAAGGCTCACCACCCCGTGATGTTTTTCAGAAACCTATCCTACATGCCACCGCATGTTTCCTGACCTCCGCATTCTGACCACCCCGTGTTGCTTTTCCCCATCCTACATTGCCAATCACTGCCTATGATAATTCTGGCCCTCCAATTCACACCACCCCGTTATGTTTTTCTCACTCCTACTAGTGAATGGCCTGTTAGCAAACCTTACAATGCGCACCACCCCGTGAAGTTTTTCACATACCTATCCTACATTATTGCCGCATTTTCCTGACCTCCCCATGCTGACAACCCCGTGGTGCTTTTCTCCATCCTACATTGCCACTCACTGCCTATTTTAATTCAGGCCCTCTTATTCACACCACCCCGTGATGTTTTTCTAACTCCTACTAGTGAATTGCCTGTTAGAAACCCTTACAATGCACACCACCACGTGATGTTTTTCAGATACCTATCCTACATTGCCTCCGCATGTTTCCTGACCTCCCCATGCTGAGCAAACCTTGGTACTTTTCTCCATCCTACATTGCCACTCAATGCCTATCCTAATTTAGGCCCTCTGATTCACAGCACCCCATGTTGTTTTTCTCACTCCTACTAGTGAATGGCCTGTTAGAATCCCTTACAATGCACACCACCCCGCAATGTTTTTCAGAAACCTATCCTACATTGCCACCGCATGTTTCCTGACCTCCCCTTACTGACCACCCCGGGAGGCTTTTCTCCACCCTCCATTGCCACTCACTGCCTATGCTAATTCAGGCCCTCTGATTCACACCACCCCGTGAAGTTTTTCTCACTCCTACCTTGAATGGCCTGTTAGAAAGCCTTACAATGCGCACCACCCCGCGAAGTTTTTCAGAAAACTACAATACATTGCCACCGCATGTTTCCTGACCTACCCATACTGACCATCCCTCTGTGTTTTCTCCATCCTACATTGCCACTCACTGCCTATCCTAATTCAGGCCCTCCGATGCACAGCTCCCTGTGATGTTTTTCTCACTCCTACTACTGAATGGCCTGTTAGAAACCCTTACAGTGAGCACCACCCCGCGATGATTTTCAGAAACCTATCCTACATTGCCACGGCATGTTTCCTGACCTCCCCATGCTGAATACCCTGTGGTGTTTTTCTCCATCCTACATTGCCACTCACTGCCTTTCCTAATTAGGCCCTACGATTCACACCACCCCGTGATGTTTTTCTCACTCCTACTGGTGAATGTAATGTTGCACACCCATACAATGCGCACCACCCACGATGCTTTGGAGAAACCTGTCCTACTTCGCCAAATCATGTTTCCTGACCTCCACATGCTGACCACCCCGGGCTGCTTTTCTCCATCATACATTGCCACTTACTGCGATGCGAATTCAGGCCCTCCCATTCACACAACCGAGTGAAGTTTTTCTCAACCTGCTATTGAATGACCTGTTAGAAAGCATTACAATGCGTACCACCCCGCATTGTTTTGCTGGAAAATATCCTAAATTGCCACCACAAGTTTCCTTACCTCCCCATACTGACCACCCCGTGGTGCTTTTCTCCTTCCTCCATTGCCACTCACTGCCTATGCTAATTCAGGCCCTCTGATTCACACCACCCCATGATGTTTTTCTCACTCCTACAAGTGAATGGCCTGTTAGAAAACCTTACAATGCTCACTACCCGTGATGTTTTTCAGAAAACTATCCTACATTTCCTCTACATGTTTCCATACCTCCCCATGCTGACCACCCCTTGGTGTTTTGTCCATCCTACATTGCCACTCACTGCCTATCCGAATTCAGGCCCTCGGGTTCACACCCCACCCCATGATGTTTTTCTCATTCCTATTAGTGAATGACCTGTTAGAAAACCTTACAAATCGCACCACCCGGCTATGTTTTTCAGAAACCTATCCTACATTGCCACCACATGTTTCCTGACCTCGCAATTCTGACCAACCCGGGGTGCTTTTCTCCATCCTACATTGCCACTCACTGCCTATCCTATTTCAGGCACTCCGAAGCAAGCCACCCCGTGAGGTTTTTATCACTCCTACTAGTGCAAGGCCTGATAGAAACCCTTAAAATGCCCACCACCCCGCGATGTTTTTCAGAAACCTATCCTTCATGGCCAGCCCATGTTTCCTGACCTCCCCATGCTCACCAACCAGTGGTGATTTTCTCCATCCTACATTGCTACTCACTGCCTATCCTAATTCAGGCCCTCCGATTCACACCACCCTGTGATGAATTTCTCACTCCTATTAGTGAATGGACTGTTAGAAACCCTTACAAGGCTCACCACCCCGTGATGTTTTTCAGAAACCTATCCTACATGCCACCGCATGTTTCCTGACCTCCGCATTCTGACCACCCCGTGTTGCTTTTCCCCATCCTACATTGCCAATCACTGCCTATGATAATTCTGGCCCTCCAATTCACACCACCCCGTTATGTTTTTCTCACTCCTATTAGTGAATGGCCTGTTAGCAAACCTTACAATGCGCACCACCCCGTGAAGTTTTTCACATACCTATCATACATTATTGCTGCATTTTCCTGAACTCCCCATGCTGACAACCCCGTGGTGCTTTTCTCCATCCTACATTGCCACTCACTGCCTATTTTAATTCAGGCCCTCTTATTCACACCACCCCGTGATGTTTTTCTAACTCCTACTAGTGAATTGCCTGTTAGAAAACCTTACAATGCACACCACCACGTGATGTTTTTCAGATACCTATCCTACATTGCCTCCGCATGTTTCCTGACCTCCCCATGCTGAGCAAACCTTGGTTCTTTTCTCCATCCTACATTGCCACTCAATGCCTATTTTAATTCAGGCCCTCTTATTCACACCACCCCGTGATGTTTTTCTCACTCCTACTAGTGAATGGCCTGTTAGAATCCCTTACAATGCACACCACCCCGCAATGTTTTTCAGAAACCTATCCTACATTGCCACCGCATGTTTCCTGACCTCCCCTTACTGACCACCCCGGGAGGCTTTTCTCCACCCTCCATTGCCACTCACTGCCTATGCTAATTCAGGCCCTCTGATTCACACCACCCCGTGAAGTTTTTCTCACTCCTACCTTGAATGGCCTGTTAGAAAGCCTTACAATGCGCTCCACCCCGCGAAGTTTTTCAGAAAACTACCCTACATTGCCACCGCATGTTTCCTGACCTACCCATACTGACCACCCCTTTGTGTTTTCTCCATCCTACATTGCCACTCACTGCCTATCCTAATTCAGGCCCTCCGATGCACAGCTCCCTGTGATGTTTTTCTCACTCCTACTACTGAATGGCCTGTTAGAAACCCTTACAGTGAGCACCACCCCGCGATGATTTTCAGAAACCTATCCTACATTGCCACGGCATGTTTCCTGACCTCCCCATGCTGAATACCCTGTGGTGTTTTTCTCCATCCTACATTGCCACTCACTGCCTTTCCTAATTAGGCCCTACGATTCACACCACCCCGTGATGTTTTTCTCACTCCTACTGGTGAATGTAATGTTACACACCCATACAATGCGCACCACCCGCGATGCTTTTGAGAAACCTGTCCTACTTCGCCAAATCATGTTTCCTGACCTCCACATGCTGACCACCCCGGGCTGCTTTTCTCCATCCTACATTGCCACTTACTGCGATGCGAATTCAGGCCCTCCCATTCACACAACCGAGTGAAGTTTTTCTCAACCTGCTATTGAATGACCTGTTAGAAAGCATTACAATGCGTACCACCCCGCATTGTTTTGCTGGAAAATATCCTAAATTGCCACCACAAGTTTCCTTACCTCCCCATACTGACCACGCCGTGGTGCTTTTCTCCTTCCTCCATTGCCACTCACTGCCTATGCTAATTCAAGCCCTCTGATTCACACCACCCCATGATGTTTTTCTCACTCCTACAAGTGAATGGCCTGTTAGAAAACCTTACAATGCTCACTACCCGTGATGTTTTTCAGAAAACTATCCTACATTTCCTCTACATGTTTCCATACCTCCCCATGCTGACCACCCCTTGGTGTTTTGTCCATCCTACATTGCCACTCACTGCCTATCCGAATTCAGGCCCTCGGGTTCACACCCCCCCATGATGTTTTTCTCATTCCTATTAGTGAATGACCTGTTAGAAAACCTTACAAATCGCACCACCCGGCTATGTTTTTCAGAAACCTATCCTACATTGCCACCACATGTTTCCTGACCTCGCAATTCTGACCAACCCGGGGTGCTTTTCTCCATCCTACATTGCCACTCACTGCCTATCCTATTTCAGGCCCTCCGAAGCAAACCACCCCGTGAGGTTTTTATCACTCCTACTAGTGCAAGGCCTGATAGAAACCCTTAAAATGCCCACCACCCCGCGATGTTTTTCAGAAACCTATCCTACATTGCCACTGCATGTTTCCTGAACTCCCCATGCTCACCATGCCGTCTTGCATTTCTCCATTCTACATTACCACTCATGGCCTAATCTAATTCAGGACCTCTGATTCACACCACCCTGTGATGTTTTTCTCACTCCTACTAGTGAATGGCCTGTTAGAAACCCTTACAATGGGCACCACCACGCGATGTTTTACAGAAACCTATTCTACATTGCCACCGCATGTTTCCAGTCCTCCCCATACTGAATACCCTGTGGTGCTTTTCTCCATCCTTCATTGCCACTCACTGCCTATCCTAATTCAGGACCTCGGATTCACACCACCCTGTGATGTTTTTCTCACTCCTACTAGTGAATGGCCTGTTAGCAAACCTTACAATGCACACCAAACCGCTATGTTTTTCAGAAACCTATTCTACATTTCCACCACATGTTTCCTGACCCCCAATGCTGACCACCCCATGGTACTTTTATCCATCCTCCATTCCCACTCACTGCCTATGCTAATTCAGGCCCTCTGATTCACACCACACCATGATGTTTTTCTCACACCTACTGGTGATTGGCCTGTTAGAAAACCTTTCAATGCGCACCCCCCCGCGATGTTTTTCAGAAACCTATCCTACATTGCCACCGCATGTTTCCTGCCCTCCCCATGCAGACCACCCCATGGTGCTTTTCTGCAACCTACATTGTCACTTACTGCCTATAGTAATTCAGGCCCTCCGATTCACCCCACCCCGTGATGTTTTTCTCACTCCTACTAGTGAATGGCCTGGTAGAAACCCTTAAAATGCGCACCACACCGCCATGTTTTTCAGAAACCTATCCTACACTGCCACCGTATGTTTCCTGACCTCCCCATGCTGACCTCCCCATGGTGCTTTTCTCCATCCTACGTTGTCACTCACTGCCTATCTTAATTTAGGCCCTCCGATTCACCCTACCCCGTGATGTTTTTCTCACTCCTTCTAGTGAATGGCCCGTTAGAAACCTTTACAGTGCGCACCACCCCGCGATGTTTTTCAGAAACCTATCCTACATGCCACCGCATGTTTCCTGACCTCCGCATTCTGACCACCCCGTGTTGCTTTTCCCCATCCTACATTGCCAATCACTGCCTATGATAATTCTGGCCCTCCAATTCACACCACCCCGTTATGTTTTTCTCACTCCTACTAGTGAATGGCCTGTTAGCAAACCTTACAATGCGCACCACCCCGTGAAGTTTTTCACATACCTATCCTACATTATTGCCGCATTTTCCTGACCTCCCCATGCTGACAACCCCGTGGTGCTTTTCTCCATCCTACATTGCCACTCACTGCCTATTTTAATTCAGGCCCTCTTATTCACACCACCCCGTGATGTTTTTCTAACTCCTACTAGTGAATTGCCTGTTAGAAACCCTTACAATGCACACCACCACGTGATGTTTTTCAGATACCTATCCTACATTGCCTCCGCATGTTTCCTGACCTCCCCATGCTGAGCAAACCTTGGTACTTTTCTCCAACCTACATTGCCACTCAATGCCTATCCTAATTTAGGCCCTCTGATTCACAGCACCCCATGTTGTTTTTCTCACTCCTACTAGTGAATGGCCTGTTAGAATCCCTTACAATGCACACCACCCCGCAATGTTTTTCAGAAACCTATCCTACATTGCCACCGCATGTTTCCTGACCTCCCCTTACTGACCACCCCGGGAGGCTTTTCTCCACCCTCCATTGCCACTCACTGCCTATGCTAATTCAGGCCCTCTGATTCACACCACCCCGTGAAGTTTTTCTCACTCCTACCTTGAATGGCCTGTTAGAAAGCCTTACAATGCGCACCACCCCGCGAAGTTTTTCAGAAAACTACAATACATTGCCACCGCATGTTTCCTGACCTACCCATACTGACCACCCCTTTGTGTTTTCTCCATCCTACATTGCCACTCACTGCCTATCCTAATTCAGGCCCTCCGATGCACAGCTCCCTGTGATGTTTTTCTCACTCCTACTACTGAATGGCCTGTTAGAAACCCTTACAGTGAGCACCACCCCGCGATGATTTTCAGAAACCTATCCTACATTGCCACGGCATGTTTCCTGACCTCCCCATGCTGAATACCCTGTGGTGTTTTTCTCCATCCTACATTGCCACTCACTGCCTTTCCTAATTAGGCCCTACGATTCACACCACCCCGTGATGTTTTTCTCACTCCTACTGGTGAATGTAATGTTGCACACCCATACAATGCGCACCACCCACGATGCTTTGGAGAAACCTGTCCTACTTCGCCAAATCATGTTTCCTGACCTCCACATGCTGACCACCCCGGGCTGCTTTTCTCCATCCTACATTGCCACTTACTGCGATGCGAATTCAGGCCCTCCCATTCACACAACCGAGTGAAGTTTTTCTCAACCTGCTATTGAATGACCTGTTAGAAAGCATTACAATGCGTACCACCCCGCATTGTTTTGCTGGAAAATATCCTAAATTGCCACCACAAGTTTCCTTACCTCCCCATACTGACCACCCCGTGGTGCTTTTCTCCTTCCTCCATTGCCACTCACTGCCTATGCTAATTCAGGCCCTCTGATTCACACCACCCCATGATGTTTTTCTCACTCCTACAAGTGAATGGCCTGTTAGAAAACCTTACAATGCTCACTACCCGTGATGTTTTTCAGAAAACTATCCTACATTTCCTCTACATGTTTCCATACCTCCCCATGCTGACCACCCCTTGGTGTTTTGTCCATCCTACATTGCCACTCACTGCCTATCCGAATTCAGGCCCTCGGGTTCACATCCCCCCCATGATGTTTTTCTCATTCCTATTAGTGAATGACCTGTTAGAAAACCTTACAAATCGCACCACCCGGCTATGTTTTTCAGAAACCTATCCTACATTGCCACCACATGTTTCCTGACCTCGCAATTCTGACCAACCCGGGGTGCTTTTCTCCATCCTACATTGCCACTCACTGCCTATCCTATTTCAGGCACTCCGAAGCAAGCCACCCCGTGAGGTTTTTATCACTCCTACTAGTGCAAGGCCTGATAGAAACCCTTAAAATGCCCACCACCCCGCGATGTTTTTCAGAAACCTATCCTTCATGGCCAGCCCATGTTTCCTGACCTCCCCATGCTCACCAACCAGTGGTGATTTTCTCCATCCTACATTGCTACTCACTGCCTATCCTAATTCAGGCCCTCCGATTCACACCACCCTGTGATGAATTTCTCACTCCTATTAGTGAATGGACTGTTAGAAACCCTTACAAGGCTCACCACCCCGTGATGTTTTTCAGAAACCTATCCTACATGCCACCGCATGTTTCCTGACCTCCGCATTCTGACCACCCCGTGTTGCTTTTCCCCATCCTACATTGCCAATCACTGCCTATGATAATTCTGGCCCTCCAATTCACACCACCCCGTTATGTTTTTCTCACTCCTACTAGTGAATGGCCTGTTAGCAAACCTTACAATGCGCACCACCCCGTGAAGTTTTTCACATACCTATCATACATTATTGCTGCATTTTCCTGAACTCCCCATGCTGACAACCCCGTGGTGCTTTTCTCCATCCTACATTGCCACTCACTGCCTATTTTAATTCAGGCCCTCTTATTCACACCACCCCGTGATGTTTTTCTAACTCCTACTAGTGAATTGCCTGTTAGAAACCCTTACAATGCACACCACCACGTGATGTTTTTCAGATACCTATCCTACATTGCCTCCGCATGTTTCCTGACCTCCCCATGCTGAGCAAACCTTGGTTCTTTTCTCCATCCTACATTGCCACTCAATGCCTATTTTAATTCAGGCCCTCTTATTCACACCACCCCGTGATGTTTTTCTCACTCCTACTAGTGAATGGCCTGGTAGAAACCCTTAAAATGCGCACCACACCGCCATGTTATTCAGAAACCTATCTTACACTGCCACCGTATGTTTCCTGACCTCCCCATGGTGCTTTTCTCCATCCTACGTTGTCACTCACTGCCTATCTTAATTTAGGCCCTCCGATTCACCCTACCCCGTGATGTTTTTCTCACTCCTTCTAGTGAATGGCCCGTTAGAAACCTTTACAGTGCGCACCACCCCGCGATGTTTTTCAGAAACCTATCCTACATTGCCACCACACGTTTGTTGACCTCCCCATTCTGACCACCCCGTGGTGCTTTTCCCCATCCTACATTGCCACTCACTGCCTATCCTAATTCAGGCCCTCCGATGCACAGCTCCCTGTGATGTTTTTCTCACTCCTACTACTGAATGGCCTTTTAGAAACCCTTACAGTGAGCACCACCCCGCGATGATTTTCAGAAACCTATCCTACATTGCCACGGCATGTTTCCTGACCTCCCCATGCTGAATACCCTGTGGTGTTTTTCTCCATCCTACATTGCCACTCACTGCCTTTCCTAATTAGGCCCTACGATTCACACCACCCCGTGATGTTTTTCTCACTCCTACTGGTGAATGTAATGTTACACACCCATACAATGCGCACCACCCGCGATGCTTTTGAGAAACCTGTCCTACTTCGCCAAATCATGTTTCCTGACCTCCACATGCTGACCACCCCGGGCTGCTTTTCTCCATCCTACATTGCCACTTACTGCGATGCGAATTCAGGCCCTCCCATTCACACAACCGAGTGAAGTTTTTCTCAACCTGCTATTGAATGACCTGTTAGAAAGCATTACAATGCGTACCACCCCGCATTGTTTTGCTGGAAAATATCCTAAATTGCCACCACAAGTTTCCTTACCTCCCCATACTGACCACGCCGTGGTGCTTTTCTCCTTCCTCCATTGCCACTCACTGCCTATGCTAATTCAAGCCCTCTGATTCACACCACCCCATGATGTTTTTCTCACTCCTACAAGTGAATGGCCTGTTAGAAAACCTTACAATGCTCACTACCCATGATGTTTTTCAGAAAACTATCCTACATTTCCTCTACATGTTTCCATACCTCCCCATGCTGACCACCCCTTGGTGTTTTGTCCATCCTACATTGCCACTCACTGCCTATCCGAATTCAGGCCCTCGGGTTCACACCCCCCCATGATGTTTTTCTCATTCCTATTAGTGAATGACCTGTTAGAAAACCTTACAAATCGCACCACCCGGCTATGTTTTTCAGAAACCTATCCTACATTGCCACCACATGTTTCCTGACCTCGCAATTCTGACCAACCCGGGGTGCTTTTCTCCATCCTACATTGCCACTCACTGCCTATCCTATTTCAGGCCCTCTGAAGCAAACCACCCCGTGAGGTTTTTATCACTCCTACTAGTGCAAGGCCTGATAGAAACCCTTAAAATGCCCACCACCCCGCGATGTTTTTCAGAAACCTATCCTACATTGCCACTGCATGTTTCCTGAACTCCCCATGCTCACCATGCCGTCTTGCATTTCTCCATTCTACATTACCACTCATGGCCTAATCTAATTCAGGACCTCTGATTCACACCACCCTGTGATGTTTTTCTCACTCCTACTAGTGAATGGCCTGTTAGAAACCCTTACAATGGGCACCACCACGCGATGTTTTACAGAAACCTATTCTACATTGCCACCGCATGTTTCCAGTCCTCCCCATACTGAATACCCTGTGGTGCTTTTCTCCATCCTTCATTGCCACTCACTGCCTATCCTAATTCAGGACCTCGGATTCACACCACCCTGTGATGTTTTTCTCACTCCTACTAGTGAATGGCCTGTTAGCAAACCTTACAATGCACACCAAACCGCTATGTTTTTCAGAAACCTATTCTACATTTCCACCACATGTTTCCTGACCCCCAATGCTGACCACCCCATGGTACTTTTATCCATCCTCCATTCCCACTCACTGCCTATGCTAATTCAGGCCCTCTGATTCACACCACACCATGATGTTTTTCTCACACCTACTGGTGATTGGCCTGTTAGAAAACCTTTCAATGCGCACCCCCCCGCGATGTTTTTCAGAAACCTATCCTACATTGCCACCGCATGTTTCCTGCCCTCCCCATGCAGACCACCCCATGGTGCTTTTCTGCAACCTACATTGTCACTTACTGCCTATAGTAATTCAGGCCCTCCGATTCACCCCACGCCGTGATGTTTTTCTCACTCCTACTAGTGAATGGCCTGGTAGAAACCCTTAAAATGCGCACCACACCGCCATGTTTTTCAGAAACCTATCCTACACTGCCACCGTATGTTTCCTGACCTCCCCATGCTGACCTCCCCATGGTGCTTTTCTCCATCCTACGTTGTCACTCACTGCCTATCTTAATTTAGGCCCTCCGATTCACCCTACCCCGTGATGTTTTTCTCACTCCTTCTAGTGAATGGCCCGTTAGAAACCTTTACAGTGCGCACCACCCCGCGATGTTTTTAGAAACCTATCCTACATTGCCACCACACGTTTGTTGACCTCCCCATTCTGACCACCCCGTGGTGCTTTTCCCCATCCTACATTGCCAATCACTACCTATGCTAATTCAGGCCCTAGGATTCACAGCACTCCGTGATGTTTTCCACACTGTTACTAGTGAATGGCATGTTCGAATCCCTTACAATGAGCACCACGCCACGATGTTTTTCAGAAACCTATCCTTCATGGCCAGCCCATGTTTCCTGACCTCCCCATGCTCACCAACCCGTGGTGATTTTCTCCATCCTACATTGCTACTCACTGCCTATCCTAATTCAGGCCCTCCGATTCACACCACCCAGTGATGAATTTCTCACTCCTACTAGTGAATGGACTGTTAGAAACCCTTACAAGGCTCACCACCCCGTGATGTTTTTCAGAAACCTATCCTACATGCCACCGCATGTTTCCTGACCTCCGCATTCTGACCACCCCGTGTTGCTTTTCCCCATCCTACATTGCCAATCACTGCCTATGATAATTCTGGCCCTCCAATTCACACCACCCCGTTATGTTTTTCTCACTCCTACTAGTGAATGGCCTGTTAGCAAACCTTACAATGCGCACCACCCCGTGAAGTTTTTCACATACCTATCCTACATTATTGCCGCATTTTCCTGACCTCCCCATGCTGACAACCCCGTGGTGCTTTTCTCCATCCTACATTGCCACTCACTGCCTATTTTAATTCAGGCCCTCTTATTCACACCACCCCGTGATGTTTTTCTAACTCCTACTAGTGAATTGCCTGTTAGAAACCCTTACAATGCACACCACCACGTGATGTTTTTCAGATACCTATCCTACATTGCCTCCGCATGTTTCCTGACCTCCCCATGCTGAGCAAACCTTGGTACTTTTCTCCATCCTACATTGCCACTCAATGCCTATCCTAATTTAGGCCCTCTGATTCACAGCACCCCATGTTGTTTTTCTCACTCCTACTAGTGAATGGCCTGTTAGAATCCCTTACAATGCACACCACCCCGCAATGTTTTTCAGAAACCTATCCTACATTGCCACCGCATGTTTCCTGACCTCCCCTTACTGACCACCCCGGGAGGCTTTTCTCCACCCTCCATTGCCACTCACTGCCTATGCTAATTCAGGCCCTCTGATTCACACCACCCCGTGAAGTTTTTCTCACTCCTACCTTGAATGGCCTGTTAGAAAGCCTTACAATGCGCACCACCCCGCGAAGTTTTTCAGAAAACTACAATACATTGCCACCGCATGTTTCCTGACCTACCCATACTGACCACCCCTCTGTGTTTTCTCCATCCTACATTGCCACTCACTGCCTATCCTAAATCAGGCCCTCCGATGCACAGCTCCCTGTGATGTTTTTCTCACTCCTACTACTGAATGGCCTGTTAGAAACCCTTACAGTGAGCACCACCCCGCGATGATTTTCAGAAACCTATCCTACATTGCCACGGCATGTTTCCTGACCTCCCCATGCTGAATACCCTGTGGTGTTTTTCTCCATCCTACATTGCCACTCACTGCCTTTCCTAATTAGGCCCTACGATTCACACCACCCCGTGATGTTTTTCTCACTCCTACTGGTGAATGTAATGTTGCACACCCATACAATGCGCACCACCCACGATGCTTTGGAGAAACCTGTCCTACTTCGCCAAATCATGTTTCCTGACCTCCACATGCTGACCACCCCGGGCTGCTTTTCTCCATCCTACATTGCCACTTACTGCGATGCGAATTCAGGCCCTCCCATTCACACAACCGAGTGAAGTTTTTCTCAACCTGCTATTGAATGACCTGTTAGAAAGCATTACAATGCGTACCACCCCGCATTGTTTTGCTGGAAAATATCCTAAATTGCCACCACAAGTTTCCTTACCTCCCCATACTGACCACCCCGTGGTGCTTTTCTCCTTCCTCCATTGCCACTCACTGCCTATGCTAATTCAGGCCCTCTGATTCACACCACCCCATGATGTTTTTCTCACTCCTACAAGTGAATGGCCTGTTAGAAAACCTTACAATGCTCACTACCCGTGATGTTTTTCAGAAAACTATCCTACATTTCCTCTACATGTTTCCATACCTCCCCATGCTGACCACCCCTTGGTGTTTTGTCCATCCTACATTGCCACTCACTGCCTATCCGAATTCAGGCCCTCGGGTTCACACCCCCCCCATGATGTTTTTCTCATTCCTATTAGTGAATGACCTGTTAGAAAACCTTACAAATCGCACCACCCGGCTATGTTTTTCAGAAACCTATCCTACATTGCCACCACATGTTTCCTGACCTCGCAATTCTGACCAACCCGGGGTGCTTTTCTCCATCCTACATTGCCACTCACTGCCTATCCTATTTCAGGCACTCCGAAGCAAGCCACCCCGTGAGGTTTTTATCACTCCTACTAGTGCAAGGCCTGATAGAAACCCTTAAAATGCCCACCACCCCGCGATGTTTTTCAGAAACCTATCCTTCATGGCCAGCCCATGTTTCCTGACCTCCCCATGCTCACCAACCAGTGGTGATTTTCTCCATCCTACATTGCTACTCACTGCCTATCCTAATTCAGGCCCTCCGATTCACACCACCCTGTGATGAATTTCTCACTCCTATTAGTGAATGGACTGTTAGAAACCCTTACAAGGCTCACCACCCCGTGATGTTTTTCAGAAACCTATCCTACATGCCACCGCATGTTTCCTGACCTCCGCATTCTGACCACCCCGTGTTGCTTTTCCCCATCCTACATTGCCAATCACTGCCTATGATAATTCTGGCCCTCCAATTCACACCACCCCGTTATGTTTTTCTCACTCCTACTAGTGAATGGCCTGTTAGCAAACCTTACAATGCGCACCACCCCGTGAAGTTTTTCACATACCTATCATACATTATTGCTGCATTTTCCTGAACTCCCCATGCTGACAACCCCGTGGTGCTTTTCTCCATCCTACATTGCCACTCACTGCCTATTTTAATTCAGGCCCTCTTATTCACACCACCCCGTGATGTTTTTCTAACTCCTACTAGTGAATTGCCTGTTAGAAACCCTTACAATGCACACCACCACGTGATGTTTTTCAGATACCTATCCTACATTGCCTCCGCATGTTTCCTGACCTCCCCATGCTGAGCAAACCTTGGTTCTTTTCTCCATCCTACATTGCCACTCAATGCCTATTTTAATTCAGGCCCTCTTATTCACACCACCCCGTGATGTTTTTCTCACTCCTACTAGTGAATGGCCTGTTAGAATCCCTTACAATGCACACCACCCCGCAATGTTTTTCAGAAACCTATCCTACCTTGCCACCGCATGTTTCCTGACCTCCCCTTACTGACCACCCCGGGAGGCTTTTCTCCACCCTCCATTGCCACTCACTGCCTATGCTAATTCAGGCCCTCTGATTCACACCACCCCGTGAAGTTTTTCTCACTCCTACCTTGAATGGCCTGTTAGAAAGCCTTACAATGCGCTCCACCCCGCGAAGTTTTTCAGAAAACTACCCTACATTGCCACCGCATGTTTCCTGACCTACCCATACTGACCACCCCTTTGTGTTTTCTCCATCCTACATTGCCACTCACTGCCTATCCTAATTCAGGCCCTCCGATGCATAGCTCCCTGTGATGTTTTTCTCACTCCTACTACTGAATGGCCTGTTAGAAACCCTTACAGTGAGCACCACCCCGCGATGATTTTCAGAAACCTATTCTACATTGCCACGGCATGTTTCCTGACCTCCCCATGCTGAATACCCTGTGGTGTTTTTCTCCATCCTACATTGCCACTCACTGCCTTTCCTAATTAGGCCCTACGATTCACACCACCCCGTGATGTTTTTCTCACTCCTACTGGTGAATGTAATGTTACACACCCATACAATGCGCACCACCCGCGATGCTTTTGAGAAACCTGTCCTACTTCGCCAAATCATGTTTCCTGACCTCCACATGCTGACCACCCCGGGCTGCTTTTCTCCATCCTACATTGCCACTTACTGCGATGCGAATTCAGGCCCTCCCATTCACACAACCGAGTGAAGTTTTTCTCAACCTGCTATTGAATGACCTGTTAGAAAGCATTACAATGCGTACCACCCCGCATTGTTTTGCTGGAAAATATCCTAAATTGCCACCACAAGTTTCCTTACCTCCCCATACTGACCACGCCGTGGTGCTTTTCTCCTTCCTCCATTGCCACTCACTGCCTATGCTAATTCAAGCCCTCTGATTCACACCACCCCATGATGTTTTTCTCACTCCTACAAGTGAATGGCCTGTTAGAAAACCTTACAATGCTCACTACCCGTGATGTTTTTCAGAAAACTATCCTACATTTCCTCTACATGTTTCCATACCTCCCCATGCTGACCACCCCTTGGTGTTTTGTCCATCCTACATTGCCACTCACTGCCTATCCGAATTCAGGCCCTCGGGTTCACACCCCCCCATGATGTTTTTCTCATTCCTATTAGTGAATGACCTGTTAGAAAACCTTACAAATCGCACCACCCGGCTATGTTTTTCAGAAACCTATCCTACATTTCCACCACATGTTTCCTGACCTCGCAATTCTGACCAACCCGGGGTGCTTTTCTCCATCCTACATTGCCACTCACTGCCTATCCTATTTCAGGCCCTCCGAAGCAAACCACCCCGTGAGGTTTTTATCACTCCTACTAGTGCAAGGCCTGATAGAAACCCTTAAAATGCCCACCACCCCGCGATGTTTTTCAGAAACCTATCCTACATTGCCACTGCATGTTTCCTGAACTCCCCATGCTCACCATGCCGTCTTGCATTTCTCCATTCTACATTACCACTCATGGCCTAATCTAATTCAGGACCTCTGATTCACACCACCCTGTGATGTTTTTCTCACTCCTACTAGTGAATGGCCTGTTAGAAACCCTTACAATGGGCACCACCACGCGATGTTTTACAGAAACCTATTCTACATTGCCACCGCATGTTTCCAGTCCTCCCCATACTGAATACCCTGTGGTGCTTTTCTCCATCCTTCATTGCCACTCACTGCCTATCCTAATTCAGGACCTCGGATTCACACCACCCTGTGATGTTTTTCTCACTCCTACTAGTGAATGGCCTGTTAGCAAACCTTACAATGCACACCAAACCGCTATGTTTTTCAGAAACCTATTCTACATTTCCACCACATATTTCCTGACCCCCAATGCTGACCACCCCATGGTACTTTTATCCATCCTCCATTCCCACTCACTGCCTATGCTAATTCAGGCCCTCTGATTCACACCACACCGTGATGTTTTTCTCACACCTACTGGTGATTGGCCTGTTAGAAAACCTTTCAATGCGCACCCCCCCGCGATGTTTTTCAGAAACCTATCCTACATTGCCACCGCATGTTTCCTGCCCTCCCCATGCAGACCACCCCATGGTGCTTTTCTGCAACCTACATTGTCACTTACTGCCTATAGTAATTCAGGCCCTCCGATTCACCCCACGCCGTGATGTTTTTCTCACTCCTACTAGTGAATGGCCTGGTAGAAACCCTTAAAATGCGCACCACACCGCCATGTTTTTCAGAAACCTATCCTACACTGCCACCGTATGTTTCCTGACCTCCCCATGCTGACCTCCCCATGGTGCTTTTCTCCATCCTACGTTGTCACTCACTGCCTATCTTAATTTAGGCCCTCCGATTCACCCTACCCCGTGATGTTTTTCTCACTCCTTCTAGTGAATGGCCCGTTAGAAACCTTTACAGTGCGCACCACCCCGCGATGTTTTTCAGAAACCTATCCTACATTGCCACCACACGTTTGTTGACCTCCCCATTCTGACCACCCCGTGGTGCTTTTCCCCATCCTACATTGCCAATCACTACCTATGCTAATTCAGGCCCTAGGATTCACAGCACTCCGTGATGTTTTCCACACTGTTACTAGTGAATGGCATGTTCGAATCCCTTACAATGAGCACCACGCCACGATGTTTTTCAGAAACCTATCCTTCATGGCCAGCCCATGTTTCCTGACCTCCCCATGCTCACCAACCCGTGGTGATTTTCTCCATCCTACATTGCTACTCACTGCCTATCCTAATTCAGGCCCTCCGATTCACACCACCCAGTGATGAATTTCTCACTCCTACTAGTGAATGGACTGTTAGAAACCCTTACAAGGCTCACCACCCGTGATGTTTTTCAGAAACCTATCCTACATGCCACCGCATGTTTCCTGACCTCCGCATTCTGACCACCCCGTGTTGCTTTTCCCCATCCTACATTGCCAATCACTGCCTATGATAATTCTGGCCCTCCAATTCACACCACCCCGTTATGTTTTTCTCACTCCTACTAGTGAATGGCCTGTTAGCAAACCTTACAATGCGCACCACCCCGTGAAGTTTTTCACATACCTATCCTACATTATTGCCGCATTTTCCTGACCTCCCCATGCTGACAACCCCGTGGTGCTTTTCTCCATCCTACATTGCCACTCACTGCCTATTTTAATTCAGGCCCTCTTATTCACACCACCCCGTGATGTTTTTCTGACTCCTACTAGTGAATTGCCTGTTAGAAACCCTTACAATGCACACCACCACGTGATGTTTTTCAGATACCTATCCTACATTGCCTCCGCATGTTTCCTGACCTCCCCATGCTGAGCAAACCTTGGTACTTTTCTCCATCCTACATTGCCACTCAATGCCTATCCTAATTTAGGCCCTCTGATTCACAGCACCCCATGTTGTTTTTCTCACTCCTACTAGTGAATGGCCTGTTAGAATCCCTTACAATGCACACCACCCCGCAATGTTTTTCAGAAACCTATCCTACATTGCAACCACATGTTTCCTGACCTCCCCTTACTGACCACCCCGGGAGGCTTTTCTCCACCCTCCATTGCCACTCACTGCCTATGCTAATTCAGGCCCTCTGATTCACACCACCAAGTGAAGTTTTTCTCACTCCTACCTTGAATGGCCTATTAGAAAGCCTTACAATGCGCACCACCCCGCGAAGTTTTTCAGAAAACTACCCTACATTGCCACCGCATGTTTCCTGACCTACCCATACTGACCACCCCTTTGTGTTTTCTCCATCCTACATTGCCACTCACTGCCTATCCTAATTCAGGCCCTCCGATGCACAGCTCCCTGTGATGTTTTTCTCACTCCTACTACTGAATGGCCTGTTAGAAACCCTTACAGTGAGCACCACCCCGCGATGATTTTCAGAAACCTATCCTACATTGCCTCGGCATGTTTCCTGACCTCCCCATGCTGAATACCCTGTGGTGTTTTTCTCCATCCTACATTGCCACTCACTGCCTTTCCTAATTAGGCCCTACGATTCACACCACCCCGTGATGTTTTTCTCACTCCTACTGGTGAATGTAATGTTACACACCCATACAATGCGCACCACCCGCGATGCTTTTGAGAAACCTGTCCTACTTCGCCAAATCATGTTTCCTGACCTCCACATGCTGACCACCCCGGGCTGCTTTTCTCCATCCTACATTGCCACTTACTGCGATGCGAATTCAGGCCCTCACATTCACACAACCGAGTGAAGTTTTTCTCAACCTGCTATTGAATGACCTGTTAGAAAGCATTACAATGCGTACCACCCCGCATTGTTTTGCTGGAAAATATCCTAAATTGCCACCACAAGTTTCCTTACCTCCCCATACTGACCACCCCGTGGTGCTTTTCTCCTTCCTCCATTGCCACTCACTGCCTATGCTAATTCAGGCCCTCTGATTCACACCACCCCATGATGTTTTTCTCACTCCTACAAGTGAATGGCCTGTTAGAAAACCTTACAATGCTCACTACCCGTGATGTTTTTCAGAAAACTATCCTACATTTCCTCTACATGTTTCCATACCTCCCCATGCTGACCACCCCTTGGTGTTTTGTCCATCCTACATTGCCACTCACTGCCTATCCGAATTCAGGCCCTCGGGTTCACACCCCCCCATGATGTTTTTCTCATTCCTATTAGTGAATGACCTGTTAGAAAACCTTACAAATCGCACCACCCGGCTATGTTTTTCAGAAACCTATCCTACATTGCCACCACATGTTTCCTGACCTCGCAATTCTGACCAACCCGGGGTGCTTTTCTCCATCCTACATTGCCACTCACTGCCTATCCTATTTCAGGCCCTCCGAAGCAAGCCACCCCGTGAGGTTTTTATCACTCCTACTAGTGCAAGGCCTGATAGAAACCCTTAAAATGCCCACCACCCCGCGATGTTTTTCAGAAACCTATCCTACATTGCCACCGCATGTTTCCTGACCTCCCCTTACTGACCACCCCGGGGGGCTTTTCTCCACCCTCCATTGATACTCACTGCCTATGCTAATTTAGGCCCTCTGATTCACACCACCCCGTGATGTTTTCTCACTCCAACTAGTGAATGGATTTTTAGAAAGCCTTACAATGCGCACCACCCCATGATGTTTTTCAGAAACCTATTCTACATTGCTACCACATTTTTCCTGACCTCCCCATGCTGACAACACCGTGGTGCTTTTATACATCCTACATTGCCAGTCACTGACTATTTTATTCAGGCCCTCCGATTCACACCACCCCGTGATGTTTTTCTCACTCCTACTAGTGAATGGCCTGTTAGAAACCCTTACTATGCGAACCAACCTGCGATTTTTTTCATAAACCTACCCTACATTGCCACCGCATGTTTCCTGACCTCTCCATTCTGACCACCCTGTGGTGCTTTTCTCCGTCCTACATTGCCACTCACTGCCTATTTTTGTTCAAGCCCTCTGATTCACACCACCCCCCGTGACGTTTTTATCACTCCTACTAGTGAAAGGCCTGTTGGAAACCCTTACAATGCGCACCGCCCTGCGATGTTTTTCAGAAACCTATCCTACATTACCACTGCATGTTTCCTGAACTCACCATGCTAACCACACCGTCTTGCTTTTCTCCATTTTACATTACCACTCACTGCCTAATATAATTCAGGCCCTCCGTTTCACACAAACCCATGATGTTTTTCTCACTCCTACTAGTGAATGGCCTGTTAGAAACCCTTACAATGCGCACCACCCCACGATGTTTTTCAGAAACATATTCTATATTGCTACCGCATTTTTCCAGACCTCCCCATGCTGACAACCCCGTGGTGCTTTTCTACATCCTACATTGCCAATCATTGACTATTTTATTCAGGCCCTCCAATTCACACCACCCCGTGATGTTTTTCTCACTCCTACTAGTGAATGGCCTGTTAGAAACCCTTACAATGCGAACCAACCTGCGATTTTTTTCATAAACCTATCCTACATTGCCACCGCATGTTTCCTGACCTCCCCATGCTGACCACCCCTTGGTGTTTTCTCCATCCTACATTGCCACTCCCTGCCTATCCGAATTCCGGCAGTCCAATTCACATCCTCCTGTGATGTTTTTCACACTCCTACTAGTGATGGCCTCTTAGAAACCCTTACAATGCGCAACACTCCGCGATGTTTTTCAGAAACCTATCCTACATTGCCACCGCATGTTTCCTGCCCTCCCCATGCAGACCACCCCATGGTGCTTTTCTGCAACCTACATTGTCACTTACTGCCTATAGTAATTCAGGCCCTCCGATTCACCCCACCCCGTGATGTTTTTCTCACTCCTACTAGTGAATGGCCTGGTAGAAACCCTTAAAATGCGCACCACACCGCCATGTTTTTCAGAAACCTATCCTACACTGCCACCGTATGTTTCCTGACCTCCCCATGCTGACCTCCCCATGGTGCTTTTCTCCATCCTACGTTGTCACTCACTGCCTATCTTAATTTAGGCCCTCGGATTCACCCTACCCCGTGATGTTTTTCTCACTCCTTCTAGTGAATGGCCCGTTAGAAACCTTTACAGTGCGCACCACACCGCGATGTTTTTCAGAAACCTATCCTACATTGCCACCACACGTTTGTTGACCTCCCCATTCTGACCACCCCGTGGTGCTTTTCCCCATCCTACATTGCCAATCACTACCTATGCTAATTCAGGCCCTAGGATTCACAGCACTCCGTGATGTTTTCGACACTGTTACTAGTGAATGGCATGTTCGAATCCCTTACAATGAGCACCACGCCACGATGTTTTTCAGAAACCTATCCTTCATGGCCAGCCGATGTTTCCTGACCTCCCCATGCTCACCAACCCGTGGTGATTTTCTCCATCCTACATTGCTACTCACTGCCTATCCTAATTCAGGCCCTCCGATTCACACCACCCCGTGATGAATTTCTCACTCCTATTAGTGAATGGACTGTTAGAAACCCTTACAAGGCTCACCACCCCGTGATGTTTTTCAGAAACCTATCCTACATGCCACCGCATGTTTCCTGACCTCCGCATTCTGACCACCCCGTGTTGCTTTTCCCCATCCTACATTGCCAATCACTGCCTATGATAATTCTGGCCCTCCAATTCACACCACCCCGTTATGTTTTTCTCACTCCTACTAGTGAATGGCCTGTTAGCAAACCTTACAATGCGCACCAGCCCGTGAAGTTTTTCACATACCTATCCTACATTATTGCCGCATTTTCCTGACCTCCCCATGCTGACAACCCCGTGGTGCTTTTCTCCATCCTACATTGCCACTCACTGCCTATTTTAATTCAGGCCCTCTTATTCACACCACCCCGTGATGTTTTTCTAACTCATACTAGTGAATTGCCTGTTAGAAACCCTTACAATGCACACCACCACGTGATGTTTTTCAGATACCTATCCTACATTGCCTCCGCATGTTTCCTGACCTCCCCATGCTGAGCAAACCTTGGTACTTTTCTCCATCCTACATTGCCACTCAATGCCTATCCTAATTTAGGCCCTCTGATTCACAGCACCCCATGTTGTTTTTCTCACTCCTACTAGTGAATGGCCTGTTAGAATCCCTTACAATGCACACCACCCCGCAATGTTTTTCAGAAACCTATCCTACATTGCAACCACATGTTTCCTGACCTCCCCTTACTGACCACCCCGGGAGGCTTTTCTCCACCCTCCATTGCCACTCACTGCCTATGCTAATTCAGGCCCTCTGATTCACACCACCCCGTGAAGTTTTTCTCACTCCTACCTTGAATGGCCTATTAGAAAGCCTTACAATGCGCACCACCCCGCGAAGTTTTTCAGAAAACTACCCTACATTGCCACCGCATGTTTCCTGACCTACCCATACTGACCACCCCTTTGTGTTTTCTCCATCCTACATTGCCACTCACTGCCTATCCTAATTCAGGCCCTCCGATGCATAGCTCTCTGTGATGTTTTTCTCACTCCTACTAGTGAATGGCCTATTAGAAACCCTTACAGTGAGCACCACCCCGCGATGATTTTCAGAAACCTATCCTACATTGCCACGGCATGTTTCCTGAACTCCCCATGCTCACCATGCCGTCTTGCATTTCTCCATTCTACATTACCACTCATGGCCTAATCTAATTCAGGACCTCTGATTCACACCACCCTATGAAGTTTTTCTCACTCCTACTAGTGAATGGCCTGTTAGAAACCCTTACAATGGGCACCACCACGCGATGTTTTACAGAAACCTATTCTACATTGCCACCGCATGTTTCCAGTCCTCCCCATACTGAATACACTGTGGTGCTTTTCTCCATCCTTCATTGCCACTCACTGCCTATCCTAATTCAGGACCTCGGATTCACACCACCCTGTGATGTTTTTCTCACTCCTACTAGTGAATGGCCTGTTAGCAAACCTTACAATGTACACCAAACCGCTATGTTTTTCAGAAACCTATTCTACATTTCCACCACATATTTCCTGACCCCCAATGCTAACCACCCCATGGTACTTTTATCCATCCTCCATTCCCACTCACTGCCTATGCTAATTCAGGCCCTCTAATTCACACCACACCGTGATGTTTTTCTCACACCTACTGGTGATTGGCCTGTTAGAAAACCTTTCAATGCGCACCCCCCCGCGATGTTTTTCAAAAACCTATCCTACATTGCCACCACATGTTTGCTGACCTCCCCATGCTTACGAACCCTTGGTGTTTTCTCCATCCTACATTGCCACTCACTGCCTGTCAGAATTCAGGCCCTCGGGTTCACCCCCCCCGTGATGTTTTTCGCACTCCTACTAGTGAATGGCCTGTTAGAAACCCTTTAAATGCGCACCACCTCGCGATTTTTTTCAGAAACCTATCCTACATTACAACCGCATGTTTCCTGACCTCCCCATGCTGAATACCCCGTGGTGCTTTTCTCTATCCTACATTGCCACTCACTGCCTAACCTAATTCAGACCCTCCTATTCACAGAACTCCGTGATATTTTCCTCACTCTTACGACTGAATGGCCTGTTAGAAACCCATACAATGCGCACAACACCGCGATGTTTTTCAGAAACCTATCCTACATTGCCACTGCTTGTTTTCTGACCTCCCCATGCTGACCACCCAGTCTTGCTTTTCTCCATCCTACATTGCCACTCAATGCCTATCCTAATTGAGGCCCTCCGATTCACACCACCCCGTGATGTTTGTCTCACTCCTACTAGTGAATGGCCTGTTAGCAACCCTTACAATACGTAACATCCCGCGATGTTTTTCAGGAAAATATCCTAAATTGCCACCGCATGTTTCCTGACCTCCCCATGATGACCACCCCGTGGTGCTTTTCTCCTACCTCCATTGCCTCTCACTGCCTATGCTAATTCAGGCCCTCTGATTCACACCACCCCGTGATGTTTTTCTCATTCTTATTAGTGAATGACCTGTTAGAAAACCTTACAAATCGCAACACCCGGCGATGTTTTTCAGAAACCTATCCTGCATTGCCACCGCATGTTTCCTGACCTCCCCATGCTGACCACCGCGTGGTGCTTTTGTCCATCCTACATTGTCACTCACTACCTATCGTAATTCAGGCCCTCCGATTCACACCACCCATGATGTTTTTCTCACTCCTACTTGTGAATGGCCTGTTAGAAACCCTTACAATGCGTACCACCCCACAATGTTTTTCAGAAACCTATCCTACATTGTCACCACATGTTTCCTGAACGCCCCATGCTGACCAGCCCTTGGTGCTTTTATGATTCCTACATTGCCACTCACAGCCAATCGTACTTCAGGCCCTCCGATTCACACAACCCGTGATGTTTTTCTCACTCCTACTAGTGAATGGCCTGTTAGAAATCCTTTAAATGTGCACCACCTCGCGATGTTTTTCAGAAACCTATCCTACATTGCAACCGCATGTTTCCTGACCTCCCCATGCTGAATACACCGTGGGGCTTTTCTCTATCCTACATTGCCACTCACTGCCTAACCTAATTCAGGCCCTCCTATTCACAAAACCCCGTGATATTTTCCTCACTCTTACTACTGAATGGCCTGTTAGAAACCCTTACAATGCGCACAACACCGTGATGTTTTTCAGAAACCTATCCTACATTGCCACTGCTTGTTTCCTGACCTCCCCATGCTGACCACCCAGTGTTGCTTTTCTCCATCCTACATTGCCACTCAATGCCTATCCTAATTGAGTCCCTCTGATTCACACCACCACATGATGTTTGTCTCACTCCTACTAGTGAATGGCCTGTTAGCAACACTTACAATACGTAACATCCCGCGATGTTTTTCAGGAAAATATCCTAAATTGCCACCGCATGTTTCATGACCTCCCCATGCTGACCACCCCGGGCTGCTTTTCTCCATCCTACATTGCCACTCCCTGCCTATCGTAACTCAGACCCTCCGATTCACACCACCCCATGATGTTTTTCTCACTCCTACTACTGAATGGCCTTTTAGAAACCCTTACAATGCGCACCACCACGCGATATTTTTCAGAAACCCATCCTACCTTGCCACCGCATGGTTCCTGACCTCCCCATGCTGAATACCCCGTGGTGCTTTTCTCCTTCCTACATTGCCACTCACTGCCTTTTCTAATTCAGGCCCTCCGAATCACACCACTTCATGATGTTTTTCTACCTCCTACTCGTAAATGGCCTGTTATAAACCCTTGCAATGCGCACCAGCCAGTGATGTTTTTCAGCAACCTATCATACATTGCCACCGCATGTTTCCTGACTTCCCCATGCTGACCACCACAGGATGCTTTTCTCCATCATACATTGCCACTTATTGCCTATGCGAATTCAGGCCCTCCGATTCACACAACCGCGTGATGTTTTTCTCAACCTGCTATTGAATGACCTGTTAGAAACTCTTACAATGCGTACCACCCCGCAATATTTTGCAGGAAAATATCCTAAATTGCCACCACATGTTTCATGACATTCCCATGCTGACCACCCCATGGTGCTTTTCTCCATCCTCCATTGCCACTCACAGCCTATCGTAATTGAGGCCCTCCGATTCACACCACCCCTGATGTTTTTCTAACTCCTACTGGTGAATGGCCTGTTACAAACCCTTACAATGCACATCACCCCTCGATGTTTTCAGAAACCTATCCTACATTGCCACTGCATGTTTCCTGACCTCCACATGCTGACCACCCTGTGGTGCTTTTCTCCACCCTCCATTGCCACTCACTGCCTATGCTAATTCAGGGCCTCTGATTCACACCACCCCGTGATGTTTGTCTCATTCCTATTAGTGATTGAGCTGTTAGAAAACCTTACAAATCGCTCCACCCCGTGATGTTTTTCAGAAACCTATCCTACATTGTCACTGCATGTTTCCTGATTCCCATGCTGACCACCTCTTGGTGTTTTCTCCATCCTACGTTGGCACACTGCCTATCCGAATTCAGGCCCTCCGATTCACACCCCCCTGTGATGTTTTTCCCACTCCTACAAGTGAATGGCAGGTTAGAAACCCTTTCAATGGGCACCACCCAGCGATGTTTTTCAGAAACCTTTTCTACATTGCCACCCCATGTTTCCTGACCTCCCCATGCTGACCACCCCATGGTGCTGTTCTCCATCCTATATTGTCACTCACTGCCTATTGTAATTCAGGCCCTCTGATTCACACCACCCCGTGATGTTTTTATCACTCCTACTAGTGAATAGCCTGTTAAAAACCCTTGCAATGCGCACCACCCCGTGATGTATTTCAGAAACCTATCTTACATTGCCAACGCATGTTTCCTGATCTCCCCATGCTGACCACCCATTGGTGTTTTCCCATCCTACATTGCCACTCACTTGTATCCAAATTCAGGCCATCGGTTTGACACCCCCCTGTGATGTTTTTTTCACTTGTACTAGTGAATGGCCTGTTAGAAACACTTACAATGAGCACCACCCCGTGATGATTTTCAGAAACCTATCCTATATTTCCAGGGCATGTTTGCTGACCTCCCCATGCTGAATACCCCGTGGTGATTTTCTCCATCATACATTGCCACTCACTGCCTTTCCTAATTAGGCCCTAAGATTCACACCACCCCGTGATGGTTTCTCACTCCTACTGGTGAATTAAATGTTACACACCCATACAATGGGCACTACCCCGCGATGTTTTTCAGAAACCTATCCTACATTGCCACCACATGTTTCCTGACCTCCCCATTCTGACCACCCCTTGGTGCTTTACCCAGTCCTACATTGCCAATCACTGCCTATGCAAATTCAGGACCTCTGATTCACACCACCCCGTTATGTTTTTCTCACTCCTGCTAATGAATGGCCTGTTAGCAAACTTTGCAATGCACACCACCTCCAATGTTTTTCATAAACCTTCTCCTACATGGCCACCGCATTTTTCATCACCTCCCCATGCTGACCACCCTGTGGTGCTTTTCTCCATCCTTCGTTGCCACTCACTGCCTAATCTAATTCATGCCCTCCAATTCCCAACACCCCTTGATGTTTTTCTCACTCCTACTAGTGAATGACCTGTTAGAAAACCTTACAATGTGCAACACCCCGCGATGTTTTACAGGAACATATCCTACATTGCCACCGCATGTTTCCTGACATACCCATGCTGACCACCCCGTGGTGCTTTTCTATATCCTACATTGCCATTCACTGCCTATCCTAATTCAGGCCCAACGTTACAAACCACTCCGCGATGTTTTTCTCACTCCTACTAATGAATGGCCTGTTTGAACCCCTTACAACGCGCACCAACACGCAATGTTTTTCAGAAACCCATGCTACATTGCTTCCGCATGTTTCGTGACCTCCCAATGCTGACCACCCCGTGGTGCTTTTCTCCAAACTACATTGCCACTCATTGCCTATCCTAATACACGCCCTCCGATTCACAGAACCCCGGGAAGTTTTTCTCAATCCTACTAGTGAATGGCCTGTAAGCAAAGCTTACAATGTGCACCACTCAGCAATGTGTTTCAGAAACCTATCCTACATTGCCACCGCATGTTTCCTGACCTCCCCATGCTGACCACCCCTTGGTATTTTCTCCATCCTACATTGCCACTCACTGCCTATCGTAATTCAGGCCCTTCGATTCACCCTACCCCATGATGTTTTTCTGACTCCTACTAGTGAATGACCTGTTAGAAACCCTTACCATGCGCACCACCCCGCGATGTTTTGCAGAAACTTTTCCTATATTGCCACCGCATGTTTCCTGACCTCCGCATGCTGACCACACCGTGGTGATTTTCACCATCCTACATTGCCACCCACTGCCTATTTTAATTCAGACACTCTGATTCCCACCACCGCAGGAAGTTTTTCTCAATCCTACTGGTGAATTGCCTGTTAAAAACACTTACAATGCGCACCACCCCGTGATGTTTTTCAGAAAACTATCGTACATTGCCACCGCATGTTTCCTTACCTCCCCATGCTGACCCCTCCTGGTGCTTTTCTCCACCATCCATTGCTACTCACTGCCAATGCTAATTTAGGCCCTCTGATTCACACCACCCTGTGATGTTTTCTCACTCCTACTAGTGAATGGCTTTTTAGAAACCCTTACAATGCGCGCCACCCCACGATGTTTTTCAGAAACCTATTCTACATTGCTACCGCATTTTTCCTGACCTTCTCATGCTGACAACCCCGTGGTGCTTTTCTCCATCCTACATTGCCACTCACTGCCTATCCTAATTCAGGCCCTCCGATTCACACCACCCCGTGGTGTTTTTCTCACTTGTACTAGTGAATGTCCTGTTAGAAACCCTTACAATGTGCACCACCCCGCGATGTTTTTCAGAAACATATCTTACATTGCCACCGCATGATTCCTGACATCTCCATTCTGACCACACCGTGGTGCTTTTTTCCACACTCCATTGCCACTCACTGCCTATGCTAATTCAGGCCTTCCGATTCACACCAGCGCTTGATGTTTTTCTCACTCCTACTAGTAAATGGACTGTTAGAAACCCTTACAATGCGCACCACCCCGGCATGTTTTTCAGAAACGTATCCTACATTGCCACCGCATGTTTCCTGACCTCCTCATGCTGAATAACCTGTGGTGCTTTTCTCCATCCTACATTGACACTCACTGCTTATACTAATTCAGACACTCCGATTCACACCAACCCTTTTTTTTTCTCACTCCTACAAGTGAGTGGCCTGTTAGAAACCCTTACAATGCGCACCACCCCGCGATGTTTTTCAGAAACGTATCCTACATTGCCACCGCATGTTTCCTGACCTCCCCATTCTGACTACCCCGTGTTGCTTTTCCCCATCCTACATTGCAACACACTGCCTATGATAATTCTGTCCCTCCAAATCACACCACCCCGTTATGTTTTTCTCACTCCTACTAGTGAATGGCCTGTTAGCAAACCTTACAATGCTCACCACCCCGCGATGTTTTTCAGAAACCTATCCTACATTGCCACCACATGTTTCCTGACCTCCCCATTCTGACCACCCCATGGTGCTTTTCTCCATCCTACATTGCCACTCAATGCCTATCCTAATTCAGGCCCTCTGATTCACACCACCCCGTGATGTTTTTCTAACTCCTACTAGTGAATGGCCTGTTAGAAACGCTTACAAAGCGCACCACAACGCGATGTTTTTCTCATACCTATCCTACATTATTGCCGCATGTTTCCTGACCTCCCCATGCTGACCACCTCTTGGTGTTTTCTCCTTCCTATATTGCCACTCACTGCCTATCCTAATTCAGGCCCTCCGATGCACAGCTCCATGTGATGTTTTTCTCACTCCTACTAGTGAATGGCCTGTTAGAAACCCTTACAATGAGCACCACCTGGCGATGTTATTCAGAAACCTATCCTACATTGCCACCGCATGTTTCCTGACTTCGCAATTCTGACCAACACGGGGTGCTTTTCTCCATCCTACATTGCCACTCACTGCATATTCTATTTCAGGCCTTCCGAAGCAAACCACCCCGTGAGGTTTTTATCACTCCTACTAGTGAAAGGCCTGATAGAAACCCTTACAATGCCCACCACCCCGCGATGTTTTTCAGAAACCTATCCTACATTGCCACTGCATGTTTCCTGAACTCCCCATGCTCACCACGCCGTCTTGCATTTCTCCATTCTACATTACCACTCGCGGCCTAATCTTATTCAGGCCCTCTGATTCACACCACCCTGTGATGTTTTTCTCACTCCTACTAGTGAATGGCCTGTTAGAAACCCTTACAATGCGCACCACCCCGCGAGGTTTTTCAGATACCTATCCTACATTGCTGCCGCATTTTTCCTGAAGTCCCCATGCTGACAACCCCGTGGTGCTTTTCTCCATCCTACATTGCCACTCACTGCCTGTTTTAATTCAGGCCTTCCGATTCACACCACCCCGTGATGTTTTTCTAACTCCTACTAGTGAATGGCCTGTTAGAAACCCTTACAATGCACACCACCCCGTGATGATTTTCAGAAACCTATCCTACATTGCCACCGCATGTTTCCTGACCTCCCCATGCTGAGCACCCCGTGGTGATTTTCTCCATCCTACATTGCCACTCACTGCCTATCCTAATTCAGGCCCTCCGATTCACACCACCCCGTGGTGTTTTTCTCACTTGTACTAGTGAATGTCCTGTTAGAAACCCTTACAATGCGCACCAACCCGCAATGTTTTTCAGAAACGTATCTTACATTGCCACCGCATGTTTCCTGACCTCTCTATTCTGACCACCCCGTGGTGCTTTTATCCACACTCCATTGCCACTCACTGCTTATGCTAATTCAGGCCCTCCACTTCACACCAGCCCGTGATGTTTTTCTCACTCCTACTAGTAAATGGACTGTTAGAAACCCTTACAATGCGCACCACCACAAAATGTTTTTCAGAAACCTATCCTACATTGCCACCACATGTTTCCTGACCTCCCCATGGTGACCAACCCGGGTTGCTTTTCTCCACACTCCATTGCCACTCACTGCCTATGCTAATTCAGGCCCTCCGATTCACACCAGCCCGTGATGTTTTTCTCACTCCTACTAGTAAATGGCCTGTTAGAAACCCTTACAATGCGCACCACCACAAAATGTTTTTCAGAAACCTGTCCTGCATTGCCAACGCATGTTTCCTGATCTCACCATGCTGACCACCCATTGGTGTTTTCCCATCCTACATTGCCACTCACTTGTATCCAAATTCAGGCCATCGGTTTGACACCCCCCTGGGATGTTTTTTTCACTCGTACTAGTGAATGGCCTGTTAGAAACACTTACAATGAGCACCACCCCGCGATGATTTTCAGAAACCTATCCTATATTTCCAGGGCATGTTTCCTGACCTCCCCATGCTGAATACCCCGTGGTTGTTTTCTCCATCATACATTGCCACTCACTGCCTTTCCTAATTAGGCCCTAAGATTCACACCACCCCGTGATGGTTTCTCACTCCTACTGGTGAATTAAATGTTACACAACCATACAATGGGCACTACCCCGCAATGTTTTTCAGAAACCTATCCTACATTGCCACCACATGTTTCCTGACCTCCCCATTCTGACCACCCCTTGGTGCTTTACCCAGTCCTACATTGCCAATCACTGCCTATGCTAATTCAGGACCTCTGATTCACACCACCCCGTTATGTTTTTCTCACTCCTGCTAATGAATGGCCTGTTAGCAAACTTTGCAATGCACACCACCTCCAATGTTTTTCATAAACCTTCTCCTACATGGCCACCGCATTTTTCATCACCTCCCCATGCTGACCACCCTGTGGTGCTTTTCTCCATCCTTCGTTGCCACTCACTGCCTAATCTAATTCATGCCCTCCAATTCCCAACACCCCTTGATGTTTTTCTCACTCCTACTAGCGAATGACCTGTTAGAAAACCTTACAATGTGCAACACCCCGCGATGTTTTACAGGAACATATCCTACATTGCCACCGCATGTTTCCTGACATACCCATGCTGACCACCCCGTGGTGCTTTTCTATATCCTACATTGCCATTCACTGCCTATCCTAATTCAGGCCCAACGTTACAAACCACTCCGCGATGTTTTTCTCACTCCTACTAATGAATGGCCTGTTTGAACCCCTTACAACGCGCACCAACACGCAATGTTTTTCAGAAACCCATGCTACACTGCTACCGCATGTTTCATGACCTCCCAATGCTGACCACCCCGTGGTGCTTTTCTCCAAACTACATTGCCACTCACTGCCTATCTTAATACACGCCCTCCGATTCACAGAACCCCGGGAAGTTTTTCTCAATCCTACTAGTGAATGGCCTGTAAGCAAAGCTTACAATGTGCACCACTCAGCAATGTGTTTCAGAAACCTATCCTACATTGCCACCGCATGTTTCCTGACCTCCCCATGCTGACCACCCTTTGGAGTTTTCTCCATCCTACATTGCCACTCACTGCCTATCGTAATTCAGGCCCTTCAATTCACCCTACCCCGTGATGTTTTTCTCACTCCTACTAGTGAATGGCCTGTTAGCAAACCTTACAATGCTCACCACCCCGCGATGTTTTTCAGAAACCTATCCTACATTGCCAACACATGTTTCCTGACGTCCCCATTCTGACCACCCCATGGTGCTTTTCTCCATCCTACATTGCCACTCAATGCCTATCCTAATTCAGGCCCTCTGATTCACACCACCCCGTGATGTTTTTCTAACTCTTACTAGTGAATGGCCTGTTAGAAACCCTTACAATGCGCACCACCACGTGATGTTTTTCTCATACCTATCCTACATTATTGCCGAATTTTCCTGACCTCCCCAGGCTGACAACCCCGTGGTGCTTTTCTCCATCCTACATTGCCACTCACTGCCTATTTTAATTCAGGCCCTCTGATTCACACCACCTCGTTATGTTTTTCTAGCTCCTACTAGTGAATGGCCTGTTAGAAACCCTTACAATGCGCACCACCCCGCAATGTTTTTCAGAAACCTATCCTACATTGCCACCGCATGTTGCCTGACCTCCCCTTACTGACCACCCCGGGGTGCTTTTGTCCACCCTCCATTGCCACTCACTGCCTATGCTAATTCAGGCCCTCTGATTCACACAAACCGTGAAGTTTTTCTCACTCCTACCTTGAATGGCCTGTTAGAAACCCTTACAATGCGCACCACCCCGCGATGTTTTTCAGAAACCTACCCTACATTTGCACCGCATGTTTCCTGACCTCACCATGCTGACCACCTCTTGGTGTTTTCTCCATCCTACATTGCCACTCACTGCCTATCCTAATTCAGGCCCTCCGATGCACAGCTCCATGTGATGTTTTTCTCACTCCTACTAGTGAATGGCCTGTTAGAAACCCTTACAATGAGCACCACCCGGCGATGTTATTCAGAAACCTATCCTACATTGCCACCGCAGGTTTCCTGACTTCGCAATTCTGAACAACCCGGGGTGCTTTTCTCCATCCTACATTGCCACTCACTGCATATCCTATTTCAGGCCCTCCGAAGCAAACCACCCCATGAGGTTTTTATCACTCCTACTAGTGAAAGGCCTGATAGAAACCCTTACAATGCCCACCACCCCGCGATGTTTTTCAGAAACCTAACCTACATTGCCACTGCATGTTTCCTGAACTCCCCATGCTCACCACGCCGTCTTGCATTTCTCCATTCTACATTACCACTCATGGCCTAATCTTATTCAGGCCCTCTGATTCACACCACCCTGTGATGTTTTTCTCACTCCTACTAGTGAATGGCCTGTTAGAAACCCTTACAATGCGCACCACCCCGCGAGGTTTTTCAGATACCTATCCTACATTGCTGCCGCATTTTTCCTGACCTCCCCATGCTGACAACCCCGTGGTGCTTTTCTCCATCCTACATTGCCACTCACTGCCTGTTTTAATTCAGGCCCTCCGATTCACACCACCCCGTGATGTTTTTCTAACTCCTACTAGTGAATGGCCTGTTAGAAACCCTTACAATGCACACCACCCCATGATGATTTTCAGAAACCTATCCTACATTGCCACCACATGTTTCCTGACCTCCCCATGCTGAGCACCCCGTGGTGCTTTTCTCCATCCTACATTGCCACTCACTGCCTATCCTAATTCAGGCCCTCCGATTCACACCACCCCGTGGTGTTTTTCTCACTTGTACTAGTGAATGTCCTGTTAGAAACCCTTACAATGCACACCACCCCGCAATGTTTTTCAGAAACATATCTTACATTGCCACCGCATGTTTCCTGACCTCTCTATTCTGACCACCCCGTGGTGCTTTTATCCACACTCCATTGCCACTCACTGCCTAGGCTAATTCAGGCCCTCCACTTCACACCAGCCCGTGATGTTTTTCTCACTCCTACTAGTAAATGGCCTGTTAGAAACACTTACAATGCGCACCACCACAAAATGTTTTTCAGAAACCTATCCTACATTGCCACCACATGTTTCCTGACCTCCCCATGGTGACCAACCCGGGTTGCTTTTCTCCACACTCCATTGCCACTCACTGCCTATGCTAATTCAGGCCCTCCGATTCACACCAGCCAGTGATGTTTTACTAACTCCTACTAGTAAATGGCCTGTTAGAAACCCTTACAAAGCGCACCACCACAAAATGTTTTTCAGAAACCTGTCCTGCATTGCCACCGCATGTTTCCTGACCTCCCCATGCTGACCAGACCTTGGTGCTTTTTTCATTCCTACAGTGCCACTCACAGCCTATCGTACTTCAGGCCCTCCGATTCACAAAACCCGTAATGTTTTTCTCACGCCTACTAGTGAATGGCCTGTTAGAAAACCTTACAATGTGTACCACCCCGCGATGTTTTTCAGAAACCTATCCTACAGTGCCACAGCATGTTTCCTGACCTCCCCATGCTGACCACCCCATGGGGCTTTTCTCCATTCTACATTGCCACTTACTGCCTATCCTAATTCAGGCCCTCAGGTTCAAACTCCCCTGTGAAGATTTTGTCACTCCTCCTAGTGAATGGCCTGTTAGAAAACCTCACACTGCGCAGCATAAAGCGATGTTTTTCAGAAACCTATCCTACCTTGCCACCGCATGTTTCCTGACCTCCCCATGCTGAATAACCCGTGGTGCTTTTCTCCATCCTACATTGCCACTCACCGCCTACACTTATTCAGGCCCTCCGATTCACACCACCCCGTGATGTTTTTCTCACTCCTAGTAGTGAATGGCCTGTTAGAAACTCTTACAATGCGAACCACCCCGCGATGTTTTTCATAAACCTATCCTACCTTGCCACCGCATGTTTCCTGACCTCCCCATGCTGACCACCCATTGGTGTTTTCTCCATCCTACATAGCCACTCACTGCCTATCCGAATTCAGGCCCTCCAATTCACACCCTCCTGTAATGTTTTTCACACTCCTACTAGTGATGGCCTCTTCGAAACCCTTACAATGCGCAACACCCCGCGATGTTTTTCAGAAACCTATCCTACATTGCCACCGCATGTTTCCTGCCCTCCCCATGCAGTCCACCCCATGATGCTTTTCTCCAACCTACATTGCCACTTACTGCCTATAGTAATTCAGGCCCTCCGATTCACCCCACCCCGTGATGTTTTTCTCACTCCTACTAGTGAATGGCCTGTTAGAAACCCTTGCAATGTGCAGCACCAAGCGATGTTTTTCAGAAACCTATCCTACATTGCCACCGCCTGTTTCATAACCTCCCCATGCTGAATACCCTGTGGTGCTTTTCCCCATCCTACATTGCGACTCACTGCCTATACTAATTCAGACAGTCCGATTCACAGCACCCTGTTATGTTTTTCTCACTACTACTAGTGAATGGCCTGTTAGAAAACCTTACAATGTGCACCACCACAAAATGTTTTTCAGAAACCTATCCTACATTGCCACCGCATGTTTCCTGACCTCCCCATGCTGACCAACCCGGGGTGCTTTTCTCCATACTACATTGCCACTCACTGCCTATCCTATTTCAGGCCCTCCGAAGCAAACCACCGCGTGACGTTTTATCACTCCTACTAGTGAAAGGCCTGTTAGAAACCCTTACAATGCGCAACACCCCGTGACGTTTCTCAGAAACCTATCCTACAATGCCACTGCATGTTTCCTCAACTCACCATGCTCACCATGCCGTCTGGATTTTCTCCATTCAACATTACCACTCACTGCCTAAACTAATTCAGGCCCTCCTTTTCACACCACCCCTTGATGATTTTCTCACTCCTACTAGTGAATGGCCTGTGAGAAACCGTTACAATGCGCACAACCACGAGATGTTTTTCAGAAACCTATCCTACATTACCACCGCATGTTTCCTGACCTCCCCTTGCTGAATACCCTGTGGTGCTTTTCTCCATCCTAAATTGCCACTCACTGCCTATCCCAATTCAGACACTCCGATTCACACCACCCCATGATGTTTTTCGCATTCCTACTAGTGAATGGCCTGCTAGAAACCTTTACAATGCGCCCAACCACGAGATGTTTTTCAGAAACCTATCCTACATTGCCACCGCATTTTTCCTGACCTCCCCATGCTGAACAACCCAGGTGCTTTTCTCCATCCTGCATTGCAACTCACTGCCTATATTAATTCAGACAGTCCGATTCACACCACCCCGTGATGTTTTTCTCACTCCTGATATTGATGGCCTGTTAGAAACCCTTACAATGCGCAACACCCTGCGATGTTTTTCAGAAACCTATCCTACATTGCCACCGCATGTTTCCTGACCTCCCCATGCAGACCACCCCTTGATGCTTTTCTCCAACCTACATTGTCACTTACTGCCTATAGTAATTCAGGCCCTCCGATTCACCCCACCCTGTGATGTTTTTCTCACTCCTACTAGTGAATGGCCTGGTAGAAAACCTTAAAATGCGCACCACACCGCCATGTTTTTCAGAAACCTATCCTACACTGCCACCGTATGTTTCCTGACCTCCCCATGCTGACCTCCCCATGGTGCTTTTCTCCATCCTACGTTGTCACTCACTGCCTATCGTAATTTAGGCCCTCCGATTCACCCTACCCCGTGATGTTTTTCTAACTCCTTCTAGCGAATGGCCCGTTAGAAACCTTTACAGTGCGCACCACCCCGCGATGTTTTTCAGAAACCTATCCTACATTGCCACCACACGTTTCTTGACCTCCCCATTCTGACCACCCCGTGGTGCTTTTCCCCATCCTACATTGCCACTCACTACCTATGCTAATTCAGGCCCTCCGATTCACACCACGCCGTGATGTTTTCCTCACTCCTACTTGTGAATGGCCTGTTAGAAACCCTTACAATGTGCACCACCCAGGGAAGTTTTTCAGAAACCTATCCTACATTGCCACCGCAAGTTTCCTGACCTCCCCATGCTGAATACCCCGTGGTGCTTTTCTCCATCCTACATTGCCACTCACTGCCTGTCGTAATTCAGGCCCTCCAATTCACAGCACTCCGTGATGTTTTCCACACTCCTACTAGTGAATGGCCTGTTAGAATCCCTTACAATGAGCACCACCCCACGATGTTTTTCAGAAACCTATCCTTCATGGCCAGCCCATGTTTCCTGACCTCCCCATGCTCATCAACCCGTTCTGATTTTCTCCATCCTACATTGCCACTAACTGCCTATCCTAATTCAGGCCCTCCGATTCACACCACCCCGTGATGAATTTCTCACTCCTACTAGTGAATGGACTGTTAGAAACCCTTACAAGGCTCACCACCCTGTGATGTTTTTCAGAAACCCATCCTACATTGCCACCGCATGTTTCCTGACCTCCCCATGCTGATCACCCCGTGGTGCTTTTCTCCATCCTACATTGCCACTCACTGCCTATCCGAATTCAGGCCCTCCGATTCACACCACCCAGTGATGTTTTTCTCACTCCTACTAGTGAATGGCCTGTTAGAAACCCTTACAATGAGCACCACCCAGCAATATTTTTCAGAAACCTATCCTACATTGCCACCGCATGATTCCTGCCTTCCCCATGCTGACGACCCCGTGGTGCTTTTCTCCATCCTACATTGTGACTCACAGCCTATCCTAATTCAGGCCCTCCGATTCCCACCACCCCTGATGTTTTTCTAACTCCTACTAGTGAATGGCCTGTTAGAAACCCTTACAATGCACATCACCCCGCCATGTTTTTCAGAAACCTATCCTACATTGCTACTGCATGTTTCCCAACCTCCACATGCTGACCACCCAGTGGTGCTTTTCTCTCTCCATCCTACTTTGCCACTCACTGTCTATCCTAATTCAGGCCCTCGGGTTTAAACCACCCTGTGAAGATTTTGTCACTCCTACTAGTGAATGGCCTGTTAGAAACCATTACAATGAACAGCACACCGCGATGTTTTTCAGAAACCTATCCTACCTTGCCACCGCATGTTTCCAGACTTCCCCATGCTGAATAACCCGTGGTGCTTTTCTCCATCCTACATTGCCACTCACTGCCTATCCTTAATCAGGCCCTCCGATTCACACCACCCCGTGATGTTTTTCTCAGTCCTACTAGTGAATTGCCTGTTAGAAACCATTTCAATGCCCACCACCCCGCAATCTTTTTCATAAACCTATCCTATATTGCCACCGCATGTTTCCTGACCTCCCCATGCTGACCACCCCTTAGTGTTTTCTCCATTCTACATTGCCACTCAATGCCTATCCGAATTCAGGCCCTCCATTTCACACCCTCCTGTGATGTTTTTCACACTCGTACTAGTGAATGGCCTGTTAGAAACCCTTACAATGCGCAACACCCCGCGATGTTTTCAGAAACTTATCCTATATTGACACCGCATGTTTCCTGACCTCCCCATGCAGACCACCCCGTGGTGCTTTTCTCCAAGGTACATTGTCACTCACTGCCTATCGTAATTCAGGCCCTCGGTTCACCCCAACCCTTGATGTTTTTCTCACTCCTACTAGAGAATGGCCTGTTAGAAACCCTTACAATGCGCACCACACCGCGATGTTTTTCAGAAACCTGTCCTACACTGCCACCGCATGTTTCCTGACCTCCCCATGCTGACCAACCCAGGGTGCTATTCTCCATCCTACATTGCCACTCACTGGTATCAGAATTCAGGCCATCCGGTTGACACACCCCTGTGATGTTTATTTCACTCTTACTAGTAAATGGCCTGTTAGAAACCCTTACAATAAGCACCACCCCGCGATGATTTTCAGAAACCTATCCTACATTGCCACGGCATGTTTCCTGACCTCCCCATGCTGAATACCCTGTGGTGGTTTTCTCCATCCTACATTGCCACTCACTGCCTTTCCTAATTAGGCCCTACGATTCACACCACCCCGTGATGTTTTTCTCACTCCTACTGGTGAATGTAATGTTACACACCCATACAATGCGCACCACCCGCGATGCTTTTGAGAAACCTGTCCTACTTCGCCAAATCATGTTTCCTGACCTCCACATGCTGACCACCCCGGGCTGCTTTTCTCCATCCTACATTGCCACTTACTGCGATGCGAATTCAGGCCCTCCCATTCACACAACCGAGTGAAGTTTTTGTCAACCTGCTATTGAATGACCTGTTAGAAAGCATTACAATGCGTACCACCCCGCATTGTTTTGCAGGAAAATATCCTAAATTGCCACCACAAGTTTCCTTACCTCCCCATACTGACCACCCCGTGGTGCTTTTCTCCTTCCTCCATTGCCACTCACTGCCTATGCTAATTCAGGCCCTCGGATTCACACCACCCCATGATGTTTTTCTCACTCCTACTAGTGAATGGCCTGTTAGAAAACCTTACAATGCTCACCACCCGTGATGTTTTTCAGATAACTATCCTACATTTCCCCTACATGTTTCCATACCTCCCCATGCTGACCACCCCTTGGTGTTTTCTCCATCCTACATTGCCACTCACTGCCTATCCGAATTCAGGCCCTCGGGTTTACACCCCCCCCCCGTGATGTGTTTCTCACTCCTTCTAGTGAATGGCCTGTTAGAAACCCTTTCAATGCGCACCACCTGGTGATGTTTTTCAGAAACCTATCCTACATTGCCACCGCATGTTTCCTGAACTCCCCATGCTGAATACCCCGTGGGTTTTTCTCTATCCTACATTGCCACTCACTGCCTAACTTAATTCAGGCCCTCTTATTCACAGAACCCCGTGATGTTTTCCTCACTCTTACTACTGAATGGCCTGTTAGAAACCCTTAGAATGCGCACAACACCATGATGTTTTTCAGAAACCTATCCTACATTGCCACTGAATGTTTCCTGACCTCCCCATCCTGACCTTCACATGGTGCTTTTCTCCATCCTCCATTGCCACTCACTGATTATGCTAATTCAGGCCCTCAGATTCACACCACTCTGTGATGTTTTTCTCACTCCTATTATTGAATTGCCTGTTAGAAAACCTTCCAATGCGTACCACCCCGTGATGTTTTTCAGGAAAACATCCTAAATTGCCACCGCATGTTTCCTGACCTCCCCATGCTGACCATCCCATAGTGCTTTTTTCCATCCTTCTTTGCCACTCACTGCCTATGCTAATTCAGGCCCTCTGATTCACACCACCCCGTGATGATTTTCTCACTCATACTAGTGAAAGGCCTGTTACAAACCCTTACAATGCGCACCACCCCGCGATGTTTTTCAAACACCTATCCTACACTGCCACCGCATGTTTCCTGACCTCCCCATGCTGACCACCCCGTGGTGCTTTTCTCCACCCTGCATTGCCACTCACTGCCTATGCTAATTCAGGCCATCTGATTCACACCACCCCAAGATGTTTTTCTCATTCCTATTAGTGAATGACCTGTTAGAAAACCTTACAAATCGCACCACCCGGCGATGTTATTCAGAAACCTATCCTACATTGCCACCGCATGTTTCCTGACCTCGCAATTCTGACCAACCCGGGGTGCTTTTCTCCATCCTACATTGCCACACACTGCCTATCCTAATTCAGACACTCTGATTCACACCACCCCATGATGTTTCTCTCACTCCTACGTGTGAATGGCCTGTTAGAAACCCTTACAATGCGCCCCACCCCACGTTGTTTTTCATAAACCTATCTTATATTGCCACTGTTTGTTTCCTCACCTCCCCATGCTGACCACCCCGTGTTGCTTTTCTACATCCCACTTTTCCCCTCACTGCCAATTCAAATTCAGACCCTTCGATTCACACCACCCCGTGTTGTTTTTCTCAGTCCTACTACTGAATGTTCCGTTAGAAAAACTTACAATGCGCACCACCCCGCAATGTTTTTCAGAAACCTATCCTACATTTCCACTGCGTATTTCCTGATCTCCCGATGCTGACCACCCCGTGGTGCTTTTCCCCATCCTACATTGCCACTCACTGCCTATCCTAATTCAGACACTCTGAATTACACCACCTTGGATGTTTTTCTCACTCCTCCGAGTGAATGGCCTGTTAGAAACACTTAGAATGCACACCACCCCACTATGTTTTTCATAAAGGTATCCTACATTGCCACTGCATGTTTACTGACCTCCCCATGCTGACCTCCCCTGGTTCTTTTCTCCGTCCTGCCTTGCGACTCACTGCCTATACTAATTCACACTGTCCGAATCACACCACCCCGTGAGGTTTTTGTCACTCCTTCTAGTGAATGGCCTGTTTGAAATCCTTACAATGCACACCACACAACGGTGTTTTTCAGAAACCTATCCTAGATTGCCACTGCATGTTTCCTGACCTCCCCATGCTGACGACCCGTGGTGCTTTTCTCCATCCTACATTGCCACTCACTGCGTATCCTAATTCAGACCCCCTGATTCACACCATGCCGTGATGTTTTTCTCACTCGTTCTATTGAATGGCCTCTGAGAAACCCTTACAATGCGCACCACCCCGAGATGTTTTTCGGAAACCAATCGTACATTGCCACTGCATGTTTCCTGATCTCCCCATGCTGACAATCCCGAGGTGCTTTACTCCATCCTTCATTGCCACTGACTGCCTATCCTAATTCATACTCTCTGAATCACACCACCCCTTGATGTTTTCATCACATCTCCTAGTGAATGGCCTGTTAGAAATACTTACAATGCGCATCACCCTGCGATGTTTTTTGGAAACCTATCCTACATGGCCACTGCATGTTTCCTGATCTCCCCGTGCTGACAACCCCGTGGTGCTATTCTCAATCCTACATTGCCACTCACTGCCTATCCTAATTCAGACCCTCCGATTCCCACCACGCCTTGATATATTCCTCACTCCTGCTAGTGAATGGTCTGTTAGAAACCCTTACAATGCGCACCACCCCGCGATGTTTTTCAGAAACCTATCCTACATTTCTGCTACATGTTTCCTGACCTCCCCATGATGGCCACCCCGTGGTGCTTTTCTGCATCCTACATTGCAACTCACTGTCTAACCTAATTCAGACCGTCCATTTCACACCACCCCTATATATTTTTCTCACTCCTACTAGTGAATGGCAGTTTGGAAACCCTTACAGTGCGCACCACCCTGTGATGTTTTTCAGAAACCTATCCTATATTGCCACTGCATGTTTCCTGACCTCCCCATGCTGACCACCCCGTGGTGCTTTTCTCCAACCTACATTGCCACTCATTGCCTATCCTAATTCAGACACTCCGAATCACAACACCCCTTGATGTTTTTGTCACTCCTACTAGTGAATGGCCTGATAGAAATCTTTACAATGTGCACCACCCCATGATGTTATTCAGAAACCTATCCTACATTGCCAATACATGTTTCCTTACCTCACCATGCTTACCACTCCGTGGTGCTTTTCTCCATCCTACATGGCGACACACTGCTTATCCTAATTCAGACCCTCTGATTCACACCACCCTGTGTTGTTTCTCTCACTCCTACGTGTGAATGGCCTGTAAGAAACCCTTACAATTCGCACAACCCCGCGTTGTTTTTCAGAAACCTATCTTATATTGCCGCTGTTTGTTTCTTGACCTCCCCATGCTGACCACACCGTGTTGCTTTTCTCCATCCTACATTTCCCCTCACTGCCAATTCAAATTCAGCCCCTCTTATTCACACCACAACGTGATGTTTTTCTCAGTCCTACTAGTGAATGGCCCGTAAGAAACACTTACAATGCGCACCACCCCGCGATGTTTTTCAGAAACCTATCCTACATTTCCACTACATGATTCCTGACCTCCCCATGATGGCCACCCCGTGGAGCTTTTCTGCATCCTGCATTGCAACTCACTGTCTAACCTAATTCAGACCGTCCATTTCACACCACCCCTATATATTTTTCTCACTCCTACTAGTGAATGGCAGTTTGGAAACCTTTACAGTGCGCACCACACTGTGATGTTTTTCAGAAACCTATCCTACATTGCCACTGCATGTTTCCTGACCTCCCCATGCTGACCACCCCGTGGTGCTTTTCTCCAACCTACATTGCCACTCACTGCCTATCCTAATTCAAACTCTTCGAATCACAACACCCCTTGGAGTTTTTGTCACTCCTACTAGTGAATGGTCTGTTAGAAATCTTTACAATGTGCACCACCCCATGATGTTATTAAGAAACCTATCCTACATTGCCACTGCATGTTTCCTGACCTCCCCATGCTGACCACTCCGTGGTGCTTTTCTCCATCCTACATTGCGACACACTGCTTATCCTAATTCAGACCCTCTGATTCACACCACCCTGTGTTGTTTCTCTCACTCCTACGTGTGAATGGCCTGTTAGAAAACCTTACAATTCGCACAACCCCGCGATGTTTTTCAGAAACCTATCTTACATTGCCGCTGTTTGTTTCTTGACCTCCCCATGCTGACCACACCGTGTTGCTTTTCTCCATCCTACATTTCTCCTCACTGCCAATTCAAATTCAGCCCCTCTTATTCACACCACCCCGTGATGTTTTTCTCAGTCCTACTAGTGAATGGCCCGTAGGAAACACTTACAATGTGCACCACCCCGCGATGATTTTCAGAAACCTATCCTACATTTCCACTGCGTATTTCGTGATCTCCACATGCTGACCACCCCGAGGTGCTTTCCTCCACCCTACATTGCCAATCACTGCCTCTCCTAATTCGGGCCCTCTGATTCACACCACCCCGTGATGTTTTTCTCACTCCTGCTAGTGAATGGCCTGTTGGAAACCCTTACAATGCGCACCCCCCAAGATATTTATCAGAAACCTATCCTACATTGCCACCGCATGTTTCCTTACCTCCCCATGCTTACCACCCCGTGGTGCTTTTCTCCATCCTCGATTGCCACTCACAGCCTATGCTAATTCAGATCCTCTGATTCAAACCAGGACGTGATGTTTTTCTCACTACTACTAGTGAATGGCCTATTAGAAATCCTTACAATGCACACCACCCCGCTATGTTTTTCAGAAACCTATCCCACATTGCCAACACATGTTTCCTGACCTCCCCATGCTGACCACACCGTCTTGCTTTTCTCCATCCTACATTGCCACTCACTGCCTATGCTAATTCAGTCCCTCAGATTCACACCAACCCGTGACGTTTTTCTCACTCCTACTAGTGAATGACGTGTTAGAAAACCTTACAATGCGCACAACCCTGCGATGTTTTTCAGAAACCTATGCAACATTGCCACCGCATGTTACCTGACCTCCACTTGCTGACCACACCATGGTGCTTTTCTCCATCCTACATTGCCACTCACTGCCTTTCCCAATTCAGGCCCTCTGATTCACACCACTCCCTCATATTTTTCTCTTTCCTACATGTAAATTGCCTGTTAGAAACACTTACAATGCGAACTACCCTGCGAAGTTTTTCAGAAAACTATCCTAGATTGCCACCGCATGTTTCCTGTCCTCCACATGCTGACCACCCCGTGGTGATTTTCTCCATCCTCCATTGCCACTCACTGCCTATGCTAATTCAGGCCTTCCGATTCACATCTCCCCATGATGTTTTTCTCACTCCTGTTAGTAAATGGCCTGTTAGAAACACTTACAATGCGCACCACCCCGCAATGTTTTTCAGAAACCTATCCTACATTGCCACCGCATGTGTCCTGACCTCCCAATGCTGACCACCCCTTGGTGTTTTCTCCAGCCTACATTGCCACTCACTGGTATCGGAATACCGGCCCTCGGGTTAACATCACCCCTGTGCTGTTTTTCTCATTCCTACTAGTGAATCTCCTGGTAGAAACGCTTTCAATGCGCCCCACCCCACGATGTTTTTCAGAAACCTATCCTACATTGCCACTGCATATTTCCTGACCTCCTCATGCTGAATAACCCGTGGTGCTTTAGTCCATCCTACATTGCCACTCACTGCCTATCCTAATTCAGGCCCTCCGAATCACACCACCCTGTGATTTTTTTCTCACTCCTACTAGTGAATGGCCTCTTAAAAACCCTTACAATGCGCACCACCCCGCGATGTTTTACAGAAACCTATCCTACATTGCCACTGCATGTGTCCTGCCCTCCAGATGCTGACCAACCCATGGTGCTTTTCTCCATCCTACATTTACCCTCACTGCCAATCCAAATTCAAACCCTCAGATTCACACCACCCCGTGATGTTTTCCTCTCTCCTACTTGTGAATGGCCCGTTAGAAACACTTACAATGCGCACCACACTGCAATGTTTTTCAGAAACCTATCCTACATTTCCACTGCGTATTTCCTGACCTCCCGATGCTGACCACCCCGTGGTGCTTTTCCCCATCCTACTTTGCCACTCCCTGCCTATCCTAATTCAGACACTCCGAATTACAGTACCCTGGATGTTTTTCTAACTCCTCCTAGTGCATGCCCTGTTAGAAACACTTACAATGCGCACCACCCAAAAATGGTTTTCAGAAACCTATCCTATATTGCCACTGCATGTTTCCTGACCTCCACATGCTGACTACCCCGTGGTGCTATTCTCCATCCTACATTGCCACTCACTGCCTATACTAACTGAGACCCTCTGATTCACACCACCTCGTGATGTTTTTCTCACTCCTACTAGTGAATGGCCTCTAAGAAACCCTTACAATGAGCACCACTCCACGATGTTTTTCATAAACTTATGCTACATTGTCACTGCATGTTTCTTGACTTCCCCATGCTGACCACCCCGTGGCGCTTTTCTCCATCCTACATTGCCACTCACTGCCTATCCTAATTCAGACTCTCCGAATCACACCATCTCGTGATCCTTTTCTCACTCCTCCTAGTGAATTGCCTTTTGGAATCCATTACAATGTGCACCACCCCGCGGTGTTTTTCAGAAACCTATCCTACATTGCCACTGCATGTTTCCTGACCTCCACATGCTGACCATGACCATAACCCTAACAATGAGAACCACCCCGCGATGTTTTTCGGAAACCTATTGTACATTGCCTCTGCATGTTTCCTCACCTCCCTATACTGATCAACCCGTGGTGCTTTTTTCATCGTACATTGCGACTCACTGACTATACTAATTCAGACCCTCCGATTCACACCACGCCATGATATTTTTCTCACTCCTACCAGTGAATGGCGTTTTAGAAACCCTTACAATGCGCCCCACCCCGTGATGTTTTTCAGAAACCTATCCTACATTGCCACCGCATGTTTCCTACCCTGCCCATGCTGACCACCCCGTGGTGCTTTTCTCCATCCTCCATTGCCACTCACTGACTATACTAATTAAGACCCTCGATTCCCAACATGCTGTGATGTTTTTCTCACTCCTACCAGTGAATGGCCTGTTAGAAACCTTTACAATGCGCACCACCCCGTGATGTTCTTTGGAAAACTATCCTACGTTTCCACTGCATGTTTCCTGACCTCCCCAAGATGCCCACCCCGTGCTGCTTTTCTCCATCCTGAATTGCAACTCATTGCCTATCCTTATTCAGACCCTCCGATTCATACCACCTCGTGATGTTTTTCTCACTTCTTCTAGTGAATGGCCTTTTAGATACCCTTTCAATGCGCACCACCCCATGATGTTTTTCAGACACGTATCCTACATTGCCCCTGCATATTTCCTGACTTTCCAATAATGACCACCCCTTGGTGCTTTCCTGCATCCTACATTGCCAATCACTGCCTATCCTATTTGAGACCCTCTGACTCACACCACCTCGTGATGTTTTTCTCACTCCTACTAGTGAATGGCCTGTTAGAAACCATTACAATGCACACCACCCTGCGATGTTTTTCATAAACTTTTCCTACATTGCCACTCCATGTTTGATGACCTCCCCATGCTGAGCACCCCATGGTGCTTGTCTCCATCCTACATTGCCCCTCACTGCGTATCCTAGTTCAGACACTCCAATTCACACCAACCTGTGATGTTTTTCTCACTCCTACTAGAAAATGGCCTGTTAGAAACCCTTAAAATGCGCACCACCATGCGATGTTTTTCAGAAACCTATCCTACCTTGCCACTGCATATTTCCTGACCTCCCCATGCTGACCACACCGTGGTGATTTTCTCCATCCTACATTGCCACTGACTGCCTATCCTAATTCATACTCTCTGAATCACACCACCCCTTGATGTTTTCATCACATCTCCTAGTGAATGGCCTGTTAGAAATACTTGCAATGCGCATCACCCTGCGATGTTTTTTGGAAACCTATCCAACATTGCCCCTGCATGTTTCCTGATCTCCCTGTGCTGAACCACCCCGTGGTGCTTTTCTCCATTGTACATTGCCACTCACTGCCTATCCTAATTCAAACTCTTCGAATCACAACACCCCTTGATGTTTTTCTCACTCCTACTAGTGAATGGCCTGTTAGAAATCCTTACAATGTGAAACACCCCATGATGTTATTCAGAAACCTATCCTACTTTGCCACTGCATGTTTCCTGACCTCCCCATGCTGACCACTCCATGGGGTTTTTCTCCATTCTACATTGCCACACACTGCCAATTCAAATTCAGACCCTCTGATTCACACCACCCCGTGATGTTTCTCTCAATCCTACGTGTGAATGGCCTGTTAGAAACCCTTACAATGCGCACAACCCCGCGTTGTTTTTCAGAAACCTATATTATATTGCCACTGTTTGTTTCCTGACCTCCCCATGCTGACCACCCCGTGTTGCTTTTCTACATCCCACTTTTCCCCTCACTGCCAATTCAAATTCAGACCCTTCGATTCACACCACCCCGTGTTGTTTTTCTCAGTCCTACTAGTGAATGTTCCGTTAGAAACACTTACAATGTGCACCACCCCGCAATGTTTTTCAGAAACCTATCCTACATTTCCACTGCGTATTTCCTGATCTCCCGATGCTGACCACCCCGTGGTGCTTTTCCCCATCCTACATTGCCACTAACTGCTTATCCTAATTCAGACACTCTGAATTACACCACCTTGGATGTTTTTCTCACTCCTCTGAGTGAATGGCCTGTTAGAAACACTTAGAATGCACACCACCCCACTATGTTTTTCATAAACGTATCCTACATTGCCACTGCATGTTTACTGACCTCCCCATGCTGACCTCCCCTGGTTCTTTTCTCCGTCCTGCCTTGCGACTCACTGCCTATACTAATTCACTGCCCGAATCACACCACCCCGTGAGGTTTTTGTCACTCCTTCTAGTGAATGGCCTGTTTGAAACCCTTACAATGCACACCACACAACGGTGTTTTTCAGAAACCTATCCTAGATAGCCACTGCGTGTTTCCTGACCTCCCCATGCTGACGACCCGTGGTGCTTTTCTCCATCCTACATTGCCACTCACTGCGTATCCTAATTCAGACCCCCTGATTCACACCATGCCGTGATGTTTTTCTCACTCCTTCTATTGAATGGCCTCTGAGAAACCCTTACAATGCGCACCACCCCGAGATGTTTTTCGGAAACCAATCGTACATTGCCACTGCATGTTTCCTGATCTCCCCATGCTGACAATCCTGAGGTGCTTTTCTCCATCCTACATTGCCACTGACTGCCTATCCTAATTCATACTCTCTGAATCACACCACCCCTTGATGTTTTCATCACACCTCCTAGTGAATGGCCTGTTAGAAATACTTACAATGCGCATCACCCTGCGATGTTTTTTGGAAACCTATCCTACATGGCCACTGCATGTTTCCTGATCTCCCCGTGCTGACAACCCCGTGGTGCTGTTCTCCATCCTACATTGCCACTCACTGCCTATCCTAATTCAGACCCTCCGATTCCCACCACGCCGTGATATATTCCTCACTCCTGCTAGTGAATGGTCTGTTAGAAACCCTTACAATGCGCACCACCCCGCGATGTTTTTCAGAAACCTATCCTACATTTCCGCTACATGTTTCCTGACCTCCCCATGATGGCCACCCCGTGGTGCTTTTCTGCATCCTACATTGCAACTCACTGTCTAAACTAATTCAGACCGTCCATTTCACACCACCCCTATATATTTTTCTCACTCCTACTAGTGAATGGCAGTTTGGAAACCCTTACAGTGTGCACCACCCCGCGATGTTTTTCAGAAACCTATCCTACATTGCCACTGCATGTTTCCTGACCTCCCCATGCTGACCACCCCGTGGTGCTTTTCTCCAAACTACATTGCCACTCATTGCCTATCCTAATTCAAACTCTTCGAATCACAACACCCCTTGATGTTTTTGTCACTCCTACTAGTGAATGGCCTGTTAGAAACCCTTACAATGCGCATCACCCCGCAATGTTTTTCAGAAACCTATCTTACATTGCCGCTGTTTGTTTCTTGACCTCCCCATGCTGACCACACCGTGTTGCTTTTCTCCATCCTACATTTCCCCTCACTGCCAATTCAATTTCAGCCCCTCTTATTCACACCACCCCGTGATGTTTTTCTCAGTCCTACTAGTGAATGGCCCGTAGGAAACACTTACAATGCGCACCACCCCGCGATGATTTTCAGAAACCTATCCTACATTTCCACTGCGTATTTCCTGATCTCCTCATGCTGACCACCCCGAGGTGCTTTCCTCCACCCTACATTGCCAATCACTGCCTCTCCTAATTCGGGCCCTCCGATTCACACCACCCCGTGATGTTTTTCTCACTCCTGCTAGTGAACGGCCTGTTGGAAACCCTTACAATGCGCACCCCCCCAAGATATTTATCAGAAACCTATCCTACATTGCCACCGCATGTTTCCTTACCTCCCCATGCTTACCACCCCGTGGTGCTTTTCTCCATCCTCGATTGTCACTCACAGCCTATGCTAATTCAGATCCTCTGATTCAAACCAGCACGTGATGTTTTTCTCACTACTACTAGTGAATGGCCTATTAGAAAACCTTACAATGCACACCACCCCGCTATGTTTTTCAGAAACCTATCCCACATTGCCAACACATGTTTCCTGACCTCCCCATGCTGACCACACCATCTTGCTTTTCTCCATCCTACATTGCCACTCACTGCCTATGCTAATTCAGTCCCTCAGATTCACACCACCCCGTGACGTTTTTCTCACTCCTACTAGTGAATGACATGTTAGAAAACCTTACAATGCGCACAACCCTACGATGTTTTTCAGAAACCTATGCAACATTGCCACCGCTTGTTTCCTGACCTCCACTTGCTGACCACACCATGGTGCTTTTCTCCATCCTACATTGCCACTCACTGCCTTTCCCAATTCAGGCCCTCTGATTCACACCACTCCTTCATATTTTTCTCTTTCCTACATGTAAATTGCCTGTTAGAAACACTTACAATGTGAACTACCCTGCGAAGTTTTTCAGAAAACTATCCTAGATTGCCACCGCATGTTTCCTGTCCTCCCCATGCTGACCACCCCGTGGTGATTTTCTCCATCCTCCATTGCCACTCACTGCCTATGCTAATTCAGGCCTTCTGATTCACATCTCCCCATGATGTTTTTCTCACTCCTGTTAGTAAATGGCCTGTTAGAAACACTTACAATGCGCACCACCCCGCAATGTTTTTCAGAAACCTATCCTACATTGCCACCACATGTGTCCTGACCTCCCAATACTGACCACCCCTTGGTGTTTTCTCCAGCCTACATTGCCACTCACTGGTATCGGAATACCGGCCCTCGGGTTAACACCACCCCTGTGCTGTTTTTCTCATTCATACTAGTGAATGGCCTGGTAGAAACGCTTTCAATGCGCCCCACCCCACGATGTTTTTCAGAAACCTATCCTACATTGCCACTGCATATTTCCTGACCTCCTCATGCTGAATAACCCGTGGTGCTTTAGTCCATCCTACATTGCCACTCACTGCCTATCCTAATTCATGCCCTCCAAATCACACCACCCCGTGATTTTTTTCTCACTCCTACTAGTGAATGGCCTGTTAAAAACCCTTACAATGCGCACCACCCCGCGATGTTTTACAGAAACCTATCCTACATTGCCACCGCATGTGTCCTTCCCTCCAGATGCTGACCAACCCATGGTGCTTTTCTCCATCCTACATTTACCCTCACTGCCAATCCAAATTCAAACCCTCAGATTCACACCACCCCGTGATGTTTTTCTCTCTCCTACTTGTGAATGGCCTGTTAGAAACACTTACAATGCGCACCACACTGCAATGTTTTTCAGAAACCTATCCTACATTTCCACTGCGTATTTCCTGACCTCCCGATGCTGACCACCCCGTGGTGCTTTTCCCCATCCTACTTTGCCACTCCCTGCCTATCCTAATTCAGACACTCCGAATTACAGTACCCTGGATGTTTTTCTAACTCCTCCTAGTGCATGCCCTGTTAGAAACACTTACAATGCGCACCACCCAAAAATGGTTTTCAGAAACCTATCCTATATTGCCACTGCATGTTTCCTGACCTCCACATGCTGACTACCCCGTGGTGCTATTCTCCATCCTACATTGCCACTCACTGCCTATACTAACTGAGACCCTCTGATTCACACCACCTCGTGATGTTTTTCTCACTCCTACTAGTGAATGGCCTCTAAGAAACCCTTACAATGAGCACCACTCCACGATGTTTTTCATAAACTTATGCTACATTGTCACTGCATGTTTCTTGACTTCCCCATGCTGACCACCCCGTGGCGCTTTTCTCCATCCTACATTGCCACTCACTGCCTATCCTAATTCAGACTCTCCGAATCACACCATCTCGTGATCCTTTTCTCACTCCTCCTAGTGAATTGCCTTTTGGAATCCATTACAATGTGCACCACCCCGCGGTGTTTTTCAGAAACCTATCCTACATTGCCACTGCATGTTTCCTGACCTCCACATGCTGACCATGACCATAACCCTAACAATGAGAACCACCCCGCGATGTTTTTCGGAAACCTATTGTACATTGCCTCTGCATGTTTCCTCACCTCCCTATACTGATCAACCCGTGGTGCTTTTTTCATCGTACATTGCGACTCACTGACTATACTAATTCAGACCCTCCGATTCACACCACGCCATGATATTTTTCTCACTCCTACCAGTGAATGGCGTTTTAGAAACCCTTACAATGCGCCCCACCCCGTGATGTTTTTCAGAAACCTATCCTACATTGCCACCGCATGTTTCCTACCCTGCCCATGCTGACCACCCCGTGGTGCTTTTCTCCATCCTCCATTGCCACTCACTGACTATACTAATTAAGACCCTCGATTCCCAACATGCTGTGATGTTTTTCTCACTCCTACCAGTGAATGGCCTGTTAGAAACCTTTACAATGCGCACCACCCCGTGATGTTCTTTGGAAAACTATCCTACGTTTCCACTGCATGTTTCCTGACCTCCCCAAGATGGCCACCCCGTGCTGCTTTTCTCCATCCTGAATTGCAACTCATTGCCTATCCTTATTCAGACCCTCCGATTCATACCACCTCGTGATGTTTTTCTCACTTCTTCTAGTGAATGGCCTTTTAGATACCCTTTCAATGCGCACCACCCCATGATGTTTTTCAGACACGTATCCTACATTGCCCCTGCATATTTCCTGACTTTCCAATAATGACCACCCCTTGGTGCTTTCCTGCATCCTACATTGCCAATCACTGCCTATCCTATTTGAGACCCTCTGACTCACACCACCTCGTGATGTTTTTCTCACTCCTACTAGTGAATGGCCTGTTAGAAACCATTACAATGCACACCACCCTGCGATGTTTTTCATAAACTTTTCCTACATTGCCACTCCATGTTTGATGACCTCCCCATGCTGAGCACCCCATGGTGCTTGTCTCCATCCTACATTGCCCCTCACTGCGTATCCTAGTTCAGACACTCCAATTCACACCAACCTGTGATGTTTTTCTCACTCCTACTAGAAAATGGCCTGTTAGAAACCCTTAAAATGCGCACCACCATGCGATGTTTTTCAGAAACCTATCCTACCTTGCCACTGCATATTTCCTGACCTCCCCATGCTGACCACACCGTGGTGATTTTCTCCATCCTACATTGCCACTGACTGCCTATCCTAATTCATACTCTCTGAATCACACCACCCCTTGATGTTTTCATCACATCTCCTAGTGAATGGCCTGTTAGAAATACTTGCAATGCGCATCACCCTGCGATGTTTTTTGGAAACCTATCCAACATTGCCCCTGCATGTTTCCTGATCTCCCTGTGCTGAACCACCCCGTGGTGCTTTTCTCCATTGTACATTGCCACTCACTGCCTATCCTAATTCAAACTCTTCGAATCACAACACCCCTTGATGTTTTTCTCACTCCTACTAGTGAATGGCCTGTTAGAAATCCTTACAATGTGAAACACCCCATGATGTTATTCAGAAACCTATCCTACTTTGCCACTGCATGTTTCCTGACCTCCCCATGCTGACCACTCCATGGGGTTTTTCTCCATTCTACATTGCCACACACTGCCAATTCAAATTCAGACCCTCTGATTCACACCACCCCGTGATGTTTCTCTCAATCCTACGTGTGAATGGCCTGTTAGAAACCCTTACAATGCGCACAACCCCGCGTTGTTTTTCAGAAACCTATATTATATTGCCACTGTTTGTTTCCTGACCTCCCCATGCTGACCACCCCGTGTTGCTTTTCTACATCCCACTTTTCCCCTCACTGCCAATTCAAATTCAGACCCTTCGATTCACACCACCCCGTGTTGTTTTTCTCAGTCCTACTAGTGAATGTTCCGTTAGAAACACTTACAATGTGCACCACCCCGCAATGTTTTTCAGAAACCTATCCTACATTTCCACTGCGTATTTCCTGATCTCCCGATGCTGACCACCCCGTGGTGCTTTTCCCCATCCTACATTGCCACTAACTGCTTATCCTAATTCAGACACTCTGAATTACACCACCTTGGATGTTTTTCTCACTCCTCTGAGTGAATGGCCTGTTAGAAACACTTAGAATGCACACCACCCCACTATGTTTTTCATAAACGTATCCTACATTGCCACTGCATGTTTACTGACCTCCCCATGCTGACCTCCCCTGGTTCTTTTCTCCGTCCTGCCTTGCGACTCACTGCCTATACTAATTCACTGCCCGAATCACACCACCCCGTGAGGTTTTTGTCACTCCTTCTAGTGAATGGCCTGTTTGAAACCCTTACAATGCACACCACACAACGGTGTTTTTCAGAAACCTATCCTAGATAGCCACTGCGTGTTTCCTGACCTCCCCATGCTGACGACCCGTGGTGCTTTTCTCCATCCTACATTGCCACTCACTGCGTATCCTAATTCAGACCCCCTGATTCACACCATGCCGTGATGTTTTTCTCACTCCTTCTATTGAATGGCCTCTGAGAAACCCTTACAATGCGCACCACCCCGAGATGTTTTTCGGAAACCAATCGTACATTGCCACTGCATGTTTCCTGATCTCCCCATGCTGACAATCCTGAGGTGCTTTTCTCCATCCTACATTGCCACTGACTGCCTATCCTAATTCATACTCTCTGAATCACACCACCCCTTGATGTTTTCATCACACCTCCTAGTGAATGGCCTGTTAGAAATACTTACAATGCGCATCACCCTGCGATGTTTTTTGGAAACCTATCCTACATGGCCACTGCATGTTTCCTGATCTCCCCGTGCTGACAACCCCGTGGTGCTGTTCTCCATCCTACATTGCCACTCACTGCCTATCCTAATTCAGACCCTCCGATTCCCACCACGCCGTGATATATTCCTCACTCCTGCTAGTGAATGGTCTGTTAGAAACCCTTACAATGCGCACCACCCCGCGATGTTTTTCAGAAACCTATCCTACATTTCCGCTACATGTTTCCTGACCTCCCCATGATGGCCACCCCGTGGTGCTTTTCTGCATCCTACATTGCAACTCACTGTCTAAACTAATTCAGACCGTCCATTTCACACCACCCCTATATATTTTTCTCACTCCTACTAGTGAATGGCAGTTTGGAAACCCTTACAGTGTGCACCACCCCGCGATGTTTTTCAGAAACCTATCCTACATTGCCACTGCATGTTTCCTGACCTCCCCATGCTGACCACCCCGTGGTGCTTTTCTCCAAACTACATTGCCACTCATTGCCTATCCTAATTCAAACTCTTCGAATCACAACACCCCTTGATGTTTTTGTCACTCCTACTAGTGAATGGCCTGTTAGAAACCCTTACAATGCGCATCACCCCGCAATGTTTTTCAGAAACCTATCTTACATTGCCGCTGTTTGTTTCTTGACCTCCCCATGCTGACCACACCGTGTTGCTTTTCTCCATCCTACATTTCCCCTCACTGCCAATTCAATTTCAGCCCCTCTTATTCACACCACCCCGTGATGTTTTTCTCAGTCCTACTAGTGAATGGCCCGTAGGAAACACTTACAATGCGCACCACCCCGCGATGATTTTCAGAAACCTATCCTACATTTCCACTGCGTATTTCCTGATCTCCTCATGCTGACCACCCCGAGGTGCTTTCCTCCACCCTACATTGCCAATCACTGCCTCTCCTAATTCGGGCCCTCCGATTCACACCACCCCGTGATGTTTTTCTCACTCCTGCTAGTGAACGGCCTGTTGGAAACCCTTACAATGCGCACCCCCCCCAAGATATTTATCAGAAACCTATCCTACATTGCCACCGCATGTTTCCTTACCTCCCCATGCTTACCACCCCGTGGTGCTTTTCTCCATCCTCGATTGTCACTCACAGCCTATGCTAATTCAGATCCTCTGATTCAAACCAGCACGTGATGTTTTTCTCACTACTACTAGTGAATGGCCTATTAGAAAACCTTACAATGCACACCACCCCGCTATGTTTTTCAGAAACCTATCCCACATTGCCAACACATGTTTCCTGACCTCCCCATGCTGACCACACCATCTTGCTTTTCTCCATCCTACATTGCCACTCACTGCCTATGCTAATTCAGTCCCTCAGATTCACACCACCCCGTGACGTTTTTCTCACTCCTACTAGTGAATGACATGTTAGAAAACCTTACAATGCGCACAACCCTACGATGTTTTTCAGAAACCTATGCAACATTGCCACCGCTTGTTTCCTGACCTCCACTTGCTGACCACACCATGGTGCTTTTCTCCATCCTACATTGCCACTCACTGCCTTTCCCAATTCAGGCCCTCTGATTCACACCACTCCTTCATATTTTTCTCTTTCCTACATGTAAATTGCCTGTTAGAAACACTTACAATGTGAACTACCCTGCGAAGTTTTTCAGAAAACTATCCTAGATTGCCACTGCATGTTTCCTGTCCTCCCCATGCTGACCACCCCGTGGTGATTTTCTCCATCCTCCATTGCCACTCACTGCCTATGCTAATTCAGGCCTTCTGATTCACATCTCCCCATGATGTTTTTCTCACTCCTGTTAGTAAATGGCCTGTTAGAAACACTTACAATGCGCACCACCCCGCAATGTTTTTCAGAAACCTATCCTACATTGCCACCACATGTGTCCTGACCTCCCAATACTGACCACCCCTTGGTGTTTTCTCCAGCCTACATTGCCACTCACTGGTATCGGAATACCGGCCCTCGGGTTAACACCACCCCTGTGCTGTTTTTCTCATTCATACTAGTGAATGGCCTGGTAGAAACGCTTTCAATGCGCCCCACCCCACGATGTTTTTCAGAAACCTATCCTACATTGCCACTGCATATTTCCTGACCTCCTCATGCTGAATAACCCGTGGTGCTTTAGTCCATCCTACATTGCCACTCACTGCCTATCCTAATTCATGCCCTCCAAATCACACCACCCCGTGATTTTTTTCTCACTCCTACTAGTGAATGGCCTGTTAAAAACCCTTACAATGCGCACCACCCCGCGATGTTTTACAGAAACCTATCCTACATTGCCACCGCATGTGTCCTTCCCTCCAGATGCTGACCAACCCATGGTGCTTTTCTCCATCCTACATTTACCCTCACTGCCAATCCAAATTCAAACCCTCAGATTCACACCACCCCGTGATGTTTTTCTCTCTCCTACTTGTGAATGGCCTGTTAGAAACACTTACAATGCGCACCACACTGCAATGTTTTTCAGAAACCTATCCTACATTTCCACTGCGTATTTCCTGACCTCCCGATGCTGACCACCCCGTGGTGCTTTTCCCCATCCTACTTTGCCACTCCCTGCCTATCCTAATTCAGACACTCCGAATTACAGTACCCTGGATGTTTTTCTAACTCCTCCTAGTGCATGCCCTGTTAGAAACACTTACAATGCGCACCACCCAAAAATGGTTTTCAGAAACCTATTCTATATTGCCACTGCATGTTTCCTGACCTCCACATGCTGACTACCCCGTGGTGCTATTCTCCATCCTACATTGCCACTCACTGCCTATACTAACTGAGACCCTCTGATTCACACCACCTCGTGATGTTTTTCTCACTCCTACTAGTGAATGGCCTCTAAGAAACCTTTACAATGAGCACCACTCCACGATTTTTTTCATAAACTTATGCTGCATTGCCACTGCATGTTTCTTGACTTCCCCATGCTGACCACCCCGTGGTGCTTTTCTCCATCCTACATTGCCACTCACTGCCTATCCTAATTCAGACTCTCCGAATCACACCATCTCGTGATCCTTTTCCCACTCCTCCTAGTGAATTGCCTTTTGGAATCCATTACAATGTGCACCACCCCGCGGTGTTTTTCAGAAACCTATCCTACATTGCCACTGCATGTTTCCTGACCTCCCCATGCTGACCACCCCGCGTGCTTTTCCCCATCCTACATTGCCACTCACTGCCTATGCTAATTCAGACACTCCGAATTACAACACCCTGGATGTTTTTCTCACTCCTACTAGTGAATGGCCTCTAAGAAACCCTAACAATGAGCACCACCCAGCGATGTTTTTCGGAAACCTATTGTACATTGCCTCTGCATGTTTCCTCACCTCCCCATGCTCATCACCCCGTGGTGCTTTTCTTCATCCTACATTGCGACTCACTGACTATACTAATTCAGACCCTCCGATTCACACCACGCCGTGATGTTTTTCTCACTCCTACCAGTGAATGGCCTGTTAGAAACCTTTACAATGCGCACCACCCCGCGATGTTCTTTGGAAACCTATACAAAGTTTCCACTGCATGTTTCCTAACTTCCACATGATGGCCACCCCGTGGGGCTTTTCTCCATCCTCCATTGCCACTCTCTGACTATATTAATTAAGACCCTCGATTCACACCACGCTGTGATGTTTCTCTCACTCCTACCAGTGAATGGCCTCTTAGAAACCATTACAATGCACACCACCCTGCGATGTTTTTCATAAACTTTTCCTACATTGCCACTCCATGTTTGATGACCTCCCCAGGCTGAGCACCCCATGGTGCTTGTCTCCATCCTACATTGCCCCTCACTGCGTATCCTAGTTCAGACCCTCCAATTCACACCACCCTGTGATGTTTTTCTCACTCCTACTAGAAAATGGCCTGTTAGAAACCCTTAAAATGCGCACCACCATGCGATGTTTTTCAGAAACCTATCCTACCTTGCCACTGCATATTTCCTGACCTCCCCATGCTGACCACACCGTGGTGATTTTCTCCATCCTACATGGCCACTGACTGCCTATCCTAATTCATACTCTCTGAATCACACCACCCCTTGATGTTTTCATCACACCTCCTAGTGAATGGCCTGTTAGAAATACTTACAATGCGCATCACCCTGCGATGTTTTTTGGAAACCTATCCAACATTGCCCCTGCATGTTTCCTGATCTCCCTGTGCTGACCACCCCGTGGTGCTTTTATCCATCATACATTGCCACTCACTGCCTATCCTAATTCAAACTCTTCGAATCACAACACCCCTTGATGTTTTTCTCACTCCTACTAGTGAATGTCCTGTTAGAAATCCTTACAATGTGAAACACCCCATGATGTTATTCAGAAACCTATCCTACTTGGCCACTGCATGTTTCCTGACCTCCCCATGCTGACCACTCCATGGGGTTTTTCTCCATTCTACATTGCCACACACTGCCAATTCAAATTCAGACCCTCTGATTCACACCACCCCGTGATGTTTCTCTCAATCCTACGTGTGAATGGCCTGTTAGAAACCCTTACAATGCGCACAACCCCGCGTTGTTTTTCAGAAACCTATATTATATTGCCACTGTTTGTTTCCTGACCTCCCCATGCTGACCACCCCGTGTTGCTTTTCTACATCCCACTTTTCCCCTCACTGCCAATTCAAATTCAGACCCTTCGATTCACACCACCCCGTGTTGTTTTTCTCAGTCCTACTACTGAATGTTCCGTTAGAAACACTTACAATGCCCACCACCCCGCAATGTTTTTCAGAAACCTATCCTACATTTCCACTGTGTATTTCCTGATCTCCCGATGCTGACCAGTCCGTGGTGCTTTTCCCCATCCTACATTGCCACTCACTGCTTATCCTAATTCAGACACTCTGAATTACACCACCTTGGATGTTTTTCTCACTCCTCTGAGTGAATGGCCTGTTAGAAACACTTAGAATGCACACCACCCCACTATGTTTTTCATAAACGTATCCTACATTGCCACTGCATGTTTACTGACCTCCCCATGCTGACCTCCCCTGGTTCTTTTCTCCGTCCTGCCTTGCGACTCTCTGCCTATACTAATTCACACTGTCCGAATCACACCACCCCATGAGGTTTTTGTCACTCCTTCTAGTGAATGGCCTGTTTGAAACCCTTACAATGCACACCACACAACGGTGTTTTTCAGAAACCTATCCTAGATTGCCACTGCATGTTTCCTGACCTCCCCATTCTGACGACCCGTGGTGCTTTTCTCCATCCTACATTGCCACTCACTGCGTATCCTAATTCAGACCCCCTGATTCACACCATGCCGTGATGTTTTTCTCACTCCTTCTATTGAATGGCCTCTGAGAAACCCTTACAATGCGCACCACCGCGAGATGTTTTTCGGAAACCAATCGTACATTGCCACTGCATGTTTCCTGATCTCCCCATGCTGACAATCCCGAGGTGCTTTTCTCCATCCTACATTGCCACTGACTGCCTATCCTAATTCATACACTCTGAATCACACCACCCCTTGATGTTTTCATCACACCTCCTAGTGAATGGCCTGTTAGAAATACTTACAATGTGCATCACACTGCAATGTTTTTTGGAAACCTATCCTACCTGGCCACTGCATGTTTCCTGATCTCTCCGTGCTGACAACCCCGTGGTGCTTTTCTCCATCCTACATTGCCACTCACTGCCTATCCTAATTCAGACCCTCCGATTCCCACTATGCCGTGATATATTCCTCACTCCTGCTAGTGAATGGTCGCTTAGAAGCCCTTACAATGCGCACCACCCGCGAAGTTTTTTGGAAACCTATCCTACATTTCCGCTACATGTTTCCTGACCTCCCCATGATGGCCACCCCGTGGTGCTTTTCTGCATCCTACATTGCAACTCACTGTCTAACCTAATTCAGAACGCCCATTTCACACCACCCCTATATATTTTTCTCACTCCTACTAGTGAATGGCAGTTTGGAAACCCTTACAGTGCGCACCACCCCATGATGTTTTTCAGAAACCTATCCTACATTGCCACTGCATGTTTCCTGACCTCCCCATGCTGACCACCCCGTGGTGCTTTTCTCCAACCTACATTGCCACTCACTGCCTATCCTAATTCAAACTCTTCGAATCACAACACCCCTTGATGTTTTTGTCACTCCTACTAGTGAATGGCCTGTTAGAAATCCTTACAATGTGCACCACCCCATGATGTTATTCAGAAACCTACCCTACATTGCCACTGCATGTTTCCTGACCTCCCCATGCTGACCACTCCGTGGTGCTTTTCTCCATCCTACATTGCGACACACTGCTTATCCTAATTCAGACCCTCTGATTCACACCACCCTGTGTTGTTTCTCTCACTCCTATGTGTTAATGGCCTGTTAGAAACCCTTACAATTCGCACAACCCCGCGTTGTTTTTCAGAAACCTATCTTACATTGCTGCTGTTTGTTTCTTGACCTCCCCATGCTGACCACACCGTGTTGCTTTTCTCCATCCTACATTTCCCCTCACTGCCAATTCAAATTCAGCCCCTCTTATTCACACCACCCCGTGATGTTTTTCTCACTCCTACTAGTGAATGGCCCGTAAGAAACACTTACAATGCGCACCACCCCGCGATGATTTTCAGAAACCTATCCTACATTTCCACTGCGTATTTCCTGATCTCCTCATGCTGACCACCCCGAGGTGCTTTCCTCCACCCTACATTGCCACTCACTGCCTAGCCTAATTCAGACCTTTTGATTCCCACCACCCCGAGATGTTTTTCTCACTCCTAGTAGTTAATGGCCTGTTAGAAACCCTTACAATGCGCACCACCCCACGATGCTTTTCAGAAACCTATCCTACATTGCCACTGTTTGTTTCCGGACCTCCCCATGCTGACCACCCTGTGTTGCTTTTCTCCATCCAACATTTCCCCTCACTGTCAATCCAAATTCATACCCTCTGATTCACACACCCCTGATGTTTTTCTTACTCCTCCTAGTTTATGGCCCCTTAGTAACCCTTACAGTGCGCACCTCCCCACGATGTTTTTCAGAAACGTATCCTACATTGCCACTGCATGTTTCCTGACCTCCCCATGCTGACCACCCCTAGTGCTTTTCTCCATCCTACATTGGCACTCACTGCCTATCCTAATTCAGGACCTCCGATTCACAACACCCTATGATGTTTTTCTCACTCCTATTAGTGATGTTTTTAAAAAACCTATCCAACATTGTCACTGCACCTTTCCTGACTTCCTCATGCAGACCACCCCGTGGTGATTTTCTAATTCCTACATTGCCAGTCACTGTCTATCGTAATAGAAACCCTCCGATTCACACCATCCCATGATGTTTTTCTCATTCCTACTAGTGAATGGCCTGTTAGAAACCCTTACAATGCGGACCACTACACGATGTTTTTCAGAAACCTATCCTACATTGCCACTTCATTTTTTCCTGACCTTCCCATGATCTCCACCCCATGGTTTTTTCTCCTTCCTACATTGTCCCTCACTGCCTAACCTAATTCGGACACTCCATTTTACACCACCCTGTGATGTTTTTCTGACTCCTGCTTGTGAATGGCCTGTTAGAAAACCTTAAAATGCGTACCACCCCACTACGTATTTCAGAAACCTAACCTACATTGCCACTGCATGTTTCCTGACCTACCCATGCTGACCACCCCATGGTGCTTTTCTCCATCCTGCATTGCCACTCACATCCTATCCTAAACAAGACCCTCGGATTCACCACACCCCATGATGTTCTTCTCATTCCTACTAGTGAATGGCCTGTTAAAACCTTTATAATTCGCACCACCACGCGATGTTTTTGGGAAACCTATCCTACCTTTCCACTGCTTGTTTCCTGACATCCCCTTGCTGACCACCCCATGGTGCTTTTCTCCATCCTCCATTGCCACTCACTGCCTATCCTAATTCATAACCTCCAATTCATTCCACCCTGTGATGTTGTTCTCACTCCTACTTGTGATTGTCCTGTTAGAAACCAATACAAGGTGCACAACCCCGTGATGTTTTTCAGAAATCTATCCTACATTGCACTGCATGATTCCTGACCTCCCCATGCTGACTACCCCATGGTGCTTTTCTCCATCCGAAATTGCCACTCAATGCCTATCCTAATTCATACACTCAGGTTCATACCACCCTGATGTTTTCTTCTCCTCCTAGTGAATGGCATCTTAGAAACCATTACAATGCGCATCCCCCACGATGATTTTCAGAAACCTATCCTACATTGCCAATGTGCGTTTCCTGACCTCCCCGTGCTGACCACCCCGTGGTGCTTTTCTCCATTATACATTGCCCCTCAGTGCTTATCCCAGTACAGACTCTCCAATTCCCACCTTCCCGTGATATTTTTTTCTCATTCCTACTAGTGAATGGCCTGTTAGAATCCCTTACAATGGGCACCACCCCGCAATGTGTTTCAGAAACTTATCCTACATTGCCACTGCATGTTTCCTCCCGTCCCCATGATGACCACCCCCTGGTGATTTTCTCCATCATTCATTGCCAATCACTGACTATCCCAATTCAGACCCTACGATTCACACCGCCCCATGATAGTTTTCTCACTCCTACTAGGGAATGGCCTTTTTGAAACCCTTACAACGCGCACCACCCCACGATGTTTTTCAGAAACCTATCCTACATTTCCACTGCATGTTTCCTGAGCTCCCCTTGCTGACCACCCCGTGGTGCTTTTCTCCATCCTACATTGCCACTCACTGACTATCCTAATTCAGACCCTCCATTTTACAGCACCCCGTGATATTTTTCTCATCCTACTAGGGAATGGCCAGTTAGAATCCCTTACAATGCGCATGACCCTGTGATGTTTTTCAGAAACCTATCCTACATTGCCACTTGATGTTTCCTGACCTCCCCATGCTGACTACCCCGTGGTGCTTTTCTCCTCCTGCATTGCCCCTCACTGCCTGTCTTAATTCAGACCCTCCACTACACATCACCATGTGATGTTTTTCTCACTCCTCTTAGTGAATGGCCTGTTAGAAACCCTTACAATGAGCACCATGCCGCGATGTTTTTCAGAAACCTATCCTACATTTCCACTGCATGTTTCCTGAGCTCCCCATGCTGACCACCCCGTGGTGCTTTTCTCCATCCTACATTGCCACTCACTGCCTATCTTAATTCAGACCCTCCATTTTACACCACCTCGTTATATTTTTCTCATCCTACTAGGGAATGGTCAGTTAGAAACCCTTACAATGCGCATGACCCTGGGATGTTTTTCAGAAACCTATCCTACATTGCGACTGCATGTTTCCTGAACCCATCATGCTGACCACCTCCTGGTTCTTTTCTCCAGCCTGCATTGTGACTCACTGCCTATCCTAATTCAGATTGTCCGAATCACACCACCCCGTGATGTTTTCCTCACTCCTCCTAGTAAACGGCCTGTTAGACAACCTTCGAATGCGCACCAACCCGTGATGTTTTTCAGAAACCTATGCTACATTGCCACTGCACGTTTCCTGATTTCCACATGCGGACCACCACATAGTGCTTTTCTCCATCCTACATTTCCCCTCTCTGCCAATCCAAATTCAGAGTCTCCGATTCACACCACCCCGTGATGATTTTCTCACTCCTACTACTGAATGGCCCATTAGAAACACAGTTAGCACCACCCCGCAATGTTTTTCAGAAACCTATCCTATATTTCCACTACCTATTTCCTGACTTCCCGATGTTGACCCCACCGTGGTGATTTTCCCCATCCTACATTGCTACTCACAACCTATCCTAATTCAGACACTCCGAATTACACCACCCTGGATGTTTTTCTCACTCTTCTGAGTGAATGGCCTATTAGATACACTTACAATGCACACAACCCCGCTATGTTTTTCAGAAACCTATCCTACATTGCCACTGCATGTTTACTGACCTATCCATGCTGACCATCCCGTGGTTCATTTCTCCATCCTGCCTTGCGACTCACTGCCTATCCTAATTCAGACTGTCCGAATCACACCACCCCATGATGGTTTTGTCACTCCTACTAGTGAATGGCCTTTTAGAAACCCTTACAATGCGCACCACACAACAGTGTTTTTCAGAAACCTATCCTAGATTGCCACTGCATGTATCCTGACCTCCCCATGCTGACAAACCATGGTGCTTTTCTCCATCCTACATTGCCACTCACTGCGTATCCTAATTCAGACACCATGATTAACACCACTCCGTGATGTTTTTCTCACTCCTACTAGTGAATGGCCTGTTAGAAACCCTTACAATGAACATCACCTTGCAATGTTTTTCGGAAACCAATCGTACATTGCCACTGCATGTTTCCTGATCTCCCCATGCTGACCACCGCCTGGTGCTTTTCTCCATCCACCATTGAAACTCACTGCCTAGCATAATTCAGACCCTCCGATGCACAACACCCCGTGAAGTTTTTCTCACTCCTAGTAGTGAATGGCCTGTTAGAAACCCTTACAATGCGCATCACCCCGCGATGTTTTTCGGAAAGCAATCGTACATTGCCACTGTATGTGTCCTGATCTCCCCATGCTGACCACCCCGTGGTGCTTTTCTCCATTATACATTGCCCCTCACTGCCTATCCCAATTCAGACTCTCCAAACCCCACCAACCCATGTTGTTTTTTCTCACTCCTACTAGTGAATGGCCTGTTAGAAACCCTTACACTGGGCACCACCCCGTGATGTTTTTCAGAAACTTATCCTACATTGCCACTGCATGTTTCCTCACCTCCCCATACTGACCACCCCCTGGTGATTTTCTCCATCCTTCACTGCCAATCACTGCCTATCCCAATTCAAACCCAATGATTCACACCGCCCCGTGATGGTTTTCTCACTCCTACTAGTGAATGGCCTTTTTGAAACCCATACAACGCGCACCACCCCACGATGTTTTTCAGAAACCTGTCCTACATTTCCACTGCATGTTTCCTGAGCTCCCCATGCTGACCACCCCGTGGTGCTTTTCTCCATCCTACATTGCCACTCACTGCCTATCCTAATTCAGACCCTCCATTTTATACCACCCCGTGATATTTTTCTCATCCTACTAGGGAATGGCCAGTTAGAATCCCATACAATGTGCATGACTCTGCGATGTTTTTCAGAAACCTATCCTACATTTCCACTGCATGTTTACTGACCCCATCATGCTGACCCCCTCGTGGTTCTTTTCTTCATCCTGCATTGTGGCTCACTGCCTTTCCTAATTCAGATTGTCTGAATCACACCACCCCGTTATGTTTTTCTCGCTCCTCCTAGTAAATGGCCTGTGAGACACCCTTCAAATGCGCACCACCCCGTGATGTTTTTCAGAAACCTATGCTACATTGCCACTGCACATTTCCAGACTTCCACATGCGGACCACACATAGTGCTTTTCTCCATCCTACATTTACCCTCTCTGCCAATCCAAATTCAGACCCTCCGATTCACACCAACCCGTGATGTTTTTCTCACTCCTACTACTGAATGGCCCGTTAGAAACACTTACAATTAGCACCACCACGCAATGATTGTCAGAAACCTAACCTACATTTCCACTAAGTATTTCCTTACTTCCCGATGTTGACCACACCGTGGTGCTTTTCCCCATCCTACATTGTGACTCACTAACTATCCTAATTCACACACTCCGAATTACACCACCCTGGATGTTTTTCTCACTCCTCTGAATGAATGGCCTGTTAGAAACCCTTACAATGCGCACCACACAACGCTGTTTTTCAGAAACCTATCCTAGATTGCCACTGCATGTTTCCTGACCTCCCCATGCTGACAACCCGTGGTTCTTTTCTATATCCTACATTGCCACTCACTGAGTAACTTAATTCAGACGCCATGATTCACACCACTCCATGATGTTTTTCTCACTCCTACTAGTGAATGGCCTGTTAGAAACCCTTACAATGCGCATCACCCCGCGATGTTTTTCGGAAAGCAATCGTACATTGCCACTGCATGTTAACTGACCTCCTCAGGCTGACCACACCGTGGTGCTTTTCTCCATCCTACATTGCCACTCACTGCCTATCCTAATTCAGACCCTCCGATTCACACTACCCCGTGATGTTTTTCTCACTCCTACGAGTGAATGGCCTGTTAGAAACCCTTACAATGCACACAACCCCGCGCTGTTTTTCAGAAACCTATCTAACATTGCCACTGTTTGTTTCCTGACCTCCCCACGCTGACCACCCCGTGTAGCTTTTCTCCATCCTACATTTGCTCTCACTGCCAATCCAAATTCAAACCCTCCGATTCACACCACCCCGTGATGTTTTTCTCACTCCTACTAGTGAATGGCCTGTTAGAAACACCTACATTGCGCACCACCCTGCGATGTTCTTCAGAAACCTATCCTACATTTCCACTGCGTATTTCCTGACCTCCCGATGCTGATCACCCAGTGGTGCTTTTCCCCATCCTACATTGCCACTCACTGCCTATCCTAATTCAGACACTCTGAATTACACCACCCTGGATGTTTTTCTCTTTCCTCCTACTGAATGGCCTTTTAGAAACCCTTACAATGCACACCACCCCGCTATGTTTTTCCAAAACCTATCCTACACTGCCACTGCATGTTTCCTGACCTCCCCATGCTGAACACCCAGTGGTTCTTCCCTGTATCCTGCATTGCACTCACTGCCTATCCTAATTCAGACTTTCCAAATCACACCACCCTGTAATGTTTTTGTCACTCCTACTAGTGAAAGCCTGTTAGAAAGCCTTACAATGTGCACCACACAACGGTGCTTTACAGAAACCTATCCTAGATTACTACTGCATGTTTCCTGACCTCCCCATGCTGACCACCCGTGGTTGTTTTCTCCTTCCTACATTGTCATTCACTGCGTATCCTAATTTAGACCCTCTGATTCACACAACACCGTGATATTTTTCTCACTCCTACATGTGAAAGGCCTGTTTTGAAACACTTACGATGCGCACCACCCAACGATGTTTTTCAGAAACCTATCCTTTATTGCCACTGCATGTTTCCGGACCTCCACATGCTGACTACCCCGTGGTGCTATTCTCCATCCTACATTGCCACTCACTGCCTATACTAACTGAGACCCTCTGATTCACACCACCTCGTGATGTTTTTCTCACTCCTACTAGTGAATTGCCTCTAGGAAACCCTTACAATGAGCACCATCCCGCAATGTTTTTCGGAAACCATTCCTACGTTTCCACTGCATGTTTCCTCACCTCCCCATGCTGACCACCCCGTGGTGCTTTTCTCCATCCTACATTGCCAATCACTGCCTATCCTAATTCAGAATCTCTGATTTACACCACCCCGTGATATTTTTCTCACTCCTACTAGTGAATGGCCTGTTAGAAACCCTTACAATGCGCACCACCCCACGATGTTTTTCAGAAACCTATCTTACATTGCCCCTGTATGTTTCCTGACCTCACCATGCTGTCCACTCCGTGGTGGTTTGTCCATCCTACATCGGCACTCACTGCGTATCCTAATTCAGACGCTCCAATTCACACCACCCTGTGATGTTTTTCTCACTCCTACTAGTGAATGGCCTGTTAGAAACCCTTACAATGTTCACCACCCTGTGATGTTTTTCTCAAACCTATACTACATTGGCCATGCATGTTAACTGACCTCCCCAGGCTGACCACACCGTGGCGCTTTTGTCCATTCTACATTGCCACTCACTGCCTATCCTAATTCAGACCCTCTGATTCACACCACCCCGTGATGTTTTTCTCACTCCTACGAGTGTATGGCCTGTTAGAAACCCTTACAATGCGCACAACCCCGCGTTGTTTTTTAGAAACCTATCTTACATTGCAACTGTTTGTTTCCTGACCTCCCCATGCTGACCACCCCGTGTTGCTTTTCTCCATCCTACATTTCCCCTCACTGCCAATCCAAATTCAATTCCTCTGAGTTACACCACCCTGGATGTTTTTCTCACTTCTCCTAGTGAATGGCCTGTTAGAAACACTTACAATGAACGCCACCACGCTATGTTTTTCCGAAACCTATCCTACACTGCCACTGCATGTTTCCTGACATCCCCATGCTGACCACCCCGTGGTTCTTCTCTGTATCCTGCATTGCGACTCACAGCCTATCCTAATTCAGACTATCCATATCACACCACACCGTGATGTTTTTTTCACTCCTACTAGTGTATGACCTGTTAGAAACCCTTACAATGCGCACCACACAACGGTGCTTTTCAGAAACCTATCCTAGATTACTACTGCATGTTTCCTGACCTCCCCATGCTGACCACCCGTGGTTGCTTTTCTGCATCCTACATTGCCACTCACTGCGCATCCTAATTCAGACCCTCTGATTCACATCACGCCGTGATATTTTTCTCACTCCTACTAGTGAATGGCCTATTTTGAAACACTTACAATGCGCACCACCCAACGATGTGTTTCTGTAACCTATCCTATATTGCTACTGCATGTTTCCTGATCTCCACATGCTGACTGCCCCATGGTGCTTTTCTCCAGCCTACATTGCCACTCACTGCCTATACTAATTGAGACCCTCTGATTCATACCACCTCGTGATGTTTTTCTCACTCCTACTAGTGAATGGCCTCTAAGAAACCCTTAAAATGAGCACCACCCCGCGATGTTTTTCAGAAACTTATGCTACATTACCACTGCATGATTCTTGACCTCCCCATGCTGACTACCCCGTGGTGCTTTTCTCCATCCTACATTGCCTCTCACTGCCTATCCTAATTCAGACTCTCCGAATCACACCACCCCGTGATCCTTTTCTCACTCCTCCTAGTGAATGGCCTTTTTGAATCCCTTATAATGCGCACCACCACGCGATGTTTTTCAGAAACCTATCCTACATTGCCACTGCATGTTTCCTGACCTCCCCATGCTGACCACCCCGTGGTGCTTTTCCGCATCCTACATTGCCACTCACTGCCTATCCTAATTCATACTCTTCGAATCACAGCACCCCTTGATGTTTTGCTCACTCCTCCTAGTGAATGGCCTGTTAGAAATCCTTACAATGTGCACCTCCATCCTACATTGCCACTCACTGCCTATCCTAATTCAGACCCTCTGATTCACATCACCCCGTGATTTTTCTCTCACTCCTATATGTGAATGGCCTGGTAGAGCCCTCCAAATGCGCACCACTGCGTGATGTTTTTCAGAAACCTGTTCTGAATTGCCACTGCATGTTTCGGGACCTCCCCATGGTCACCACACCCTGGTGCTATTCTCCAACCTACATTGCCACTCCCTGCCTATCCTAATTCATACCCTCCCGATTCACACCACCATGTGATGTTTCTCTCACTCCTACATGTGAATGCCCTGTTAGAGACCCTACCAATGCGCACCACCACGTGGTGCTTTTATCGATCCTACATTGCCACTCACTGCCTATCAATTGAGACTCTCCCGATTCACACCATGCCATGATGCTTTTCTCACTCTTACATGTGAATGGCCTGTTAGAGACCCTCCCGTTGTGCACCACCTTATGATGTTTCTTACAAATCTATCCTACATTTCCACTGCATTTTTCGGGACTTCCCCATGCTCACCACCCTGTGGTCCTTTTCTGCACCCTACATTGCCACTCACTGCCTATCCTAATTTCGACCATCTCGATTCACACCACCCAGTGATGTTTGTCTCACTCCTACATGTGATTGGTCTGTTAGAGTCCCTCCCAATGCACACCACTCCGTGATGTTTTTCAGAAATCTATCCTACATTGCCACTGCATGTTTCGGGACCTCACCTTGCTCACGACCCCATGGTGCTTTCTTCATCCTACATTGCGACTCACTTGCTTTTCTAATTCAGACACTTGCGATTCACACGACCCCGTGACATTTCTCTCACTCCTACATGTCAATGGCCTGTTAGATATCCTCCCATTGCGCACCACGTTATGATGTTTCTTACAAATCTATCCTACATTTCCACTGCATTTTTTTGGACTTCCCCATGCTCACCACCCTGTGGTACTTTTCTCCACCCTACATTGCCACTCACTGCCTATCCTAATTTCGACCATCCCGATTCACACCACTCAGTTATGTTTGTCTCACTCCTACATGTGATTGGCCTGTTAGAGTCCCTCCCAATGCACACCACCCCGTGATGTTTTTCAGAAACCTATCCTACATTGCCACTGCATATTTTGGTACCTCTCCTTGCTCACCACCTTTAGGTGCTTTTCTCCCCATCCTACAATGCCACTTAGTGCCTATCCTAATTCAGACCCTCCTGATTCACACCACCTCGTGATGTTTTTCTCACTTCTACATGTAAATGGCCTGTTAGAGACCCTCCCAATTGGCACAAACCTGCGGTGCTTTTCCCTATTCTACATGGCCACTCACTGCCTATCTTAACTCAGGCCTCCCCGTTTTACACCACCCCGTGATATTTCTTTCACTCCTACATGTGAATGACCTGTTAGAGACCCTACCAATGCGCACCACTCCTTCATGGTTTTTAGAAAGCTATCCTACATTGGAACTGCATATTTTGGAACCTCCCCATGCTTATCACCCCGTGGTGCTTTTCTCCATCCTACATTGCCATTCACTGCATATCGTAATGCAGACCCTCCCCATTCACAACACCTGGTGATGTTTCTCTCACTCCTATATGTGAATGGCCTGTTAGAGACCCTCCCAATGCACACCACCCAGTAATGTTTTTCAGAAAGCTATCTGACATTGCCACTACATGTTTTGGGACCTCCCCATGCTCATCAACCCGTGGTGCTTTTCGCCATCCTACATTGCCACTCATGGCCTATCCTAATTCAGACCCTCCCAATTCCCACCACCCTGTGATGTTTCTCTCACTTCTACATGTGAATGAGCTGTTAGATTCCCTCCCAATGTGCACCACCCCGTGATGTTTTTCGGAAAGCTATCCTACTTTGCCACTGCATGTTTCCAGACCTCCCTATGCTCACCACCCCGTGGTGTTTTTCTCCATCATGCATTGCCACTCACTGCCTATCCTATTTCAGCCCCTATCGATTCACACCAACAGTCGTGTTTCTCTCACTCCTACTTGTGAATGGCCTATTAGAGACTGTCCCAATGCGCACCACCCCGAGGTGCTTTTCTCCATTCTACATTGCCACTCACTGCATATACTTATTGAGACACTCCCGATTCACCCCACCCTGTGATGTTTCTCTCACTCCTACATGTGAATGGCCTGTTATAGACCCTCCCAATGCACACCACACCGTGATATTTTCTAGAAACATATTCTACTTTGCCACTGCATGTTTCGGGTTTCCCCTTGCTCACCACCCCGGGGTGATTTTCTCAATCCCACATTGCCACTCACTGCCTATCATAATTCAGACCCTCCTGATTCACACCACCCCCTGTTGATTTTTAGAAACCTATCCTACATTGCCACTGCATGTTTCGGAACCTCCCCATGTTCACAACCCCATTGTGCTTTTCTCCATCCTACATTGCCACTAACTGCCTATCCTAATTCAGGCCTTGCCGATTCACACAACCCTGTTATGTTTCTCTCACTACTACATGTGAATGACCTGTTAGAGACCATCCTAATGCGTACCATCCTGTGATGTTTTTTAGAAACCTATCCTACAGTGCCACTGCATGTTTTGGGACCTCCCCATGCTCACCACCCCGTGGTGCTTTTCTCCATCCTACATTGCCACTCACTGCCTATCCTAATTCAGACCCTCCCGTTTCACACCACCCTGCGATTTTTCTCTCACTCCTATGTGTCAATGGCCTGTGAGAGACCCTCCCATTGTGCACCACCCCGTGATGTTTTTTAGAAACCTACCCCATATTGCCACATCTTGTTTCAGGACCTCCGCATGCTCAACACCCCATGGTCTTTTCTCCCTTCTACATTGCCACTCACTGCCTATCCTAATTCAGACCCTCCCGATTCACATCATCCGGTGATTTTTCTTTCACTCCTACATGTTAATGGCCTGTTAGAGACTCTCCCAATGCAAACCACCCCGTGATGTGTTTTAGAAACCTATGCTACCTCACCCCAACCTTAAGCCTAACCCTAACACTAACAAAAAACCTAACGCTAATCCCTAACCCTTATGCTACCACTAAACTTAAACCCTACACTTAAACCTAACCCTAAGCCTAACCCTAATCTCTAATCCTTATTCTAATCCTAACCCTAACACTAAACCTAACCCTAACTCTATCCCTAAACCTAACCCTAACACTATCGCTATCCTTAATCCCTAAACCAAAAACTAACCATAATGATAACCCTAACACTAACCCTAAACCTAACACTAAACCTAACCCTATCCTATAAACCTAACAATTACCCTAACCCTAACACTAACCCTAACCCTATCCTCTAAACCTAACAATTACCCTAACCCTAACACTAACCCTAACCCCAACCCTGACCCTAAACTCTGACCCTAAAACTAACCCTAATCCTAACTCTACGATAAACATAACACCAGCCCTAAACCTAACTCTGTCTAGCTCCAACCTTAAGACTAATCCTAACCCCTAACCCTAACCCTAACCCTACCTACACTGTAATCCATAACACTAACCCTAACCCCAACCCTAACCATAACACAAAACGTAATCTTCACTCTAATGTTAGCCCTAAACCAAACCCGCACATGAACCATAAACCTAACCCTAACACTAATACTAAACCAAACACTATCGCTGACCCTAACGTGAAGCCTAACCCTAAGCCTAACCTTAACCCTATCCCTAATCCTAACACTAACCCTAATGGGTAACACAAAACCTAACCCCAAACTTAACACTAACACTAACACTAACACTAACACAAACACTAACCCTAATCCCAAACATTTACACTAAGCCTAACCTTAACACCTACCCTTAAACCTAACCCAAAGCCTAACACTAAACCTAAGCCTAATCTTTAATCCTTATGCTAACCATAAGCCTAACCCTAACCTTAAACCTAAACCTAACCATAACCCTAACCATAAAAATATCACTAACCATAACCCCTGAAACTAAACCTAAACCTAAACCTAACCCTAAACCTAACCTTAACCCTAAACTTAACCTTAACCCTATCCCTAACGCTAACCCTAACCTCTACCCCTAACTCTAACCCTAACCCTCATCCTAGCCCTAGCCTTAACACTATCCCTAAACCTAACCCTAACACTAACCCTAAATTCAACTGTAAACTTCACCGTAACACTAAGCCAAACCCTAAACTAATCCCTAACACTAAACTTAACACCTACCCTTAAACCTAATCCTAACCTAACCCTAAACCTAACCCCAATCTCTAATCCATATGCTAACCCTAAACTTAACTCTAACGCTAACCCTAAACCTAGCACTAAACCTAAGCCTAACCCTAAAAATAAATCTAACCCTAACCCTAACCCTAAACATAAACCTAACCCTAACCTGAACCCTAACACTAAACTCTAAAGCTAACCCTAAGACTAACACTAACCCTAACCCTAACACTAACACTAAACCTAAACCTAAGCCAAACTCTAAACCCAAACGCAAACCCTAACACTAACGCTAAAACTAAACCCTAAACCTAACTCTAAATTAACCATAAACCTTAACACTAACCCTAATTTCTAAGCCTAACACTGTACCTAAACCTAAACCTAACCATCACCCTAATCATAAACCTATCCATAACCGTAACCCTAACCCTAAACCTAATACTAACCCTAACCCTAACCCTAAAACCTAACCCTAACCATAACCATAACCATAACCATAACCATAACCATAACCATAACTCTAACCCTATCCCTAACCCTAACCCTAACCTCTAAACCGAACCTTAACCCTATCACTAACCGTAAACCTCTAACCCTAAACCTAACCCTAACCATAACCGTAACCCTAACACTAACCCTAACCAAAATGCTAAACCCTAAACCCTAAACTCTAACCCCTAATCCTAATGCCTAACCCTAAACATAGCCTTAACACAAAAGCTACCCAAAACCCTAAACCTAATACTAACCCTAACCCTAATGCTAACCTCTGACACTAACTCTAACCCTAGCCCTAAACCCAACCTCTAAACCTAACAATAACCCTAACCCAAACGCTAACCCTAAGCTAAAACCTGACCCTAAACTCTACCCTAACCCTAACACTAACACTATGATAAACCTAACACTAACCCTAACCCTAACCCTGTCTAGCTCTAACCCTAACACTAATCCTAACCCCTAGCCCTAACCGTAAACCGTAACCCTAACATTAACCCTAAACTGAACACTAAACCTAAACCTATCCCTGACCCTAATCCTAACCCTAATTGGTAACACTACCCTAACCCCAACATTAACCCCAACCCTAACACTAACAAAAAACTAACCCTAATGCCTAACCCTTACACTAACACTAATCTTAACCCCTACACTTAAACATAACCCAAACCCTAACCCTAAATGTAACCCTAATACCTAATCCTTATGCTAAGCCTAACCCTAAACCTAACACTAACACTAAACCTAACCTTAACTCTAACCCTAAACCTAAACCTAACCCTAACCCTAATCCTAACACTACCACTAATCTTAATCCCTAAACCTAAAACTAATCCTAATGCTAAACCTAACCCTAACCCTAATCCTTGCGCTAACCCTAACCCTATCCCTAACCCTAAACCTAAACCTAATGCAAGCCCTAACCCTAAAACTAAGCTCTAACGCTAACCCTAACCCTAACGGTAACCCTAACGCTAACCCAAACTCTAAACCATAACTCAAACCCTAACCCTTTTCCTTACCCTAACACTCACCATAACCCTAACCATAACAAAAAACCTAACACCTAACCCAGGCCTTAAACCTAACACTAACCCTAACCCTAACTCTAACCTAACCTTAAACCTAAATATAACCCTAACTTCTAACCATAATTCTAACTCTAACCCTCTAAACGTAACATTAACACTAAACCTAACCGGAAATATAACCCTAACCCTAAACCTAACCCTAACTCTAACTGTAGCACTAACCCTACCCCTAACATGTAACCCTAACACTAATCCTAACACTAACACTACACCTGACCTCTAACCCTAACCCTAACCCTTACCCTAAATTCTAAACCTAATGCTAATCCTAACCCTAAAACTAAGCCTAACCATAACCCTAACACTAACCAAAACCCTAACCCTAAACCTAACACTAACCTCTAACCCTACCACTAAATCTAACACTAACTCTATACCTAAACTTAACCCTAATCCTAACCCTAACTTCTACCCCTAACCATAACCCTAACTTCTAACCCGAACATTAACCCTAACCCTAACACTAACACTAACCTTAACTCTGACCCTAAACTCTAACCCTAACCCTAGCCCTAACCCTACGATAACCGTAACCTGAACACTAACCCTAAACCTAACCCTGTCTAGCTATAACCCTAACTCTAATCCTAACCCCTAACTCCTAACCCTAACCCGTAACCCTAATATTAACCGTAAACTTAACCCTAAACCTAACCCTAACCCTAACCGTAACCCTGACTGTAACCCTAACCCTAACCCTAACCCTAACCCTAACCCTAACCCTAACCCTAATTGCAGCCTTAAACAGAATCCTAACTTAACCCTCACCCTAACACCAAATCCTAACCCTAACCCGAACCCTAACACTAGTCCTAACCCTGACTTCTAACGTTAACACTAACCATAACGCTAACCCTAAGCCTAACTATAACCCTAACCCTACCCTAACACTAAGCCTAACTCTGACCTCTAACCCTAACGCTAACCCTAACACTTACACAAAACTCTAACTCTAACCCAACCATATCCCTAACCCTAACCCTAAGCCGAACACTAATGCTAACCCTAATCCCTAATGCTAACACTAACCCTAACCCTAACCCTACTCCTAACCCTAAACATAACCCAACACTAAACCTAATGCTAACAATAACCCTAACCCTAGCCCTAACCGTAATCCTAACCCTAATCGTAATCCTAAAGTGAAACCAAAATTAACCCTAAACCTAACTAACACTAACACTAAACCTAACCCTAATCTCTAATCCTTATGCTAACCCTAAGCCTACCTCTAACCCTCACCCTAAAACTAACCCTAACCATAACCCTAACCCTAAGCCTAACACTAACCCAACCGTAACTCTAACACTAACCCTATCCCTAACCCTAACACTACCACTAACCTTAAACCCTAAACCTAAACCTAACCCTAACCCTAAATCTAAACCTAAACTTACCCCTAAACATAACCCTAACCCAAACCCTAACTTCTACCCCTAAGCCTAACCCTAAGACTCACACTAGCCCTAACATTAACCCTATCCCTAAACCTAAACCTAACCCTAATCCCTAACACTAACCCTAACTCCAACTGTAACCTTAACCCTAAAACTAACCCAAACCCTAACCTTAATCCCAAACATTAACACTAACCCTAACTTTAACACCTACCAATAAACCTAACCCTAAAACTTAGCTTAAAACTAACCCCATTCTCTAATCTTTACGCTGACCATAATCCGAACACTAATGCTAACCCTAACCCTAGCACTAACTCCAACCCTAAACGTTACCCTAACCCTAACAAAAAGTATAACCCTAAACCTAACCACAACCCTAACCCGAACCATAACACTAAACTCTAAATCAAACCCTAAGACTAACACTAAACCTAACCCTATTACTAACACTAGCACTAACCCTAAACCTAAGCCTAACTCTAACCCATAACACAAACCCTAACACTAAACCTAACCCTAAACCTAAGCCTAACCCTAACCCCTAAGACTAACAGCTAACCCTTACCCTAACCATGAACATACCCCTAAACCTAAACCTAACTCTAAACCCTAACCCTAACGCTAAATTTACCCTAACCATAACTCTAACCCTAACACTAACCCTAACCCTAATCCCTAATCCTAATCCTAACCCTGACCCTAACCATAAACCTAATCCTAATCGTAACACTAAAGTGAACCCTAAATTAACACTCACCCTAACTCCTAAGCCTAACCCTAACCCTAACACTAACTGTAACCGTAACATCTAACTAGAACCCATACCCTAACGCTAGCCCTAACCATAAACATAACCCTAACCACTAACCCTAACCTTAACCCTACCCTAAACCTATAAAACTCTAATCCAACCCTAACACAAACCACTAAGGTAATCCTAACCCTAACCCTAACCCTAACCCTTACACTAACACTAAACCTAATCCCTAACACTAACCCTAACCCCAACCCTAACACTAACCGTAATGTTAACCCTAACACTAACCCTAACCCTAACGCTAGACCTAACCCTAAACCTAACCCTAATCCTAACTCTTACCCTAACCCTATCCCTGACAGTAACCCTAACCTTAATTGGTAACACTAACCATAACCCCAACCGTAACCCTAACCCTAACACTAACAAAAACACAAACGCTAATCCCTAACACTTACACTAAGCCTAACCTTAACCCCTACACTTAAACCTAACACAAACCCTAACCCTAAACCAAACCTTTATCTCTAATCCTTATGCTAACGCTAACCCTAACCCTAACCCAACCCTAACTGAAACCCTAACCCTAACCCTATCCATAACCCTAACCCTAAACCTAACGCAAACCGTAACCCTAACCCTAACACTAAACTCTAACCCTAAACCTAATGGTAAACCTAACCCTAATCTCTAACACTAATGCTAACACTAACATAAACCCTTATTAAATCTAACCCTAAGGCTAACCCTAAACCTAACCCTATTCTCTAATCCTTATGCTAACCCTAACCCTATCCATAACCATAACCCTAACACTAACCCTAACCCCTAACACTAAACCCAAAACCCTAACCCCTAACCCTAAAACATAACCCTAAACATAAGCCTCAGCCAAACCCTAACCATAACCCATAACCTAAACCTAACTCAAAACCCTAACTCTAACCCTAAACCTAAATTTAACTTAACTGTAACCCTAACCCTAACCCTAACCCTAATCCCTAACCTTAACACTAACCCTAACCCAAACCCTAACACTAACCCTCTCTGACCTCTGACACTAACAGTAACCCTAAACCTTACACTAAACTCTGACTCTAACCCGACACTATCCCTAACCCTAACACTAAGCTGAACCCTAACGCTAAACCTAATCCCTAATGCTAACACTAACACTAACCCCAACCCTAACCCTAAACCTAAACCTACTCCTAAACCTAAACATAACCTTAACACTGACCCTAAACCTAACCCTAACCGTAACCCCAAACCTAATCCTAAACCTAATTGTAACCCTAAAGTGAACCCTAAATTAACCCTAACCCTAATCCTAACCCTAACACTAAACCTAACCCTAATCTCTAATCCTTATGCTAAACCTAAGCCTAAACCAAACCCTAACCCTAACCCTAACCCTAAGCCTAACACTAACACTAAACCTAACCCAACCCGAACACTAACGCTAAACCTAACCCTAACACTAACCCTAACCTTAACCCTAAACCTAAAACTAACCCTAAACCTAACCCTAAACCTAAGCCTAAGCCTAACCCTAACACTAACACTAGCACTAACCTTAATCCCTAAACCTAAACCTAACACTATCCCTAATACTAACCCTAAACCTAAACCTAAACTTAACCCTAAACATAACCCTTACCCAAACCATAAACTCTACCTCTAAGCCTAATACTAACCCTCACCCTAGCCCAAACCTTAACCCTATACCTAAACCTAAACCTAACCCTAATCCCTAACACTAACCATAACCGCAACTGGAACCTTAACTCTAACACTAACCCAAACCCTAATGCTAATTCCTAACACTAACACTAACCCTAACTTTAACACCTACTCTTAAACCTAACCTTAAATCTAACCCTAAACCTAACCCCATTCTCTAATCCTTACACTAACACTAACCCTAACGCTAACGCTAACCCTAAACCTAGCACTAACCCTTACCCTAACCGTAACCCTAACGCTAACAATAAATCTAACTCTAATACTAAACCTAACCCTAACCCGAAAAACAACACTAAAATCTAAACCTAACCCTAAGACTAACACTAACCCTAAACCTAACCCTAACACTAACCCTAAACCTAAGAATAACTCTAACCCCTAACCCAAACCCTAACACTAAACCTAACCCTAACCCTAATCGTCACCCTAATCATAACCCTAAGCATAATCATTACCCTAACCCTAACACTAACCCTAACCCTAACGCTACCACTAACCCTAACCATAACCATAACCATAACTCTAACGTTATTCCTAACCCTAATCGTAACCTCTAAACCTAACCTTAATGCTAACACTAATCCGCTAACCCTAAACCTAATCTTAACCCTAACATTAACCCTCTAACCCTAAACCTAACCCTAACCCTAACCATAACCCTAAAACTAACCCTAACCCCTAACCATAAATCCTAAACCCTAACCCCAAACACTAAAACCTAACCCTAAACATTGTCCTAAGCCAAACCCTACCTAAAACACTAAATGTAATTCTAACCATAACCGTAAAGCAAAGCTCTGACCCTAACTCTAACCCTAGCCCTAACTCTAAACCTAACAATAAACCTAACCTTATCACTAAACCGAACCCCAACCCTGAACTTAAACTCTAGCCCTAACTCTAACCCTAACCTATGATAAACCTAACACTAACCCTAACCCCAACCCTGTCTCACTCTAACCCTAACACTTATCCTTACCCCTAGCCCCAAACATAACCTGTAACCCTAACATTAACCCTAAACTTGACACTAACCTTAATCCTAACACTAACCCTAACCCTAACCGTAATCCTAACCCTAATCGTAACCCTAAATTGAACCTTAAATTAACCTTCAGCCTAACGCCTAACCCTAACTCTAACCCTAACACTAACCCTAACCATAACCTCTAAACCAAACCCTGACTCTAATGCTAGCCCTAACCCAAACCTTAACCCTAACCCTAATCCCTAAGCCTACCACTAAACCTAACCCTAACCCTAAACCCTAACCGTAAACATAACCATAATTCTAACACTATCCCTAACCCTAACCCTAACATCTAAACCGAACCTTAACCCTATCACTAACCCTAAACCTTAACCCTAACCCTAACCCTAACCATAACCATCACCATAACCATAACACTAACACTAACTCTAACCCTTAACCCTAAACCCTAAACCCTAATGCCTAACCCTAAAACCTAACCCTAAACATAGCCCTAAAACAAAACCCTACCCAAAACCCTAAACCTAATCCTAACCCGAACCCTAACACTAGCTTTTGACCCTAAACCTAACCCTAGCCCTAACCCTAACCTCTAAACGTAAAAATAACCCTAATCCTAACAATAACCCTAACCCAAACACTAAACCTAACCCTGACTCTAAACCTAACCGTAACCCGAACCCTAACCCTAACAATAAGACTACCACTAACCTTAATCTCTAAACCTAAAACTAACCCTAACGCTAACCCTAAACCTAACCCTAAACCTAACCCTAACCCTAATCTTTACACTAGCCTAACCCTAAACCTAAACCTAACGCAAACCATACCACTAACCCTAACACTAAACTCTAACCCTAACCCTAACCCTAACTCTAACTTGTAACTCAAACCCTAACACTTTTCCTAAACCTAACACTAACCATAACCCTAACCCTAATTTCTAACCCTATCCATAACAATAAACCTAACACCTAACCCCAGCCTTAACCCTAACATTAACCCTAAGCTTAACTCTAACCCTAAACTTAACCTTAAATATAACCCTAACTTCTAACCCTAATTCTAACCCTAACCCTCTAACTGTAACCCTAACCCTAAACCTAACCGGAAACATAACCCTAACGCTAAACCTAACCCTAACAATAACCATAGCAATAACCCTACCCATAACCTCTAACACTAACACTAACCCTCACCTCTAACCCTAACACTAACCCTAACCATTACCATAAATTCTAAACCTAAAGTTAATCTTAACCCTAACCCTAAGCCTAACCATAACCTAACACTAAACAAAACCCTAACCCTAAACCTAAACCTAACACTAACCTTAACCCTGACCCTAACTTCTAACCTTAACCAGAACCCTAACCCTAACCGTACGATAACCATAACCTGAACACTAAACCTAACCCTAACCCTGTCTAGCTATAACCCTAACTCTAATCCTAACATCTGACTCCTAACCCTAACCCGTATCCGTAACATTGACCCTAAACTTAACCCTAAACCTAAGCATAACCCTAACCATAACCCTAACCGTAACCCTTACCCTATCTGTAACCCTAAGCAGAACCCTAACTTAACCCTCACCCTAACCCCTAATCCTAACCCTAACCCTAACACTAACACTAGTCCTAACCCTGACCTCTAACCCTAACACTAACCATAATGCTAAACCTAAGCCTAACTATAAGAATAACCCTAACCCTAACACTAACCCTAACACTAAATCTTAACCCTAACCCTAACCCTAACACTGATCCTAACCTTAACGCTTACCCATAATGGTAACCCTAACCGAACCCTAACCCTGATCTTAACCCGATGCCTAACCCTCACCCTAGCCCTAACCCTACCCCTATCCCTAACCGTAACAATAACCCTAATCACTAACCTAACCCTAACCCCAACAGTAACCCTAATGCTAACAGTAACCCAAACCCTAACCCTAATCCCTAACACTAACACTAACCCTAACCTTAACCCCTACCCTTAAACCTAACCCTAAGCCTAACCCTAAACCTAACCCTAATCTCTAATCCTTACGCTAAACCTAACCCTAAACCTAACCATAAACCTAACACTAACCCTAACCCCTAACGCTAAACCCTAAACCCTAACCTCTAACCCTAAACATAATCCTCATGAAAACGCTAAACATAACCCTAAACCTAATCCTAAACATAACACTAGCCCTTACCTTACCCATAACCATAACCCTAAACCTAAACCTAATTCTAAACCCTAACCCTAACCCTAACCCTAACGCTAACCCTAATTCCTAACCCTAACGCTAATACTAACACTAACCCTAACACTTACCCTAACTCTGACCTCTGAAACTAAACGTAATCATAACCCTTACACTAAACTCTAACTCTAACCCAACCCTATCTCTAACCTTAAGCCTAAGCTGGACCCTAATGCTAACCCTAACCCCAACCCTAACCCTAAGCCTAAGCCTACTCCTAACTCTAAACATAACCCTAACACTGACCTTAAACCTAACCCTAACACCAAACGTAATCCTAACACTAATCGTAACCCTAACGTGAAACCTAACTTAACCCTAACCCTAACCCTAACACTAAACCTAACCCTAATCTCTAATCCTTATGCTAACCCTAAGACTAATCCTAACCCTAACCCTAAGCCTAAACCTAACCCTAACCCTAACACTAAAGCAAACCTAACCCTAACACTAACCCAAACCCTAAACCTAACCCTAACCCTAACCATAACACTAACCCTAATCCTAAACCTTACCCTAACCCTAACCCTAAGCCGAACCCTAACCCTAACATTATCCCTAACCCTAACACTACCACTAACCTTAATCCCTAAACCTAAACATAACCCTAACGCTAACAAAAACCCTAAACCTAAACCTAAACTTAACCCTAAACATAACCCTAACCCGAACCCTAAACTCTACCCCTAAGCCTAACCCTAAACCTCACCCTAGCCCTAACCTTAACCCTATCCCTAAACCTAAACCTAACCCTAATCCCTAACACTAACCCTAACCCCAACCATAACCTTAACACTAACATTAACCCCAACCCTAACCCGAAACCCTAACACTAACACTAACTTTAACACCTCCCCTTAAACCTAACGCTAAACCTTACTCTAAACCTAACCCCATGGTCTACTCTTATGCTAACCCTAACACTAAAGCTAACGCCCGCCCTAACGCTAGCACTAACGTTACCCATAACCATATCCCTAAACCTAACAATAACTCTAACCCTAACCCTAAACTTAAACATAAACCTAACCCTAACACTAACACGAACCATAACACTAAACTCTAAACCTAACCCTAAGACTAACCCTAACCCTAAAACTAACCCTAACCCTAACCCTAACCCTAACCCCTAACCCTAACACCTAACCCTTACCCTAACCATAAACATACCCCTAAACCTAAACCTAACTCTAAACCCTAACCGTAACCCTAAATTTTCCCTAACCCTAACCCTAACACTAACCCTAACCCTAATTCTGACCTCTAACCCTAACCCAAACCCTAACCCTTACACTAAATTCTAACTCTAATCCAACCCTATCCTTAACCCTAACACTAAGCTGAACCCTAACGCTACCACTAATCCCTAAAGCTAAACCTAACCACAACCATAACACTAACCCTAACCCTACTCTTTCCCTAAACATAACCCTAACACTAACCCTAACCCTAACCCTAAACCTAATCACTAACCCTAACCCTAATCCATAATGCTAACCCTAACACTAACTCAAACACTAATACTAATCCTTCAACCAAACCCTAAACCTAAGCTTAATTCTAACACTAACCCTAACACTAAACCCTAAACCTAACCCTAACTTTAACTCTGCCTTAACATTAACCCTAATCCCTAAGCCTAACACTAAACCTAAACCTAACCCTAACTGTCACCCTAATCATAACCTTAATAATGACCATAAGCCTAACCCTAACACTAACCCTAACCCTAACCCTACCCCAAATCCTAATCCTAACCCTAACCATAACCATAACTCTAAACCTATTCCTAACCCTAACCCTAAACTCTAAACCTAACCTTAACCCGAACACTAAGTGTAACCCTCTAACCCTAAACCTAACCCTAACCATAACCATAACCTTACCACTAACAATAACTCCTAACCCTAAACCCTTAACCCTAACCCCTAACCCTAAAACCTAACCTAAACATAGCCCTAACCAAACCCTACCCAAAACCCTAAACCTAATCCTAACCATAACCCTAACACAAAGCTCTGACACTAACCCTAAAACTAGCCCTAACCCTAAACTCTAAACCTAGCAATAAGCCTAACATTAATACTAAACCTAACACCAACCCTAACACTAAATTCTAACCCTAACCCTACTCCCTAAACCTAACACTAAAGTTAAACCTAACCCTGAACCGTTACCCTAACATTACGCCTAAACTTGACACTAAACTTAACCCTAACACTAACCCTAACAGCAATCATAACCCTAATAGTAATCCCAAACTAAAACCTAAATTAAACCTCACTCTAACGCCTAACCCTAACACTGACACTAACCCTAACCGTAACCTCTAACCTGAACCGTAACCCTAACGCTAGCCCTAACCCTAACCCTAACCATAATCCTAACCCTAAACCCAATGCTAACCCTAACACTAACCCTAACCCGATCCCTAACTGTAACCCTAAGCCTAACACTAACGCTAATCCTAATCCCTAACCTTAACCTTAACCCCAACACTAATCCGAACACTAACCCTACTCCTAACCCTAAACCTAAGCCTAACACTAACCATAACCCTGACCCTGAACCTAAACCTAAACTCTAAACCTAAGCCTCAGCCAAACACTAACCATAACCCTAATCATAACACTAAAGCTAACCCCTAGGCCTAACCCTAACCCTAACCCTAACCCTAACTCTAACCCTAATGCTAACCCTAAACCTAATGCCCAATGGCAACACAAATCCTAAAAACTAACCCTAACCCTAACATTAACCTGATCCCTAAACCTAACCCTAAGCCTAACCCTAAACCTAACCCTAACGAAAAAGCCTAACCCTAATCCCTAACCCTAAACCTAAACGCAACCCTAACCCTAACACTAACACTAACTCAAACACTAACCCTAATCCCTAAACCGAACACTAAACTTAACCTTAACCCTATCACTAACCATAACACTAACCCTAACCCTAAACCTAACCCTAACTTAACACTAACCTTGACACTAACCCTAATAACTAAGCCTAACACTAAACCTAACCCTAACACTAACCCCTAACCATAACCATAACCATAGCCATAACTCTAACCCTATCACTAACCCTAACCCTAACTTCTAAACCGAACCTTAACCCTATCACTAACCCTAAACCTCTAACCCTTACCCTAACCCTAACCATAACAATAACCCTAACACTAACCCTAACCCCTAACCCTAAACACTAAACCCTAACACCTAACCCTGAAGCCTAACCCTAAACAGAGCTCTAACACAAAACCCTACCCAAAACACTAAACCTAAACCTAACCCTAACCCTAACGATAACCTCTGACACTAACCCTAACCCTAGCCCTAACCCTAACCTCTAAACCTAACAATAACCCTAACCCCAACCCTGAAACTAAACTCTAACCCTAACTCTAACGATAACCCTACGATAAACCTAACACTAACGCTAACCCTAACCCTGTCTAGCTCTAACCCTAACACTAATCTTAACACCTAGCCCTAACCGTAACCCAAAACCCTAACAATAACTCTAAACATGACACTAACCCTAAACCTATCCCTGACGCTAACCCTAACCCTAATTGATAACAATACCCCTAACCACAACATTAACCCTAACCCTATCACTAACAAAAAATACTTACCCTAATACCTAACACTTACACTAACACTAACCTTAACCCTACACTTAAACCTAACCCAAACCCTAACCCTAAAACTAACGCTGATCTCTAATCCTTATGCTAACCCTAACCATAACCCTAACCCTAACACTAAACCTAACCCTAACTCTAAGCCTAACCCTAACCCTAAACCTAATCCTAACCCTCACTAACACTACCACTAACCTTAATCCCTAAACCTAAAACTAACCCTAAAGCTAACCCTAAAACTAAACCTAAACCTAACCCTAAACCTTACAGTAACTGTAAACCTATCCTTAACCCTAACCCTAAACCTAACGCAAACCGTAACCCTAACCCTAACACTAAACTCTAACCCTAACCCTAATGGTAAACCTAACCCTAACCCTAACTCTAACCCGTAACTCAAACCCTAACACTTTTCCTAAACCTAACACTCACCCTAACCTTAACCCTAATCTCTAACCCTAACCATAACAATAAACCTAACCCCTAACCCCAGCCTTAATCCTAACACTAACCCTAAACCTAACTTTAACCCTAACCTTAACCCTAAATATATCCCTAACTTCTAACCCTAATTCTAACCCTTACCCTCTAACCATAACCCTAACCCTAAACCTAACCGGAATAATAACCCTAACCCTAAACCTAACCCTAACTCTAATGGTAGCACTAACACTACCCCTAACCTGTAACCCTAACACTAATCCTAACACTAACATTAACCCTGACCACTAACCCTAAACCTAATGCTAACCCTTACCCTAAATTCTAAACCTAATGCTAATCGTAACCCTAACCCTAAGTCTAACCATAAACCTAACACTAACCAAAACCCTAACCCTAAACCTAACACTAACCTCTACCCTCGAACCCTAACACTAACCCTAACACTAACTCTATACCTAACCTTAACCCTAACCCTAACCCTAACCTCTACCCCTAACCCTAACCCTAACCTCTAGCCCGAATATTAACCCTAACCCTAACACTAACCTTAACCCTGACCCTAGTCTCTAACCCTAACCCTAACCCTAACCCTACGATAACCGTAACCTGAACAATAACCCTAACCCTAACCCTGTCTAGCTATAACCCTAAATCTAATCTAACCCCTAACTCCTAACTCTAACCCGTAACCCTAACATTAACCCTAAACTTAACCTTAAACCTAACCCTAAACCTAAACTTAACCCTAATCGTAACACTAACCCTAACTGTAACCCTAAATAGAACGCTAAATTAACCCTCACCCTAACACCTAATCCTAACCCTAACCCTAACATGAGTCCTAACACTGACCTCTAACCCTAACACTAACCATAACGCTAATCCTAAACCTAACTATAACCATAACGCTAACCCTAACACTAACCCTAACCCTAACCCTAAATCCTAACCCTAACCCTATCCCTAACACGGATCCTAACCTTAAACCTTACCCATAATGGTAACCCTAAATGAACCCTAACCCTGACAATAACCTGATGCCTAACCCGCAACCTAGCCCTAACACTAATGCTATCCCTAACCGTAATAATAACCCTAATCCCTAACACTAACGTTAACCCCAACAGTAACCCTAATGCTAACAATAACCCAAATCCTAACCCTAATCCCTAACACTAATACTAACACTAAACTTAACCCCTACCATTAAACCTAACCCTAAGCCTAACCCTAAACCTAACCCTATTCTCTAATCCTTACGCTAACCCTAACCCTAACGATAACCATAACCCTAACACTAACCCTAACCCCTAATGCTAAACCCTAAACCCTAACCCCTAAACCTAAAACCTAACCCTAAAACCTAACCCTAAACATAACCCTCATGAAAACCCTAACCATAACCCTAAACCTAATCCTAACCCTAACACTAGCACTTACCTTACCCATAACCATAACCCTAAACCTAAACCTAAGTCTAAACCCTAACTCTAACCCTAACGCTAAATTTACCCTAACCGTAACACTAAACCTAAACCTTACCCTAATCCCTAACCCTAACCCTAACCCTTACACTAACCCTAACACTAAACCTAACTCTGACCTCTGACCTTAACCATAACCCTAACCCTTACACTAAACTCTAACTCTAACCCAACCCTATCCCTAGCCCTAACCCAAGCCGAACTCTAACACTAACCCTAATCCCTAACGCTAACCCTAACCCCAACCCTAACCCTAACCCTAAACATAACCCTAACACTGATGCTAACCCTAAAACTAACCCTAACCCCAATTGTAATCCTAACCCTAATTGTAACCCTAAAGTGAACCCTAAATTAACCCTAAACCAAACACTAACCCAACACTAAACCTGACCCTAATCTCTAATCATTATGCTAACCCTAAGCCTAACCCTAACCCTAACCCTAACCCTAACCCTAACATTAACCCTAACCCTAAGCCTAACACTAACACTAACACTAACCCTAACACAACCCAAACCCTAACACTAAACCTAACACTAACCCTAACCTAAACCCTAAACCTAACACTAACCCTAAACCTAAGCCTAAGCCTAACCCTACACCAAACCCTAACACTTCCACTAACCTTAATCCCTAAACCTAAGCCTAACCCTAACCCTAACAGTAACCCTAAACCTAAACCAAAACTTAACCCTAAACATAACCCTAATCCTAACCATAACCTCTACCCCTAAGCCTAACCTGAACCCTCACACTTGCCCTAACCTTAACCCTATCCCTAAACCTAAACTGAAGCCTAATCCCAACACTAACTATAACTCCAACCGTAACCTTAACCCTAACACTAACCCAAACCCTAACCCTAATACCTAACACTAACACTAACTTTAACACCTACCCTTAAACCTAACCCTAAACCTAACCCCATTCTCTAATCCTTACGCTAAACCTAACCCTAACGCTAACGATAACCCTAAACCTAGCACTAACCCTAACCCTAACCGTAACTCTAACCCTAACAATAAATCTAAACCTAACCCTAACCCTAACCCTAAACCTAACACTAACACTAAACCGAACCATAACACTAAACTCTAAACCTAACCCTAAGACTAACACTAACCCTAAACCTAAGCCTAAATCTAACCCCTAACCGAAACCCTAACATTAAACCTAAGCCTAACCCTAACATAAAATCTACCCCTAAACCTAACCCGAACACTAACACCTAACCCTAACACCTAACCCTTACCCTAACCATAAACATACCCCTAAACCTAAACCTAACTCTAAACCCTAACCCTAACCCTAAACTTACCCTAACCATAGCTCTAACACTAAGCCTAACTCTGACCTGTAACCCTAACTCTAACACTTACACTAAATTCTAACTCTAATCCAAACCTATCCCTAACCCTAACACTAAGCCGAACACTAACGCTAACACTAATCCCTAATGCTAATCCTAACCCCTACCCTAACCCTAATGCTATTCCTTACCCTAAACATAACCCTAACACAAACCCTAACCCTAACCCTAACCATAATCCCTAACCCTAAACATAACCCTAACCCCAACCCTAACCCTAACACCAACTCAAACACTAATACTAATCCTTCAACCAAACCCTAACCCTCACCTTAACCCTATCACTAACCCTAACACTAACCCTAACCCTAAACCCTAAACCTAACCCTAACTTTAACCCTGACCTTAACGTTAACCCTAATCCCTAAGCCTAACACTAAACCTAACCCTAACTGTAAACTTCACCCTAAACCTAACCCTAACCATAACCCTAACACTAAACGTAACCCCTAACCCTAAACAGTAAACCCTAACCCCTAAACCTAAAACCTAACCCTAAACATAGACCTAAGCCAAACCCTACCCCAAACACTAAAACTAATTCTAACCATAGCCCTAACGCAAAGCTCTGACACTAACCCCAACCCTAACCCTAACACTAAACTCTAAGCCTAACAATAACCCTAACCTTAACACTAAAACTAACCCCAACCCTGAACCTAAACTCTAACCCTAACCCAAACCCTAACCCTGCGATAAACCTAACACTAACCCTAACCCTAACCCTGTCTCGCCCTAACCCTAACACTAATCCTAACCCCTAGCCCTAAACATAATCTGTAACCCTAACATTAACCCTAAACTTGATGCTAACCTTAACCCTAACACTAAACCTAAGAGTAATCCTAAGCCTAATCGTAACCCTAACCCAAACCCTAAATTAACACTCACCCTAATGCGTAACTCCAACCCTAACACTAACATTAACACTAACCGTAAAGTCTAACCAGAACCCTAACCCTAATGATAGCCCTAACCCTAACCCTCACCCTAACCCTAACCATAAACTTAACCCTAAGCCCAACCCTAACTCTAACCCTAACACTAAACCTAACCCGATCCCTAACCCTAACACTAAACTTAACACTAACGCTAAACCTAATTCCTAATCCTAACCCTAACCCCAAACCTAAACCTAACCCTAAACCTACTCTTAACCCTAAACCTAACTCTAACACTAACCATAACCCTAACCCTAAACCTAACCCAACCTCTACCCTAAACCTTAGCCTAACACTAACCCTAACCTTAACCATAACACTAAAGCTAACACCTAGCCCAAAACCTAAACCTAACCATAACCCTAACTCTAACCCTAATCCTAACCCTAACAATAATGCCTAAGGGCAACACTAAGCCTAACACTAACCCTAACACTAACATTAACCTGATCCCTAAACCTAACCCTAAGTCTAACGCTAACCCTAACCCTAACCCTAAAGCCTAACCCAAATACCAAACCCTAACCCTAAACCCAACCCTAACCCTAACCCTAAACCTAACACTAAACCTAATCCCTAAACCGGAACCTAAACCGAACCTTAACCCTATCACTAACCCTAAACCTCTAACCCTAACACTAAGCCTAACCATAACCATAACCATAACCATAACCATAACACTAACACTAACACTAACACTAACCCTAACGCCTAACACTAAACCCTAAACCCTAACCCTAACACCTAACACTAAACATAGCCCTAACACAAAACCATACCCAAAACACTAAACCTAATCATAACCCTAAGCCTAATGCTAACTTCTGACCCTAACCTTAAGACTAGCCCTAACCCTAACCTCTAAACCTAACAATATTCCTAGCCCTAACACTAACCTTAACCCCAACCTAGACCCTAAACTCTAACCCTAACCTAATCCTAAACCTACGATAAACCTAACACTAACACTAACCATAACCCTGTCTAGCTCTACCCCTAACATTAACACTAACACCTAGCCCTAACTGTAAACCATAACCCTAACATTAACCCTAAACTTGACAATAACCCTAAACCTATCCCTGACACTAAACCTAACCCTAATTGGTCACACTACCCCTAATCCCACTTTAACCCTAACACTAACACTAACAAAAAAATTAACCCTAATCCCCAACCATTACACTAACACTAACCTTAACCCCTACACTTAAACCTAACCCAAATCCTAACCCTAAACCTAACCCTAATCTTTAATCCTTATGCTAACCCAAAGCCTAACCCTAACCCTAATTCTAACCCTAACCCTAACCCTAACCCTAACACTACCACTAAACTTAATCCCTAAACCTAAAACTAACCCTAACGCTAAACTAACCCTAACCCTAACCCTAATCCTTATGCTAACGCTAACCCTATCCCTAACCATACCCCTAAACCTAACGCAAACCATAACCCTAACACTGAACTCTAACACTAATGCTAATGGTAACCATAACCCCAACCCTAACTCTAAACCGTAACTCAAACCCTAAGCCCTTTCCTAACCCTAAAACTCACCCTAACCCTAATCTACTCTCTAACCCTAACGACAACAATAAACCTAACACCTAACCCCAGCCTTAACCCTAACAATAACCCTAAACCTAACCTTAACCCTAAATATAACCCTAACTTTTAACCCTAATTCTAAACCTAACATTCTAACCGTAACCCTAACCCTAAACCTAACCGGAAACATAACCCTAACCCTAAACCTAACCCTAACCCTAACCGTAGCACTAGCCCTACCCCTAACCTATAAGCCTAACACTAATCCTAACACTAACACTAACACTGACCTCTAACCCTAAACTTAACCCTAACACTTATGCTAAATTCTAAACCTAATGCTAATCCTAACCCTAAACCTGAGCCTAACCATAACCTTAACACTAACGAAAACCCTATCCCTAACCCTAACCCTAACCCTAACCCTGTCTAGCTATAACCCTAACTCTAATCCTAACCCCTAACTCCTAACCCTAACCTGTAACCCTAACATTAACCTTAAACTTAACCCTAAACCTAACCCTAACCCTAACCCTAAATGTAACCCTAACCATAACCCTAACCATAACTGTAACCCTAAACAGAACCCGAACTTACCCCTCACCATAACCCTTAACCCTAACCCTAACCCTAACACAAACAGTAGTCCTAACCCTGACCTCTAACCCTAACACTAACTATAAGCTAACCCTAAGCCTAACTATAAGCATAACCTTAACCCTAACACTAACCCTAACACTAACCCTAAATCCTAACCCTAAACCTAACCATAACCCTAACACTAACCCTAACACTGATCCTAACCTTAACCATTACCCATAACGGTAACCCTAACTGAACCCGAACCCTGACCTTAATCCGATGCCTAACCCTAACCCTAGCGTGAACCTTAACCCTATCCCTAACCGTAACAATAACCCTATTCCCTAACACTAACCCTAACCCCAACAGTAACGCTAACGCTAACAATAACGCTAACCATAACCCTAATCCCTAACACTAACACTAACCCTAAATTTAACCCCTACATTTAAACCTAACCCTAAGACTAACCCTAAGCATAACCCTAACACTAACCCTAACCCCTACCAATAATCCCTAAAGCCTAACACCTAACTCGAAAACCTAACCCTAAATATAACCCTCAGCAAACCCTAACCATAACCCTAAACCTAATCCTAACCCTAGCACTAGCCCTTTCCTTACCCATAACCATAACACTGAACCTAAACCTAACTCTAAACCCTAACCCTAAACCTAAATTTACCCTAACCATAACCCTAACCCTAACCCTAACCCTAACCCTAACCCTAACCCTAACTGTAACGCTAACCCTTACACTAAACTCTAACTCTAACTCTAACCCAAACCTATCCCTAACCCTAACCATAATTCGAACCCTAACGCTAACCCTAATCCCTAACCCTAACCCTAACTGCAACCCTAACCCTAACCCTAAACCTACACCTTACAGTAAACATAACCCTAACACTAACCCCAACCGTAATTCTAACCCTAATCGTAACCCTAACGTGAACCCTAAATTAACCCTAACCCTAACCCTAACAATAAACCGAACCCTAATCTCTAATCCTAATGCTAACCCTAAGCCTAAACCTAATGCTAACCCTAAACCTAACCCTAAACCTAAGCCTAACACAAATAGTAACATTAACAGTAACCCAACCAGAACTCTAAACCTAAACCTAACCCTAAACATAACCCTAAGCCTAACCTTAAACCTAAACCTAAAACTAACCCAAACCCTAACCCTAAGCCTAACCCTAACCCTAACAATAACCCTAACACTACCACTAACCTTAATCCCTAAACCTAAACCTAACCCTAGCCCTAACACTAACCCTAAACCTAAACCTAAACTTAACCCTAAACATAACCCTAACCCTAACCCTAACCTCTACCACTAAGCCTAACCCTAACCCTCACCCTAGCACTAACCTTAAACCTATCCCTAAACTTAAACCTAACCCTAATCCCTAACACTAACCCTAACCCCAACCGTAAACTTAACCCTAACACTAAGCCAAACCCTAACCATAATCCCTAACACTAACACTAACCCTAAATTTAACACCTACCCTTAAACCTAACCCTAAACCTAACCCCATTATTTAATCCTTACGCTAACCCTAACCCTAACGCTAATGCTAACCCTAACCCTAGCACTAACCCTAACCCTAGCCATAACCCTAACCCTAAAAATAAATCTAACTGTAACCCTAACCCTAAACCTAACCCTAACCCCAACCCGAACCATAACACTAAACTCTAAACCTAACCCTAAGTCTAACACTAACCCTAACCCTAAGACGAACATTAACACTAACCTTAAAGCTAATCCTAACTCTAACCCCTAACCCAACCAGAACACTAAACCTAAACCTAACCCTAACCCTAACCCTAACACCAAACTCTAAACCTAACCCTAACCCTACCCTAACCTGTAACCCTAACACCTAAACCTTACCTTAACCATAAACATACCCATAAACTTAAACCTAACTCTAAACCCTAACCCTAACCCTAAATTTACCCTAACCAGAACTATAACACAAACCCTAACCCTAATCCAAAACCCTAACTGTAACCTCTAAACCAATCCTAACCCTAATGCTAGCCCTAACGCTAACCAACACCCTAGCCCTAACCATAATTCTAACCCTAAGCCTAAGCCTAACCCTAACCCTAACACTAACCCTAACCTGATCCCTAAACCAAACCCTAAAACTAACACTAACGCTAACCCTAATAACTAAACTTAATGCTAACCACAGCCCTAATCCTAACCCTAAACCTAACCGAACTCCCAAACCTAAACCTAACATTAACATTAACCATAACCCTAAATCTAAAACTAACCCTAACTTCTAACCCTAAACCTTAGCCTAACACTAACCCTAACCCTAACCATAACACTAAAGCTAACCCCTAGCCCTAAGCCTAAACCTAACCCTCACCCTAACTCTAACCCTAATCCTAAACATAACGCCTAATGGCAACACTAACCCTAACACTAACCCTAACACTAACATTAACGTGATCCCTAAACCTAACCCTAAATCGAACCCTAACCCTAACCTTAACCCTAAAGACCAACACTAATCCCTAACCCTAACCCTAAACCCAACCCTAACCCTAACACTAACACTAACTCAAACACTAACTCTAATCCCTAAAACGAACCATAAACCTAAACCTTAACTCTATCACTAACCCTAACACTACCCTAACCCTAAACACTAAAAATAACCCTAAATTAACCCTAACCTTAACACTAACCCTAATTCATAAGCCTAACACTAAAACTAACACTAACACTAACCCCTAACCCTAACCCTAACCATAACCATAACCCGAACAATAACCCTATCCCTAACCCTAACCCTAACCCTAACCTCTAAACCGAACCTTAACCCTATCACTAACCCTAAAACTCTAACCCTAACACTGACCCTAACCATAACCATAAGCCTAACACTAACCCTAACCTCTAACCCTAAACTCTAAACCCTAAACCCTAACCCTAAAATCTAACCTTAAACATAGCCCTAACACAAAACCCTACCCAAAACCATAAACCTAATCCAAACCCTAAGCCTAATGCTAACCTCTGACCCTAACCCTAACCATAGCCCTAATCCTAACCTCTAAACCTAATAATAACCCTAACACTAACCCTAACCCCAACCCTGACCCTAAACTCTAACCCTAACACTAATCCTAACCCTACGATAAACCTAACACTAACCCTAAGCATAACCCTGTCTAGCTCTAACCCTAACACTAATCCTAACACCTAGCCCTAACTGTAACCTGTAGCCCTAACATTAACCCTAAACTTGACACTAACCCTAAACCTATCCCTGACACTAACCCTAACCCTAATTGGTAACAATACCCCTAACCCAACCTTAACCCTAACCCTAACACTAACAAAATAACTAACCCTAATCCCTAAACCTTACACTAACACTAACCTTAACCCCTACACTTAAACCTAACTCAAACCCTAACCCTAAACCTAACCCTAATCTCTAATCCTAATGCTAACCCTAAACCTAACCCTAACCCTAACACTAACCCTAACCCAAACACTAACCCTAAACCTAACTCTAACCCTAACCGTAACCCTAACCCTAAACCTAACACTACCACTAAACTTAATCCCTAAACCTAAAACTAACCCTAACGCTAACCCTAACACTAACCCTAAGTCTAACCCTAAGCCTAGTCCTTACGCTAACCCTAACCTTATCACTAAACCTAACCTTAAACCTAACGCAAACCGTTAACCTAACCCCTAACACTAAACTCTAACCCGAACCCTAATGGTAACCCTAACCCTAACCCTAACTCTAACGGGTAACTCAAACCCTAACCCTTTTCCTAACCCTAACATTCACCCTAACCCTAACCCTAATCTCTAACCATAACCATAACAATAAACCTAACACCTAACCTCAGCCTTAACCCTGACGCTAACCCTAAACCTAACTCTAACCCAAAACTTAACCCTAAATATAACCATAACTTCTAATCCTAATTCTAAACCTAACATTCTAACCATAACCCTATCCCTAAACCTAACCGGAAACATAGCCCTAACCCTAAACCTAACCCTATCCCTAACTGAAGCACTAACACTACCCTTAACCTGTAACCCTAACACTAATCCTACACTAACACAAACCCTGACCTCTAAACCTCACCCTAAGCCTAACCCTAACCCGAAACCTTACCCTAAATTCTAAACCTAATGCAAATCCTAACCCTAACCCGAAGCCTAAACATAACCCTAACACTAACAAAAACCCTAACCGTAAACTTAACAATAACCTCTAACCCTACCACTAACCCTAACACTAACTCTATACCTAACCTTAACCCTAACCCTAACCCTAACCTCTAACCCTAACCCTAACCATAACCTCTAACCCGAACATTAACCCTAACACTAACCCTAACACTAACCTTAAAACTGACCCTAACCTCTAACCCTAACCCTAACGCTAACCCTATGATAACAGTAACCTGAACACTAATCCTAACCCTAACCCTGTATAGCTATAATCTTAAGTCTAATCCTAACCCCTAACTCCTGACCCTAACCCGTAACCCTAACATTAACCCTAAACTTAACCCTACACCTAACCCTAACCGTAAACCTAACCGTAACTTTAACCCTAACAGTAACCCTAAATAGAACCCTAACTTAGCCCTCACCCTAACCACTAATCCTAGCAATAACCCTAACCCTAGCACTAGTCCTAACCCTGACCTCTAACACTAACACTAACCATAACGCTAACCCTAAGCCTAACTATAACCATAACACTAACCCTAACCCTAACCCTAAACCCTAACCCTAACCCTAAACCTAATCCTAACCCTAACCCTAACCCTAACACTAACACTGATTCTAACCTTAACCCTTACCCATAAGGGTAACCCTAACTGAACCCTAACCCTGACCTTAACCCGATGAATAACCATCACCCTAGACCGAACCTTAACCCTATCCCTACCCATAACAAAATCCCTAATCCCTAACACTAACCCTAACCACAACTGTAAACCTAACGCTAACAATAACCCAAACACTAACCCTAATCCCTAACACTAACCCTAACCTTAACACCTACCATTAAACCTAACCCTAAGCCTAACCCTAAACCTAGTCCTATTCTCTAAACCTTACGCTAACCCTAACCCTAACCATAACAATAAATCTAACACTAACACTCACCCCTAACCGTAAAACTTAAACCCTAACCCCTAACCTTAAAACCTAACCCTAAACATAACCCTCATGCAAACCCTAACCATAAACCTAAACCTAATCCTAACCCTAACCCTAACGCTAAACTCTGACCTTATCCCTAACCCTAGCCTTAACCCTAACCTCTAAACGTAACAATTACCCTAACCCTAACACTAACCCTAACCCCAACCCTGAACCTAAACTCTGACCCTAACCCTAACCCTAATCCTAACCCTATGATAAACCTAACACTAACCCTATACCTAACCCTGTCTAGCTCCAAACCTAACACTAATCCTAAATCCTAACCCCAACCTAACCCATAACAATAACATTAACCCTGAACTTAAACATAACCCTAACCCTAACCCTAATCGTAATCCTAACCCTATTCTTAATCCTAAACGGAAACCTAAATTAAACCTCACCCTAACCCCTAAAACTAACCCTAACCCTAACCTCTAAACGGACCCTAACCCAAACAATAGCCCTAACTCTAACCCTAACCATAACCATAACACTAAACCTACCATAAACATACCAAACTCTAATCCTAAAACTAACACAAACCCCTAACGGAAACCTAACCCTAACTCTATCGTTAACCCTAACCCAATGCCTAACACTAACCCTAAGACTAAGCTTAACCCTAACCCTAACCCTAATACATAACACTAACCCTAACCCTAACCTAACCCTAACCCTATCATTAACCCTAACCCCATGCCTAACACTAACCCTAAGCCTAAGCTTAACCCTAACCCTAACCGTAACCCTAATACATAACACTAACCTTAACCCCAACACTAACCCTAAACCTAACCCTAATCCTAACCCTAATGCTAGCCCTAAACCTAACCCTAAACCTAACCATAACCCTAACCCTAAAACAAACCCTATGCCTGACCCTAACCTGATGCCTAACCCTAAAACTAACCTTAACCCTATAGGTAACCCTATCCCTAAACCTAATGGGTAACACTAACCCTAACCCCAAACTTAACACTAACATTAACACTAACACTAACACTAACACTAACGATAACACAAACACTAACCCTAATCCCTAACCCTTACACTAACACTAACCTTAACCCCTACCCTTAAACATAACCCAAACCCTAACACTAAACCTAACCTTAATCTCTAATCCTTATGCTAACCCTAAGCCTAACCCTAACCCTAACCCTAAACCTAATCCTAACGCTAACCCTAAGACTAAAACTAACACTAACACTAACGATAACACTAACCCTAACCCTAACACTAACACTATCACTAACGTTAATCCCTAAACCTAAACTTAACCCTAACCTTAACCCTTAACCCTAACCCTACATCTAAACTTAATCCTAAACCTAACTATAACCCTGACACTCACCCTAGTCCTAACCTTAATCCTATCCCTAAACATAACCCTAACCCTAATCCCTAACAATAACCCTAACCCCAACCGTAACCTTAACCCTAACACTAACCCAAACCTTAACCCTAATCCCTAACAATAACAATAAACCTAACCTTAAAACCTACCCTTAAAACTAATCCTAACCCAAACCCTAAACCAAACCCCAACCCTAAACCAAACCCCATTCTCTAATCCTTACGCTAACCCTAAACCTAACTCTAATGCTAACCCTAAACCTAGCACTAACCCTAACCCTAACCCTAATAATAAATCTAACCCTAACCCTAACCCTAAACCTAACACTAACCCGAACCCGAACCCTAACACAAAATTCTAAAGCTAACACTAAGACTAAAACTAACCCTAGCCCTAAACCTAAAACTAACCCTAAACCTAAAACAAACTCTAACCCCAAAAGCAAACCCTAACACTAACCCTAATCCTAAACCTAACACTAACCCTAGCCAAAACCTAAAACCAAACTCTAAACCTAACCCTAACCCTAACACCTAACTCTAACACCTAACACTTAGCCTAACCATAAACATACCCCTAAACCTAAAACTAACTCTAAACCCTAACACTAACCTTGACCCTAAATTTACCCTGACCATAACCCTAACACTAACCCTAACCCTAATCCATAACCCAAACCCTAATCCTAACACTAACCCTAAGTCTGACCTCTAACCCTAACCCTTACACTAAATTGTAACTATAAGTCAACCCTATCCCTAACCCTAACCCTAAGCCGAACCCTAATGCTAACACTAATCCCTAATGCTAACCTTAACCCCCACACTAACCCTAAACCTAACCCTATTCCTAACCTTAAACATAACCCTAAAACTAATGCTAACACTAAACCTAAACCTAAACTCTAACCCTAACCTAAACCTAACACTAACACTAACACTAACCATAACACTAAACCTAACCCCTAGCCTTAATCCTAACCCTCTCCCTAACACTAACTCTAACCCTAATCCTAACCCTAACAATAATGCCTAACAGCAACACTAACCCTAACCCTAACCCTGACACTAAGCCTAACACTAACCTGAACCTTAAGCCTAAGCCTAACCCTAAACCTAACCCTAACCCTAACCCTAAAGCCTAACCCTAATTCCTAACACTAACACTAACCCCAACCCTAACACTAACATTAACTCAACAACTAACACTAATCCCTAAATGGAACCCTAAACCTAACTTTAACCCTATCAATAAAACTAACACTAACCCTAACCCTAAACACTAAAACTAACCCTAAATTTAACCCTAATCTTAACACTAACCATATTCCCTAAGCCTAACACTACACTTAATCCTAACCCTCACTGTCATCCTAATCATAACCCTAAACATAACCGTAAACCTAACCCTAACCCTAACCCTAACCCTAACACTAACCCTAGCCCTAACTATAACCATAACCATAACCATAACCATAACCATAACCACTAACCCTAAACCCTAAACCCTAACGCCTAACCCTAAAACCTAACACTAAACATAGCCCTAACACAAAACCCTACCCAAAACTCTAAACCTAATCCTAACCCTAACCCTAATGCTAACCTTTGACCTTAACACTAACCCTAGTCCTAACCCTAACCTCTAAACCTAACAATAACCCTAACCCTAACACTAACACTAACCCCAACCATGACACGAAACTCTAACCTTAACCCTAACGCTAACCCTACGATAAACCTAAGACTAACCCTAAACCTAACACTGTCTAGCTCTAACCCTAACACTAATCCTAACACCTAGTCCTAACCGTAACCCATAACCCTAACAATAACCCTAAACTTGCAACGAACGCTAACCCTATCCCTGAACCTAACTCTAACCCTAATTGGTAACACTACACCTAACCCCAACCTTAACCCTAACCCTATCACTAACAAAAAAACTAACCCTAATCCCTAACACTTATACTAACACTAAACTTAACCCCTACACTTAAACCTAACCCAAACCCTAACCCTAAACCTAACCCTGATCACTAATCATTATGCTAACCCTAAACCTAACCCTAACCCTAACACTAAACTTAACCCTAACTCTAACACTAACCCTAAGCCTAACCCTAACCACTAACCTTAATCCCTAAACATAAAACTAACCCTAACGCTAACCCTAACCCTAACCCTAACTCTAACACATAACTCAAACCCTAACCCTTTTACTAACCCTAACTCACCCTAACCCTAACCCTAATCACTAACCCTAACTACAAGAATAACCCTAACACCAACCCCAGCCTTAACCCTAACACTAACTCTAACCCTAGCTATAACCCTAACCTTAACACTAAATATAACCCTAACTTCTAATCCTAATTCTAAGCCTAACCTTCTAACCGTAACTCTAACCCTAAACCTAACCGGAAATATAACCCTAACCCTAAAACAAACCCTAACCCAAACTATAGCACCAGCACTACCCCTAACCTGTAACCCAAACACTAATTCTAACACTAACCCTAATCCTGACCTCTAAATCTAACCCTAACCCTGACCCTTACGCTAAATTCTAAACCTAATGCTCATCCTAACCCTAAACCTAAGCCTAACCATAACTTTAACACTAACCCAAACCCTAAACCTAAATCTAACACTAACCTCTAACCCTACCACTAAACCTAACACTAATGCTACACCTAACCTTAACCCTAACCCTAACTCTAACACTAACCCTAACACTGATCCTAAACTTAAACCTTACCCATAAAAGTAACCCTAACCGAACCCTAACCCTGACCTTAACCCGATGCCTAACCATCACCCTAGACCGAGCCTTAACCCTATCCCTACCCATAACAAAAACCCTAATCCCTAACACTAACCCTAACCACAACTGTAACCCTAACTAACCCTAATACCTAACACTAACACTAACCCTAAACTTAACCCCTGCCATTAAACCTAACCATAAGCCTAAACTAAACCTAACCCTATTCTCTAATCCTTACACTGACGCTAAAATTAATCCTAACCATAACCCTAACACTAACCCTAAGCCCTAACAATAAACCCTAAACCCTAACACTTAACACCAAACCTAACCTTAAACATAAGCCTAACGCAAATCATAACCACAACTCTAAACCTAATCTTAACCCTAACTCTAGCCCTAACCTTACCCATAATCATAACGCTAAACCTAAACCTAACTCTAAACCCTAACCTTAACCCTAACCCTAAATTTACCCTAACCATAATCCTAACCCTAACCCTAACCCTAACGCTAAACCTAACACTAAACCTTACACTAAACTCTAAGCCTAACCCGAACTCTATACCTAACCCCAACCCTAAACCTAAACCTAACCCTAACCCTAATGCTAGCCCTAAACCTAAACCTAACCCTAACCCTAAACCTAACCGTAACCCTAACCCTAAAACAAACCCTATGCATGACCCTAACCTGATGCCTAACCCTAAAACTAACCTGAACCCTATAGGTAACCCTAACCCTAACCCTAATGGGTAACACTAACCCTAACCCCAAACTTAACACTAACACTAACACTAACACTAACCCTAATCCCTAACACTTACACTAACCCTAGCCTTAACCCCTACCCTTAAACCTAACCCAAACCCTAACACTCAACCTAACCTTAATCTCTAATCCTTATGCTCACCCTAAGCCTAACCCTAACCCTAAAACTAATTCTAACGCTAACCCTAAGACAAACACTAACCCTAACACTAACGATAACACTAACCCTAACCCTAACCCTAACACTATCACTAACCTTAATCCCTAAACCTAAACTAACCCTAACCCTAACCCTAACCCTAAACCTAGCACTAACCCTAACCCTAACCCTAATAATAAATCTAACCCTAACCCTAACCCTAAACCTAACTCTAACCCTAACCCGAACACTAACACTCAATTCTAAAGCTAACACTAAGACTAACACTAACCCTAGCCCTAACCCTAACACTAACCCTAAAATTAAGACAAACGCTAACCCCAAATGCAAACCCTATCACTAACCCTAATCCTAAACCTAACACTAACTCTAGCCAAAACCTAAAACAAAACTCTAAACCTAACCCTAACCCTAAACCCTAACTCTAACACCTAACACTTAGCCTAACCATAAACATACCCCTAAACCTAAAACTAACACTAAACCCTAACACTAACCTTGACCCTAAATTTACCCTGACCATAACCCTAACACTAACCCTAACCCTAAACCCTAACCCAAACCCTAATCCTAACACTAACCCTAAGTCTGACCTCTAACCCTAACCCTTACACTAAATTGTAACTATAAGTCAACCCTATCCCTAACCCTAACCCTAAGCCGAACCCAAATTCTAACACTAATCCCTAATGCTAACCTTAACAATCACACTAACCCTAAACCTAACCCTATTCCTAACCTTAAATATAACCCTAACACTAATGCTAACACTAAACCTAACCCTAAACTCTAACCCTAAACTAAACCTAACACTAACACTAACACTAACACTAACCATAACACTAAACCTAACCCCTAGCCTTAATCCTAACCCTCTCTCTAACACTAACTCTAACCCTAATCCTAACCCTATCAATAATGCCTAACAGCAACACTAACCCTAACCCTAACCCTGACACTAACCCTAACACTAACCTGATAATTAAGCCTAACCCTAACCCTAAGCCTAACCCTAACCCTAACCCTAAAGCCTAACCCTAATTCCTAACACTAACACTAACCCCAACCCTAACACTAACATTAACTCAACAACTAACACTAATCCCTAAATGGAACCCTAAACCTAACTTTAACCCTATCAATAAAACTAACACTAACCCTAACCCTAAACACTAAAACTAACCCTAAATTTAACCCTAATCTTAACACTAACCATATTCCCTAAGCCTAACACTACACTTAATCCTAACCCTCACTGTCATCCTAATCATAACCCTAAACATAACCGTAAACCTAACCCTAACCCTAACCCTAACCCTAACACTAACCCTAGCCCTAACTATAACCATAACCATAACCATAACCATAACCATAACCATAACCATAACCACTAACCCTAAACCCTAAACCCTAACGCCTAACCCTAAAACCTAACACTAAACATAGCCCTAACACAAAACCCTACCCAAAACTCTAAACCTAATCCTAACCCTAACCCTAATGCTAACCTTTGACCTTAACACTAACCCTAGTCCTAACCTTAACCTCTAAACCTAACAATAACCCTAACCCTAACACTAAACACTAAAACTAACCCTAAATTTAACCCTAACCTTAACACTAACCATATTCCCTAAGCCTAACACTACACTTAATCCTAACCCTCACCGTTATCCTAATCATAACCCTAAACATAACCGTAACCCTAACCATAACCCTAACCCTAACACTAACCCTAACCCTAACCCTAACCATAACCATAACCATAACCATAACCATAACCACTAACCCTAAACCCTAAACCCTAACGCCTAACCCTAAAACCTAACACTAAACATAGCCCTAACACAAAACCCTACCCAAAACTCTAAACCTAATCCTAACCCTAACCCTAATGCTAACCTTTGACCTTAACACTAACCCTAGTCCTAACCCTAACCTCTAAACCTAACAATAACCCTAACCCTAACACTAACACTAACCCCAACCATGACACGAAACTCTAACCTTAACCCTAACGCTAACCCTACGATAAACCTAAGACTAACCCTAAACCTAACAATGTCTAGCTCTAACCCTAACACTAATCCTAACACCTAGTCCTAACCGTAACCCATAACCCTAACAATAACCCTAAACTTGCAACGAACGCTAACCCTATCCCTGAACCTAACCCTAACCCTAATTGGTAACACTACACCTAACCCCAACCTTAACCCTAACCCTATCACTAACAAAAAAACTAACCCTAATCCCTAACACTTATACTAACACTAACCTTAACCCCTACACTTAAACCTAACCCAAACCCTAACCCTAAACCTAACCCTGATCACTAATCCTTATGCTAACCCTAAACCTAACCCTAACCCTAACACTAAACCTAACCCTAACTCTAACGCTAACCCTAACCCTAACCCTAAACCCTAACCCTAACTCTAACACATAACTCAAACCCTAACCCTTTTACTAACCCTAACTCACCCTAACCCTAACCCTAATCACTAACCCTAACTATAAGAATAAACCTAACACCTACCCCAGCCTTAACCCTAACACTAACCCTAACCCTAGCTATAACTCTAACCTTAACCCTAAATATAACCCTAACTTCTAACCCTAATTCTAAGCCTTACCCTCTAACCGTAACTCTAACCCTAAACCTAACCGGAAATATAACCCTAACCCTAAAACAAACCCTAACCCAAACTATAGCACTAACACTACCCCTAACCTGTAACCCAAACACTAATTCTAACACTAACACTAACCCTGACCTCTAACTCTAACCCTAACCCTGACCCTTACGCTAAATTCTAAACCTAATGCTAATCCTAACCCTAAACCTAAGCCTAACCATAACCCTAACACTAACCCAAACCCTAAACCTAAACCTAACACTAACCTCTAACCCTACCACTAAACCTAACACTAACGCTATACCTAAACTTAACCCTAACCCTAACCCTAACCCTAACACTAACACTGATCCTAAACTTAAACCTTACCCATAAAAGTAACCCTAACCGAACCCTAACCCTGACCTTAACCCGATGCCTAACCATCACCCTAGACCGAGCCTTAAGCCTATCCTTACCCATAACAAAAAAACCTAATCCCTAACACTAACCCTAACCACAACTGTAAACCTAACTAACCCTAATCCCTAACACTAACACTAACCCCAACCAAGACACGAAACTCTAACCTTAACCCTAACGCTAACCCTATGATAAACCTAAGACTAACCCTAAACCTAACACTGTCTAGCTCTAACCCTAACACTAATCCTAACACCTAGTCCTAACTGTAACCCATAACCCTAACAATAACCCTAAACTTGCAACGAACGCTAACCCTATCCCTGAACCTAACACTAACCCTAATTGGTAACACTACACCTAACCCCAACCTTAACCCTAACCCTATCACTAACAAAAAAACTAACCCTAATCCCTAACACTTATACTAACACTAACCTTAACCCCTACACTTAAACCTAACACCAACCCTAACCCTAAACCTAACCCTGATCACTAATCATTATGCTAACCCTAAACCTAACCCTAACCCTAACACTAAACCTAACCCTAACTCTAACACTAACCCTAAGCCTAACCCTAACCACTAACCTTAATCCCTAAACCTAAAACTAACCCTAACGCTAACCTTAACCCTAAACCTAAACCCTAACCCTAACTCTAACACATAACTCAAACCCTAACCCTTTTACTAACCCTAACTCACCCTAACCCTAACCCTAATCACTAACCCTAACTATAAGAATAAACCTAAAACCTACCCCAGCCTTAACCCTAACAATAACCCTAAACCTAACTCTAACCCTAACCCTAGCTATAACCCTAACCTTAACCCTAACTTCTAACCCTAATTCTAAGCCTAACCCTCTAACCGTAACTCTAACCCTAAACCTAACCGGAAATATAACCCTAACCCTAAAACAAACCCTAACCCAAAATATAGCACTAGCACTACCCCTAACCTGTAACCCAAACACTAATTCTAACACTAACACTAACCCTGACCTCTAACTCTAACCCTAACCCTGACCCTTACGCTAAATTCTAAACCTAATGCTAATCCTAACCCTAAACCTAAGCCTAACCATAACCCTAACACTAACCCAAACCCTAAACCTAAACCTAACACTAACCTCTAAACCTACCACTAAACCTAACACTAACGCTATACCTAAACTTAACCCTAACCCTAACCCTAACCCTAACCCTAACCCTAACACTAACACTGATCCTAAACTTAAACCTTACCCATAAAAGTAACCCTAACCGAACCCTAACCCTGACCTTAACCCAATGCCTAACCATCACCCTAGACCGAAACTTAACCCTATCCCTACCCATAACAAAAACCCTAATCCCTAACACTAACCCTAACCACAACTGTAATCCTAACTAACCCTAATCCCTAACACTAACACCAACCCTAACCTTAACCCCTGCCATTAAACCTAACCATAAGCCTAACCTAAACCTAACCCTATTCTCTAATCCTTACACTAACGCTAACATTAATCCTAACCATAACCTTAACACTAACCCTAAGCCCTAACAATAAACCCTAAACCCTAACACCTAACACCAAATCCTAACCATAAACATAAGCCTAAAGGAAACCATACCCACGACTCTAAACCTAATCCTAACCCTAACTCTAGCCCTTACCTTACCCATAACCATAACGCTAAACCTAAACCTAACTCTAAACCCTAACCCTAACCCTAACACTAAATTTACCCTAACCATAATCCTAACCCTAACCCTAACCCTAACGCTAAACCTAACAATAAAACTTACACTAAACTCTAAGCCTAACCCGAACCTATACCTAACCCTAACCCTAAGCCGAACCCTAACGCTAACCCTAATTCCTAACACTAACCCTAACCCCAAACTTAACTCTAAACCTACTTCTAACACTAAACATAACCCTAACACTGACCCTAACCGTAACCCTAACCCTAACCCTAATATCTAATCCTTATGCTAACCTTAAGACTAACCATAACCCTAAACCTAAACCGAATCCTCACCCTAAAACTAAACCTAAGCCTAAAACTAACCCTAAACCTAACCCGAACCTTAAACCTAAACTTAACCCTAAACCTAACCCTAAGCCTAACCCTAACACTAAGCCTAAAACTAACCCTAACCCTAACCGTAAGCCTAAGCCTAACCCTAACACTAACTCTAAACCTAGCACTACCCTTAACCTTAATCCCTAACCCTAAACCTAAACCTAAAGTTAACCCTAAACATAACCCTAACCCTAACCTCTACCCCTAAGCCTAACCCTAATCCTCACCCTAGCCCTAACCTTAACTCTGTCCCTAAACCTAAACCTAACCCTAATCCCTAACACTAACCCTAACCCCAACCATAACCTTAATCCTAACACTAACCCAAATCCTAACCCTAATCACTAACACTAACCCTAACTTTAACACCTACCCTTAAACCTAACCCTAAACCTAACCCCATTCTCTAATCCTTACGCTAACCCTAACCTAACGCTAATGCCAACCCTAACCCTAGAACTAACCCTAACCCTAACTGTAACCCTAACAATAAATGTAACCCTAACCCGAACCATAACCTTAACCATAAACCTAACCCTAACCCTAAAACTAACCCAAACCATAACACTAAACTCTAAACCTAACCTAAGAATAACACTAACACTAACCCTAGCCCTAACCCTAACACTAACCCTAAACCTAAGCCTAATTCTAACCCAAAACCCAAACGCTAACACTAAACCTAACCCTAACCCTAACACCAAACTCTAATCCTAACCCTAACACTAAACCCTAACCCTAACACCTAAACTTTACCCTAACCATAAATATACCTCTAAACCTAAACCTAACTTTAAACCCTAACACTAACCCTAAATTTACCCTAACCATAACTCTAACCCTAACCCTAAATCTAACATTAATCCCTAACCCTAACCCTAACCCGAACCCTAACACTAACACTAACCCTAACTCTGACCTCTAACCCTAAACCTAACTCTAACCCTTACACTAAATTCTAACTCTAACCAAACCCTATCATTAACCCTAACTCTAAACCGAACCGTAACGCTAACCCTAATCCCTAACCCTAACCCTAACCCCAACCCCAACCCTAACACAAACTCAAACACTAATACTAATGCTTCAACCGAACCCTAACCCTAACACTAACTCTAAACCTTACACTAAATTCTAACTCTAACCCAACCCTATTCCTAACCCTAACTCTAAGCCAAACCGTAACGTGAATCCTAATACCTAATCCTAACCTAACACCAACCCTAACCCTAACCCTACTCCTAACTCTAACCATAACCCTAACAGTAACCCTAACCCTAACCCTAATCCCTAACCCTAACCCTAACCCTAACCCCAACCCTAACCCTAACACTAACTCAAACATTAATACTAATGCTTCAACCCCACCCTAACCCTAACTTTAACCCTATCACTAACCCTAACACTAAAACTAACACCAAGGCCCAATCCTAACCCTAACTTTATCCCTGACCTTAACATTAACCCTAATCACTAAGACTAACACTAAACCTAAACCTAAGCCTAACCATCACACTAATCATAACCCTAACCCTAACACTAACCCTAACATTAACACTAACCCTAACCCAACCCCTACCCCTACCCCTAACCCGAACCATAACCATCATTCTAACCCTATTCCTAACCCTAACCCTTACCTCTAAACCTAAACTTAACCCTAACACTAACCCTAACCTGCTAAACCTAAAGCTAACTCTAACCCTAACCTTCACCCTAAACCTAACCATAACCATAAACCTAACACTAACCCTAACCCCTAACCTTAAACCCTAAACATTAACCCCAAACCCTAAAACCTAAACCTAAACATAGCCCTAACCCAAACTCTACCCAAAAACCCTAAACCTAATCCGAACCAAAACCCTAACGCTAACCTCTGACCCTAACCCTAATCCAAACCCTAATCCTAAAATCTAAACCTAATAATAACCCTAACCTTAACACTAACCCTAACCCCAACCCTGACCCTAAACCCTAACCCTACAATAAACCTAACACTAAACCTAACCCTAACCTGGTCTAGCTCTAACCGTAACACTAATCCTAAACCCTAGAACTAAACATAGCCCGTAACCCTAACATTAACCACAAACTTGACACTAACCTTAACCTAACTCTAACCCTAACGCTAAACCTAACGCTAATCTCTGACCCCAAACCTAACCCTAGACCTATCCCTAACCTCTAAACCTTACAATAACCCTAAACCTAACACTAACCCTTACCCTAACCCTAACCATAACCCTACAATAAACCTAACACTAACCCTAACCCTAACCCTGTCTAGCTCTAAACATAACACTAATCCAAACCCCTAGCCCTAACCGTAACCCGCAACCCTAACATTAAAACTAAACTGGACACTAACCCTAAACCTATCCATGACCCTAAACCTAACACTAATTGGTAATACTACCCCTAACTCCAACTTTAACCCTAACCCTAACACTAACAAAAACACTAACCATAATCCCTAACCCTTACACTAACACTACTGTTAACCCCTACACTTAACCCTAACACAAACCCTAACCCTAAACCTAACCCTAAATTCTAATCATTATGCTAACACTAACCCTTAGCCTAACCCTAACACTAAACGTAACCCTAACTCTAACCCTAACTCTAACACTAACACTACCACTAAACTTAATCCCTAAACCTAAAACTAACCCTAACGCTAACCCTAACCCAAACCCTAAACCTAACCCTAATCCTTGCGCTAACACTAACCCTATCCCTAACACTAACCCTAAACCTCATGCAAACCGTAACTATAAACCTAACACTAAACTCTAACAATAACACTAACAATAACCCTAAACCTAACAGTAACCCTAACCCTAACTCTAACCCCAACTCAAACCTTAACACTTTTCCTAACCCTATCACTCACCATAAACCTAATCCTAATCTCTAACCCTAACCCTAACAATAACACTAAAACCTAACCCCAGCCCTAACCCTAACACTAACCCTAACCCTAACCCTAACCTTAAACCTACATAAAGCCCTAACTTCTAATCCTAATTCTAACCTTAACCCTCTAACCATAACGCTAACACTGAACCTAACCGGAAACATAACCCTAACCCTAAATCTAAAGGTAGCACTAACCCGATCCCTAACGCATAACCCTAACACTAATCCAAACATTAACAGTAACCCTAAATTTATACTAAACTCTAACCCTACTGCTAATCCTAACCCTAACCCTAAACCTGAACCTAACACTAACCAAAACCCTAACAATAAACCTAATACTAACCTCTAACCCTACCACTAACCCTAACATTAACTCTATACCTAACCTCAACCCTAACCCTAAACTCTACCACTAACCCTAATCCTAACCTCTAAACCAAACATTAACCCTAACCCTAACACTAACACTAACCTTAACCCTGACCCTAACCTCAAAACCTAAAACTAACCCTAACCCTAAACCTATGATAACAGTAACCTTAACACTAACCCTAACCATAACCCTGTCTAGCTCTAACCCTAACTCTCATCCTAAACCTAACACTAACTCTAATACTTATGCTAGCCCTAACCCTAAACCTAAACCTAACCCGAACCTGAACCCTAACCCTAACACTAACCATAATCCTTATGCTAACACTAACCGTAACACTAAACCTAACCCTAACCCGAACTGTAACCCTAAACCTAACACTAATACTAAATCTAACGCTACACTAAACCTAACCCTAACTCTAACACCTAACCCAAACCCTAACCCTAAGTATAACACTAACACTAACACTAACCCTTTCCCTAAAACTAATACTAACATAAAACCCTGGCACTAACCCTAACACTAACCCAAACCCTAACCTTAACCTTAACCTGACCATAACCTCTAACCCTAACCCTAATCCTAACCTTAACGCTAACCCTAACACTAATCCTAACACTAAACTTAATGCCTAATGGCAACACTAACCCTAACTCTAACACCAATCCCAAACCCTAACCCTAACTATAACATGAACACTAACATAACCCTAACCCTAAAACTAACACTAACATGTAACCCTGCCACTAACCCTAACCCTAACCCTACCCTCTACCCCTGTCCCTAAAACTAACACTCCTCCAAGCGTGAACCTTAACCCTAAGCCTAACCTAACCCTAACATGAATCCCTAACACTAAGCCTAACACCAACCGTAACCCTAACCCTAACCCTAACCCAAAACCTAACCCTAATACCTAACACTAACACTAACCCTAACCTTAACACCTACACTTAAACCTAATCCTAACCCTAACCCTAAACCTAACCCCATTCTCTAATCCTTACGCTAAGCCGAAACCTAACTCTAATTCTAACCCAAACCTAGCACTAACCCTAACTCTAACCCTAATAGTAAATCTAACCCTAAACCTAACCCTAAACCTAATCCTAACCTTAACAGGAACCCTAACACTAAACTCTAAAGCTAACCCTAGGACTAACAATAACACTAACCCTAACCAAAACACTAACCCTAAACCTAAGCCAATCTCTAATCCCAAACACAAATCCTAACCCTAACCCTAAACCTAAACCTAACCTTAACAAAAACCCTAACACTGAACACTAAAAATAACCATAAGATTAACACTAACACTAACCCTAACCCTAACACTAACCATAAGCCTAAGCCAAACTTTAATCCCAAACACAAACCCTAACCCTAACCCTAACCCTAACCCTAGCCCTAAACACTAACGCTAACACCTAACCCTTACCCTAACCATAAACATACCCCTAAACCTATACCTAACTCTAAACTATAACCCTAACCCTAACACTAAATTTACCCTGACCATAACCCTAACACTAACCCTAACCCTAAACCCTAACCCAAAACCTAATCCTAACACTAACCCTAAGTCTGACCTCTAACCCTAACCCTTACACTAAATTGTAACTATAAGTCAACCCTATCCCTAAACCTAACCCTAAGACGAACCCTAATGCTAACACTAATCCCTAATGCTAACCTTAACCTCCACACTAACCCTAAACCTAACCCTATTCCTAACCTTAAACATAACCCTAACACTAATGCTAACACTAAACCTAAACCTAAACCTAACCTCTAACCCTAACCTAAACTTAACACTAACACTAACACTAACCATAACACTAAACCTAACCCCTAGCCTTAATCCTAACCCTCTCCCTAACACTAACTCTAACCCTAATCCTAACCCTAACACTAATGCCTAACAGCAACACTAACCCTAACCCTAACCCTGACACTAACCCTAACACTAACCTGATCTTTAAGCCTAACCCTAACCCTAAGCCTAACCCTAACCCTAACCCTAAAGCCTAGCCCTAATTCCTAACACTAACACTAACCCCAACCCTAACACTAACATTAACTCAACAACTAACACTAATCCCTAAATGGAACCCTAAACCTAACTTTAACCCTATCAATAAAACTAACACTAACCCTAACCCTAAACACTAAAACTAACCCTAAATTTAACCCTAATCTTAACACTAACCATATTCCCTAAGCCTAACACTACACTTAATCCTAACCCTCACTGTCATCCTAATCATAACCCTAAACATAACCGTAAACCTAACCCTAACCCTAACCCTAACCCTAACACTAACCCTAGCCCTAACTATAACCATAACCATAACCATAACCATAACCATAACCACTAACCCTAAACCCTAAACCCTAACGCCTAACCCTAAAACCTAACACTAAACATAGCCCTAACACAAAACCCTACCCAAAACTCTAAACCTAATCCTAACCCTAACCCTAATGCTAACCTTTGACCTTAACACTAACCCTAGTCCTAACCCTAACCTCTAAACCTAACAATAACCCTAACCCTAACACTAACACTAACTCCAACCATGACACGAAACTCTAACCTTAACCCTAACGCTAACCCTACGATAAACCTAAGACTAACCCTAAACCTAACACTGTCTAGCTCTAACCCTAACACTAATCCTAACACCTAGTCCTAACCGTAACCCATAACCCTAACAATAACCCTAAACTTGCAACGAACGCTAACCCTATCCCTGAACCTAACTCTAACCCTAATTGGTAACACTACACCTAACCCCAACCTTAACCCTAACCCTATCACTAACAAAAAAACTAACCCTAATCCCTAACACTTATACTAACACTAATCTTAACCCCTACACTTAAACCTAACCCAAACCCTAACCCTAAACCTAACCCTGATCACTAATCGTTATGCTAACCCTAAACCTAACCCTAACCCTAACACTAAACCTAACCCTAACTCTAACACTAACCCTAAGCCTAACCTTAACCACTAACCTTAATCCCTAAACCTAAAACTAACCCTAACCCTAACCCTAAACCCTAACCCTAACTCTAACACATAACTCAAACCCTAACCCTTTTACTAACCCTAACTCACCCTAACCCTAACCCTAATCACTAACCCTAACTATAAGAATAAACCTAACACCTACCCCAGCCTTAACCCTAACACTAACCCTAACCCTAGCTATAACCCTAACCTTAACCCTAAATATAACCCTAACTTCTAACCCTAATTCTAAGCCTAACCCTCTAACCGTAAGTCTAACCCTAAACTTAACCGGAAATATAACCTTAACCCTAAAACAAACCCTAACCCAAACTATAGCACTAACACTACCCCTAACCTGTAACCCAAACACTAATTGTAACACTAACACTAACCCTGACCTCTAACTCTAACCCTAAACCTGACCCTTACGCTAAATTCTAAACCTAATGCTAATCCTAACCCTAAACCTAAGCCTAACCATAACCCTAACACTAACCCAAACCCTAAACCTAAACCTAACACTAACCTCTAACCCTACCACTAAACCTAACACTAACGCTATACCTAACCTTAACCCTAACCCTAACCCTAAACCAACCCTAACCCTAACCCTAACACTGATCCTAAACTTAAACCTTACCCATAAAAGTAACCCTAACCGAACCCTAACCCTGACCTTAACCCGATGCCTAACCATCACCCTAGACTGAAACTTAACCCTATCCCTACCCATAACAAAAACCCTAATCCCTAACACAAACCCTAACCACAACTGTAATCCTAACTAACCCTAATACCTAACACTAACACTAACCCTAACCTTAACCCCTGCCATTAAACCTAACCATAAGCCTAACCTAAACCTAACCCTATTCTCTAATCCTTACACTGACGCTAACATTAATCCTAACCATAACCTTAACACTAACCCTAAGCCCTAACAATAAACCCTAAACCCTAACACCTAACACCAAAACCTAACCATAAACATAAGCCTAAAGCAAACCATACCCACAACTCTAAACCTAATCCTAACCCTAACTCTAGCCCTTACCTTACCCATAACCATAACGCTAAACCTAAACATAACTCTAAAGCCTAACCCTAACCCTAACACTAAATTTACCCTAACCATAATCATAACCCTAACCCTAACCCTTACGCTAAACCTTACAATAAACCTTACACTAAACTCTAAGCCTAACCCGAACCTATACCTAACCCTAACCCTAAGCCGAACCCTAACGCTAACCCTAATTCCTAACGCTAACCCTAACCCCAAACTTAACTCTAAACCTACTTCTAACACTAAACATAACCCTAACACTGACCATAACCCTAACCCTAACCCTAATATCTAATCCTTATGCTAACCTTAAGACTAACCATAACCCTAAACCTAAACCGAATCCTCACCCTAAAACTAAACCTAAGCCTAAAACTAACCCTAAACCTAACCCGAACCTTAAACCTAAACTTAACCCTAAACCTAACCCTAAGCCGAACCCTAACACTAAGCCTAAAACTAACCCTAACCCTAACCGTAAGCCTAAGCCTAACCCTAACACTAACTCTAAACCTAGCACTACCCTTAACCTTAATCTCTAACCCTAAACCTAAACCTAAAGTTAACCCTAAACATAACCCTAACCCTAACCCTAAACTCTACCCCTAAGCCTAACCCTAATCCTCACCCTAGCCCTAACCTTAACCCTGTCCCTAAACCTAAACCTAACCCTAATCCCTAACACTAACCCTAACCCCAACCATAACCTTAATCCTAACACTAACCCAAATCCTAACCCTAATCACTAACACTAACCCTAACTTTAACACCTACCCTTAAACCTAACCCTAAACCTAACCCCATTCTCTAATCCTTACGCTAACCCTAACCTAACACTAATGCCAACCCTAACCCTAGAACTAACCCTAACCCTAACTGTAACCCTAACAATAAATGTAACCCTAACCCGAACCCTAACCTTAACCATAAACCTAACCCTAACCCTAAAACTAACCCAAACCATAACATTAAACTCTAAACCTAACCTAAGAATAACACTAACACTAACCCTACCCTAACCCTAACACTAACCCTAAACCTAAGCCTAATTCTAACCCAAAACCCAAACGCTAACACTAAACCTAACTCTAATCCTAACCCTAACACTAAACCCTAACCCTAACACCTAAACTTTACCCTAACCATAAATATACCTCTAAACCTAAACATAACTTTAAACCCTAACCCTAACCCTAAATTTACCCTAACCATAACTCTAACCCTAACCCTAAATCTAACATTAATCCCTAACCCTAACCCTAACCCGAACCCTAACACTAACACTAACCCTAACTCTGACCTCTAACCCTAAATCTAACTCTAACCCTTACACTAAATTCTAACTCTAACCAAACCCTATCATTAACCCTAACTCTAAACCGAACCGTAACGCTAACCCTAATCCCTAACCCTAACCCTAACCCCAACCCCAACCCTAACACAAACTCAAACACTAATACTAATGCTTCAACCGAACCCTAACCCTAACACTAACTCTAACGTTTACACTAAATTCTAAATCTAACCCAACCCTATTCCTAACCCTAACTCTAAGCCAAACCGTACCGTTAATCCTAATACCTAATGCTAACCTAACACCAACCCTAACCCTAACCTTACTCCTAACTCTAACCATAACCCTAACACTAACCCTAACCCTAACCCTAATCCCTAACCCTAACCCTAACCCTAACCCCAACCCTAACCCTAACACTAACCCAAACATTAATACTAATGCTTCAACCCCACCCTAACCCTAACTTTAACCCTATCACTAACCCTAACACTAAAACTAACACCAAGGCCCAATCCTAACCCTAACTTTATCCCTGACCTTAACATTAACCCTAATCACTAAGACTAACACTAAACCTAAACCTAAGCCTAACCATCACACTAATCATAACCCTAACACTAACACTAACCTTAACATTAACACTAACCCTAACCCAATCCCTAAACCTACCCCTAACCCTAACCCTAACCATAACCATAATTCTAACCCTATTCCTAACCCTAACCCTTACCTCTAAACCTAAACTTAACCCTAACACTAACCCTGACCCGCTAAACCTAAAGCTAACCCTAACCCTAACCTTCACCCTAAACCTAACCATAACCATAAAACGAACACTAACCCTAACCCCTAACCTTAAACACTAAACCTTAACCTCAAACCCTAAAACCTAAACCTAAACATAGCCCTAACCCAAACTCTACCCAAAAACCCTAAACCTAATCCGAATCAAAACCCTAACGCTAACCTCTGACCCTAACCCTAATCCAAACCCTAATCCTAAAATCTAAACCTAATAATAACCCTAACCTTAACACTAACCCTAACCCCACCCTGACCCTAAAGTCTAACCCTAACCCTAACCCTACAATAAACCTAACACTAAACCTAACCCTTACCCGGTCTAGCTCTAACCGTAACACTAATCCTAAACACTAGAACTAAACATAACCCGTAACCCTAACATTAACCATAAACTTGACACTAACCTTAACCCTAACTCCAACCCTAACGCTAAACCTAACGCTAATCTCTGACCCCAAACCTAACCCTAGCCCTATCCTTAACCTCTAAACCTTACAATAACCCTAAACCTAACCCTAACCCTAACCCTAACACTAACCCTAACCATAACCATAACCCTACAATAAACCTAACACTAACCCTAACCCTAACCCTGTCTAGCTCTAAACATAACACTAATCCTAACCCCTAGCCCTAACCGTAACCCGTAACCCTAACATTAAAACTAAACTTGACACTAAACCTAAACCTATCCATGACCCTAAACCTAACACTAATTGGTAATACTACCCCTAACTCCAACTTTAACCCTAACCCTAACACTAACAAAAACACTAACCATAATCCCTAACCCTTACACTAGCACTACTGTTAACCCCTACACTTAACCCTAACACAAACCCTAACCCTAAACCTAACCCTAAATTCTAATCATTATGCTAACCCTAACCCTTAGCCTAACCCTAACATTAAACGTAACCCTAACTCTAACCCTAACTCTAACACTAACACTACCACTAAACTTAATCCCTAAACCTAAAACTAACCCTAACGCTAACCCTAACCCAAACCCTAAACCTAACCCTAATCCTTGCGCTAACACTAACCCTATCCCTAACACTAACCCTAAACCTCATGCAAACCGTAACTATAAACCTAACACTAAACTCTAACCCTAACACTAACAATAACCCTAAACCTAACAGTAACCCTAACCCTAACTCTAACCCCAACTCAAACCTTAACACTTTTTCTAACCCTATCACTCACCATAAACCTAATCCTAATCTCTAACCCTAACCCTAACAATAACACTAAAACCTAACCCCAGCCCTAACCCTAACACTAACCCTAACCCTAACTCAAACCCTAACCTTAAACCTAAATAAAACCATAACTTCTAATCCTAATTCTAACCTTAACCCTCTAACCATAACGCTAACACTGAACCTAACCGGAAACATAACCCTAACCCTAAATCTAAAGGTAGAACTAACCCGATCCCTAACGCATAACCCTAACACTAATCCAAACATTAACAGGAACCCTGGCCTCTAATCCTAACAGTAACCCTAAATTTATACTAAACTCTAACCCTACTGCTAATCCTAACCCTAACCCTAAACCTAAACCTAACACTAACCAAAACCCTAACAATAAACCTAATACTAACCTCTAACCCTACCACTAACCCTAACATTAACTCTATACCTAACCTCAACCCTAACCCTAAACTCTACCACTAACCCTAATTCTAACCTCTAAACCAAACATTAACCCTAACCCTAACACTAACACTAACCTTAACCCTGACCCTAACCTCAAAACCTAAAACTAACCCTAACCCTAAACCTATGATAACAGTAACCTTAACACTAACCCTAACCATAACCCTGTCTAGCTCTAACCCTAACTCTAATCCTAAACCTAACACTAACTCTAATACTTATGCTAGCCCTAACCCTAAACCTAAACCTAACCCGAACCCGAACCCTAACCCTAACACTAACCATAATCCTTATGCTAACCCTAACCGTAACACTAAACCTAACCCTAACCCGAACTGTAACCCTAAACCTAACACTAATACTAAATCTAACGCTACACTAAACCTAACCCTAACTCTAACACCTAACCCAAACCCTAACCCTAAGTGTAACACTAACACTAACCCTAACCCTTTCCCTAAAACTAATACTAACATAAAACCCTGGCAATAACCCTAACACTAACACAAACCCTAACCTTAACCCTAAACCTGACCCTAACCTCTAACCCTAACCCTAATCCTAACCCTAACGCTAACCCTAACACTAATCCTAACAGTAAACTTAATGCCTAATGGCAACACTAACCCTAACTCTAACACCAATCCCAAACCCTAACCCTAACTATAACACGAACACTAACATAACCCTAACCCTAAAACTAACACTAACATGTAACCCTGCCACTAACCCTAACCCTAACCGTACCCTCTACCCCTGTCCCTAACACTAACACTCCTCCTAGCCTGAACCTTAACCCTAAGCCTAACCCTAACCCTAACATGAATCCCTAACACTAAGCCTAACACCAACCGTAACCGTAACCCTAACCCTAACCCAAAACCTAACCCTAATACCTAACACTAACACTAACCCTAACCTTAACACCTACACTTAAACCTAATCCTAACCCTAACCCTAAACCTAACCCCATTCTCTAATCCTTACGCTAAGCCGAAACCTAACTCTAATTCTAACCCAAACCTAGCACTAACCCTAACCCTAACCCTAATAGTAAATCTAACCCTAAACCTAACCCTAAACCTAATCCTAACCTTAACAGGAACCCTAACACTAAACTCTAAAGCTAACCCTAGGACTAACAATAACACTAACCCTAACCAAAACACTAACCCTAAACCTAAGCCAATCTCTAATCCCAAACACAAACTCTAACCCTAACCCTAAACCTAAACATAACCTTAACAAAAACCCTAACAATGAACACTAAAGATAACCCTAAAACTAACACTAACCCTAACCCTAAACACTAAAACTAACCCTAAATTTAACCCTAACCTTAACACTAACCATATTCCCTAAGCCTAACACTACACTTAATCCTAACACTCACCGTCATCCTAATCATAACACTAAACATAACCGTAACCCTAACCCTAACACTAACACTAACCCTAACCATAACCATAACCATAACCATAACCACTAACCCTAAACCCTAAACTCTAACGCCTAACCCTAAAACCTAACATTAAACATAGCCCTAACACAAAACCCTACCCAAAACTCTAAACCTAATCCTAACCCTAACCCTAATGCTTACCTTTGACCTTAACACTAACCCTAGTCCTAACCCTAAACTCTAAACCTAACAATAACCATAACCCTAACACTAACACTAACCCCAACCATGACACGAAACTCTAACCTTAACCCTAACGCTAACCCTACGATAAACCTAAGACTAACCCTAAACCTAACACTGTCTAGCTCTAACCCTAACACTAATCCTAACACCTAGTCCTAACCGTAACCCATAACCCTAACAATAACCCTAAACTTGCAACGAACGCTAACCCTATCCCTGAACCTAACTCTAACCCTAATTGGTAACACTACACCTAACCCCAACCTTAACCCTAACCCTATCACTAACAAAAAAACTAACCCTAATCCCTAACACTTATACAAACACTAACCTTAAGCCCTACACTTAAACCTAACACAAACCCTAACCCTAAACCTAACCCTGATCACTAATCCTTATGCTAACCCTAAACCTAACCCTAACCCTAACACTAAACCTAACCCTAACTCTAACACTAACCCTAAGCCTAACCCTAACCACTAACCTTAATCAGTAAACCTAAAACTAACCCTAACGCTAACCCTAGCCCTAACCCTAAACCCTAACCCTAACTCTAACACATAACTCAAACCCTAACCCTTTTACTAACCCTAACTCACCCTAACCCTAACCCTAGTCACTAACCCTAACTATAAGAATAAACCTAACACCTACCCCAGCCTTAACCCTAACACTAACCCTAACCCTAGCTATAACCCTAACCTTAACCCTAACTTCTAACCCTAATTCTAAGCCTAACCCTCTAACCGTAACTCTAACTCTAAACCTAACTGGAAATATAACCCTAACCCTAAAACAAACCCTAACCCAAACTATAGCACTAACACTACCCCTAACCTGTAACCCAAACACTAATTCTAACACTAACACTAACCCTGACCTCTAACTCTAACCCTAACCCTGACCCTTACGCTAAATTCTAAACCTAATGCTAATCCTAACCCTAAACCTAAGCCTAACCATAACCCTAACACTAACCCAAACCCTAAACCTAAACCTAACACTAACCTCTAACCCTACCACTAAACCTAACACTAACGCTATACCTAACCTTAACCCTAAACCTAACCCTAACCCTAACTCTAACCCTAACACTGATCCTAAACTTAAACCTTACCCATAAAAGTAACCCTAACCGAACCCTAACCCTGACCTTAAGCAGATGCCTAACCATCACCCTAGACCGAAACTTAACCCTATCCCTACCCATAACAAAAACCCTAATCCCTAACACTAACCCTAACCACAACTGTAATCCTAACTAACCCTAATCCCTAACACTAACACTAACTCTAACCTTAACCCCTGCCATTAAACCTAACCATAAGCCTAACCTAAACCTAACCCTATTCTCTAATCCTTACACTAACGCTAACATTAATCCTAACCATAACCTTAACACTAACCCTAAGCCCTAACAATAAACCCTAAACCCTAACACCTAACACCAAAACCTAACCATAAACATAAGCCTAAAGGAAACCATACCCACAACTCTAAACCTAATCCTAACCCTAACTCTAGCCCTTACCTTACCCATAACCATAACGCTAAACCTAAACATAACTCTAAACCCTAACCCTAACCCTAACACTAAATTTACCCTAACCATAATCCAAACCCTAACCCTAACCCTAACGCTAAACCTAACAATAAACCTTACACTAAACTCTAAGCCTAACCCGAACCTATACCTAAACCTAACCCTAAGCCGAACCCTAACGCTAACCCTAATTCCTAACGCTAACCCTAACCCCAAACTTAACTCTAAACCTACTTCTAACACTAAACATAACCCTAACACTGACCCTAACCCTAACCCTAACCCTAATATCTAATCCTTATGCTAACCTTAAGACTAACCATAACCCTAAACCTAAACCGAATCCTCACCCTAAAACTAAACCTAAGCCTAAAACTAACCCTAAACCTAACCCGAACCTTAAACCTAAACTTAACCCTAAACCTAACCCTAAGCCTAACCCTAACACTAAGCCTAAAACTAACCCTAACCCTAACCCTAAGCCTAAGCCTAACCCTAACACTAACTCTAAACTTAGCACTACCCTTAACCTTAATCCCTAACCCTAAACCTAAACCTAAAGTTAACCCTAAACATAACCCTAACCCTAACCTCTACCCCTAAGCCTAACCCTAATCCTCACCCTAGCCCTAACCTTAACCCTGTCCCTAAACCTAAACCTAACCCTAATCCCTAACACTAACCCTAACCCCAACCATAACCTTAATCCTAACACTAACCCAAATCCTAACCCTAATCACTAACACTAACCCTAACTTTAACACCTACCCTTAAACCTAACCCTAAACCTAACCCCATTCTCTAATCCTTACGCTAACCCTAACCTAATGCTAATGCCAACCCTAACCCTAGAACTAACCCTAACCCTAACTGTAACCCTAACAATAAATGTAACCCTAACCCGAACCCTAACCTTAACCATAAACCTAACCCTAACCCTAAAACTAACCCAAACCATAACACTAAACTCTAAACCTAACCTAAGAATAACACTAACACTAACCCTAGCCCTAACCCTAACACTAACCCTAAACCTAAGCCTAATTCTAACCCAAAACCCAAACGCTAACACTAAACCTAACCCTAACCCTAACACCAATCTCTAATCCTAACCCTAACACTAAACCCTAACTCTAACACCTAAACTTTACCCTAACCATAAATATACCTTTAAACCTAAACCTAACTTTAAACCCTAACCCTAACCCTAAATTTACCCTAACCATAACTCTAACCCTAACCCTAAATCTAACATTAATCCCTAACCCTAACCCTAACCCGAACCCTAACACTAACACTAACCCTAACTCTGACCTCTAACCCTAAACCTAACTCTAACCCTTACACTAAATTCTAACTCTAACCAAACCCTATCATTAACCCTAACTCTAAACTGAACCCTAACGCTAACCCTAATCCCTAACCCCAACCCCAACCCTAACACAAACTCAAACACTAATACTAATGCTTCAACCGAACCCTAACCCTAACACTAACTCTAACCCTTACACTAAATTCTAACTCTAACCCAACCCTATTCCTAACCCTAACTCTAAGCCAAACTGTAACGTGAATCCTAATACCTAATGCTAACCTAACACCAACCCTAACCCTAACCCTACTCCTAACTCTAACCATAACCCTAACACTAACCCTAACCCTAACCCTAATCCCTAAACCTAACACTAACCCTAACCCCAACCCTAACCCCAACCCTAACCCTAACACTAACTCAAACATTAATACTAATGCTTCAACCCCACCCTAACCCTAACTTTAACCCTATCACTAACCCTAACACTAAAAATAACACCAAGGCCCAATCCTAACCCTAACTTTATCCCTGACCTTAACATTAACCCTAATCACTAAGACTAACACTAAACCTAAACCTAAGCCTAACCATCACACTAATCATAACCCTAACCCTAACACTAATCCTAACATTAACACTAACCCTAACATAACCCCTACCCCTACCCCTAACCCTAACCATAACCATCATTCTAACCCTATTCCTAACCCTAACCCTTACCTCTAAACCTAAACTTAACCCTAACACTAACCCTAACCTGCTAAACCTAAAGCTAACCCTAACCCTAACCTTCACCCTAAACCTAACCATAACCATAAACCTAACACTAACCCTAACCCCTAACCTTAAACCCTAAACATTAACCCCAAACCCTAAAACCTAAACCTAAACATAGCCCTAACCCAAACTCTACCCAAAAACCCTAAACCTAATCCGAATCAAAACCCTAACGCTAACCTCTGACCCTAACCCTAATCCAAACCCTAATCCTAAAATCTAAACCTAATAATAACCCTAACCTTAACACTAACCCTAACCCCAACCCTGACCCTAAACTCTAACCCTAACCCTAACCCTACAATAAACCTAACACTAAACCTAACCCTAACCAGGTCTAGCTCTAACCGTAACACTAATCCTAAACCCTAGAACTAAACGTAACCCGTAACCCTAACATTAACCATAAACTTGACACTAAACTTAACCCTAACTCTAACCCTAACGTTAAACCTAACGCTAATCTCTGACCCCAAACCTAACCCTAGCCCTATCCCTAACCTCTAAACCTTACAATAACCCTTACCCTAAACCTAACCCTAACCATAACCCTACAATAAACCTAACACTAACCCTAACCCTAACCCTGTCTAGCTCTAAACATAACACTAATCCTAACCCCTAGCCCTAACCGTAACCCGTAACCCTAACATTAAAACTAAACTTGACACTAACCCTAAACCTATCCATGACCCTAAACCTAACACTAATTGGTAATACTACCCCTAACTCCAACATTAACCCTAACCCTAACACTAACAAAAACACTAACCATAATCCCTAACCCTTACATAAACACTACTGTTAACCCCTACACTTAACCCTAACACAAACCCTAACCTTAAACCTAACCCTAAATTCTAATCATTATGCTAACCCTAACCCTTAGCCTAACCCTAACACTAAACGTAACCCTAACTCTAACCCTAACTCTAACACTAACACTACCACTAAACTTAATCCCTAAACCTAAAACTAACCCTAACGCTAACCCTAACCCAAACCCTAAACCTAACCCTAATCCTTGCGCTAACACTAACCCTATCCCTAACACTAACCCTAAACCTAATGCAAACCGTAACTATAAACCTAACACTAAACTCTAACCCTAACACTAACAATAACCCTAAACCTAACAGTAACCCTAACCCTAACTCTAACCCCAACTCAAACCTTAACACTTTTCCTAACCCTATCACTCACCATAAACCTAATCCTAATCTCTAACCCTAACCCTAACAATTACACTAAAACCTAACCCCAGCCCTAACACTAACACTAACCCTAACCCTAACCCTAACCCTAACCCTAACCCTAACCTTAAACCTACATAAAGCCCTAACTTCTAATCCTAATTCTAACCTTAACCCTCTAACCGTAACGCTAACACTGAACCTAACCGGAAACATAACCCTAACCCTAAATCTAAAGGTAGCACTAACCCGATCCCTAACGCATAACCCTAACACTAATCCAAACATTAACAGTAACCCTAAATTTATACTAAACTCTAACCCTACTGCTAATCCTAACCCTAACCCTAAACCTAAACCTAACACTAACCAAAACCCTAACAATAAACCTAATACTAACCTCTAACCCTACCACTAACCCTAACATTAACTCTATACCTAACCTCAACCCTAACCCTAAACTCTACCACTAACCTTAATCCTAACCTCTAAACCAAATATTAACCCTAACCCTAACACTAACACTAACCTTAACCCTGACCCTAACCTCAAAACCTAAAACTAACCCTAACCCTAAACCTATGATAACAGTAACCTTAACACTAACCCTAACCATGACCCTGTCTAGCTCTAACCCTAACTCTAATCCTAAACCTAACACTAACTCTAATACTTATGCTAGCCATAACCCTAAACCTAAACCTAACACTAACCCGAACCCTAACCCTAACACTAACCATAATCCTTATGCTAACCCTAACCGTAACACTAAACCTAACCCTAACCGGAACTGTAACCCTAAACCTAACACTAATACTAAATCTAACGCTACACTAAACCTAACCCTAACTCTAACACCTAACCCAAACCCTAACACTAAGTATAACACTAACACTAACCCTAACCCTTTCCCTAAATCTAATACTAACATAAAACCCTGGCACTAACCCTAACACTAACCCAAACCCTTACCTTAACCCTAAACCTGACCCTAACTTCTAACCCTAACCCTAATCCTAACCCTAACGCTAACCCTAACACTAATCCTAACAGTAAACTTAATGCCTAATGGCAACACTAACCCTAACTCTAACACCAATCCCAAACCCTAACCCTAACTATAACACGAACACTAACATAACCCTAACCCTAAAACTAACACTAACATGTAACCCTGCCACTAACCCTAACCCTAACCCTACCCTCTACCCCTGTCCCTAAAACTAACACTCCTCCTAGCCTGAACCTTAACCCTAAGCCTAACCCTAACCCTAATATGAATCTCTAACACTAAGCCTAACACCAACCGTAACCGTAACCCTAACCCTAACCCTAACCCAAAACCTAACCCTAATACCTAACACCTACACTTAAACCTAATCCTAACCCTAACCCTAAACCTAACCCTAGCCCTAAACCCTAACACTAACACCTAACCCTTACCCTAACCATAAATATACGCCTAAACCTATACCTAACTCTAAACTATAACCCTAACCCTAACACTAAATTTACCCTGACCGTAACCCTAACACTAACCCTAACTCTAAACCCTAACCCTAAGTCTGACCTCTAACCTTCCCTTACACTAAATTGTAACTATAACCCAAACCTATCCCTAACCGTAACCCTAAAACGAACCCTAACACGATCAATAATCCCTAACGCTAATCCTAAGCCCAACCCTAACCCTAACTATAACCCTACTCCTAACCTTAAACATAAGCCTAACACTAAGATTAACCCTAATCCTAAACCTAACCCTAACCTTTAATCCTAACCAATACCTAACACTAACCCTAACCCTAAACATAACTCTAAACCTAACCCCTAGCCCTAATCCTAAGCCTCACACTAACACTAACGCTAACCCTAATCCTAACCCTAACCCTAATACCTAACAGAAACTCTAACCCTAACCCTAACACTAACATTAACCTGATCCCTAACCCTAACCCTAACTCTAAGCCTAACCCTAACCCTGACTACAAAGCCTAACTCTAATCCCTAACCCTAACGCAAACACCAACCCTAACCTTAACACTAATTCAAACACTAACACTAATCCGTAAACCGAACCCTAAATCTAACTTTAACCATATCAATAACCCTAACACTAACCCTAACCCTAAACCCTAAACCGAACCCTAACCATAACCATAAGTCTAACCCTATCCCTAACCCTAACCCTAACCTCTAAACCGAACCTTAACACTATCACTAACTGTAAATCTCTAACCCTAACCCTAAACCTACGATAAACCTAACACTAACCCTAAACTTAACCCTGACTAGCTCTAACCATAACACTAATCCTAACCCCTAGCCCTAACCGTAACCCGTAACCCTAACATTAACCCTAAACTTGACACTAACCCTAACCCTATCCCTGACCCTAACCCTAACCCTAATTGGAAATACTACCCCTAACGCCAACTTTAACCCTAACCCTAACACTAACAAAAACACTAACCCTAATCCCTAAGCCTTACACTAACACTAATGCTAAAGTTAACGCCTACACTTAACCCTAACCCAAACCCTAACCCTAAACCTAACCCTAAATTCTAATCCTTATGCTAACCCTAACCCTTACCCTAACCCTAACATAAACCTAACCCTAACTCTAACCCTAACCCTAACTCTAACACTACCACGAAACTTAATCCCTAAACCTAAAACTAACCCTAATGCTAACCCTAACCCTAACCCTAATCCTAACCCTAACCCTAATCCTTGCGCTAACCCTAACCCTATTCCTAACACTAACCATAAAACTAACGCAAACCATAACCCTAACCCTAACACTAAACTCTAACCCTAACACTAACAATAACCCTAAACATAACAGTAACCCTAACCCTAACTCTAACCCCAACTCAAACCTTAATCCTTTTCCTAACCCTAACACTCACACTAAACCTAACCCTAATCTATAACACTAACCCTAACAATAACACTGACACCTAACCCCAACCCTAACCCTAACACTAACACTAACCCTAACTCTAACCCTACCTTAAACCTACATAAAGCCCTAACTTCTAACCCTAATTCTAACCTAACCCTCTAACCGTAACCCTAACACTAAACCTAACCCGAAACATAACCCTAACCCTAAACCTAAATGTAGCATTAACCCTATCCCTAAAGCATAACCCTAACACTAATCCGAACATTAACAGTAACCCTGGCCTCTAATCCTAACCCTAAGCCTAAATTTATACTAAACTCTAACCCTAATGCTAATCCTAAACCTAACCCTAAACCTAAACCTAACACTAACCCAAACCCAAACACTAAACCTAATACTAACCTTTAAACCTACCACTAACCCAAACACTAACTCTATACCTAACCTCAACCTTAACCGTAAACTCTACCACTAACCCTAATCCTAAACTGTAAACCGAACATTAACCCTAACCCTAACACTAACACTAACCTTAACCCTGACACTAACCTCAAAACCTCAAACTAACCCTAAACCTATGATAACAGTCACCTTAACACTAACCCTAACCATAACCCTGTCTAGCTCTAAACATAACTCTAATCCTAAACCTAACACTAACTCTAATCCTTATGCTAGCCCTAACCCTAACCCTAAACCTAACCCTAACTCGAACCCTAACCCTAACAGTAACCATAACCCTTATGCTAACCCTAACCCTAAACCTAAACCTAACCCTAACCCGAACCGTAACCCTAAACCTAACACTAACACTAACTCTAACCGTAACACTAACCCTAACCCTAACACTAACACCTAACAAAACCCTAACCCGAAGTATAACAATAACACTAAACCTAACCCTAACCCTAACCCTAAAACTAATACTAACATATAACCCTGCAACTAACCCTAAAACTAACCCAAACCCTAACCTTAACCGTACACCTGAGCCTACACTCTAACCCTAACCCTAACACTAACCCTAACCCTAACCCTAACCTAATACTAATACTAAACTTAATGCCTAATGGCAACACTAACCCTAACTCTAACACCAATCCCAAACCCTAACCCTAACTATAACACTAACAGTAACACAACCCTAACCCTAAAACTAACACTAACATATAACCCAGCCACTAAACCTAACCCTACCCTCTACCCCTGTCCCTAAACCTAACACTTATCCTAGCCTGAACCTTAACCCTAAGCCTAACCCTAACCCTAACATGAATCCCTAACAGTAACCCTAACACCAACCGTGACCGTAACCCTAACCCTAACCCAAAACCTAACATTAATCCCTAACACTAACACTAACCCTAACATTAGCACTTACCCTTAAACCTAATCCTAACCTACCCTAAACACTAACCCTAAACCTAACCCCATTCTCTAATCCTTAGGCTAAGCCGAAACCTAACTCTAATGCTAACCCAAATCTAGCACTAAACCTAACCCTAAACCAAATAGTAAATCTAACCCTAAACCTAACCCTAAACCTAAACCTAACCTTAACAGGAACCCTAACACTAAACTCTAAAGCTAACCCTAAGACTAACACTAACACTAACCCTAACACTAACACTAACCCTAAACCTAAGACAAACTCTAATCCCAAACACAAACCCTAAACTTAACCCTAAACCTAAACCTAACCTTAACACGAACCTTAACACTAAACTCTAAAGCTAACCCTAAGACTAACACTAACACTAACCCTAACCCTAACACTAACCCTAAACCTAAGACAAACTCTAATCCCAAACACAAACCCTAACCCTAACCCTAAAACTAATACTAACACATAACCCTGACACTAACCCTAACACTAACCCAAACCCTAACCTTAACCTTAAACCTGACCCTAACCTCTAAGCCCAACCCTAACCCTAACCCTAACCCTAATCGTAACACTAAACTTAATGCCTAACGGCAACACTAACAATAACTCTAACACCAATCCCAAACCCTAACCCTAACTATAACACTAACACTAACATAACCCTAACACTAAAACTAACACTAACATATAACCCTGCCACTAACCCTAACCCTAACTCTACCCTCTACCCCTGTCCCTAAACCTAACACTCATCCTAGCCTGAACCTTAACCCTAAGCCTAACCCTAAATCTAACAAGAATCCCTAACACTAACCATAACCCCAACCATAACCTTAACCCTAACCATAACCCAAAACCTAACCCTAATCCCTTACAATAACACTAACCCTAACCTTAACACCTACCCTTAAACCTAATCCTAACCCTAACCCTACACCTAACCCCATTCTCTAATCCTTACCCTAAGCCTAAACCTAACTCTAATGCTAACCCAAACCTAGCACTAACCCTAACACTAACCCTAATAGTAAATCTAAACCTAAACCTAACCCTAAACTTAAACCTAACCTTAACAGGAACCCTAACACTAAACTCTAATGCTAACCCTAAGAATAACGCTAACACTAACCCTAACCCTAACACTAACCCTAAACCTAAGCCAAACTCTATTCCCAAACACAGACCCTAACGCTAACCCTAAACCTAAACTTAACCTTAACACGAACCCTAACACTAAACTCTAAAGCTAACCCTAAGACTAACACTAACACTAACCCTAACCCTAACACTACACATAAACCTAAGCCAAACACTAATCCCAAACACAAAACCTAACAATAACCCTAACCATAAACCCTAACCCTAACCCAAACCTTAAGTCTGACCTCTAACCTTCCCTTACACTAAATTGTAACTATAACCCAACCGTATCCCTAACTGTAACCCTAAGCCGAAACCTAACACTATCACTAATCCCTAACGCTAATGCTAACCCCAACCCTAACCCTAACCCTAACCCTACTACTAATCTTAAACATAACCCTAACACTAACGATAAACCTAACACTAAACCTAACCCTAATATCTAATCCTAAATTAATCCTAACACTAACCCTAAGCCTAAACATAACACTGAATCGAACCTCTAGCCCTAATCCTAACCCTCACCTTAACACTAACTCTTACCCTAAGCCTAACACTAACCCTAATGCCTAAAAGCAACACTAACCCTAACCCTAACCCTAACACTAACACTAAACTGATCCCTAACCCTAAACCTAACTCTAAGCCTAACCCTAACCCTAACCATAAAGCCTAACCCTAATCCCTAACCCTAATGCTAAACACAACCCTAACCCTAACACTAACTCAAACACTAACACTAATCCCTAAACTGAACCCTAAATCTAACCTTAACCCTATCAATAACCCTAACACTAACCCTAACCCTAAACCCTAAACCCAACCCTAACCATAACCATAACTCTAACCCTATCCCTAACCCTAACCCTAACCTCTAAACCGAAACTTAACCTTATCACTAACCGTAAACCTCTAACCCTAACTCTAACCATAACCATAACCATAACCATAACCCTAACACTAAACCTAACCCTTAACCCTAAACCCTAAATCCTCACCCGTAACCTTAAAACCTAACCCTAAACTTAGCCCTAACACAAAACCCTACCCAAAACATTAAACCTAATCCTAACGCTAAACCTAACACTAATCTCTGACCCTAACCCTAACCTTAGCCCTAACCCTAACCTCTAAACCTTACAATAACCCTAACGGTAACACTAACCCTAACCCAAACCTGACCCTAAACTCTAACCCTAACCCTAACCCTAACCCTAACCCTAGCCCTAACCCTAACCTCTAAACCTTACAATAACCCTAACGGTAACACTAACCCTAACCCAAACCTGACCCTAAACTCTAACCCTAACCCTAACCCTAACCCTAACCCTAAGATAAACCTAACACTAACCCTATCCCTAATCCTGTCTAGCTCTAACCAAAACACTAATCCTAACCCCTAGCCCTAACCGTAACCCGTAACCCTAACATTAACCCTAAACTTGACACTAACCCTACCCCTATCCCTGACCCTAAATCTAACCCTAATTGGTAACACTACCCGTAACGCCAAATTTAACCCTAACCCGAACACTAACAAAAACACTAACCCTAATCCCTAACACTTACACTTACACTAACGTTAACCCCTACACTTAACACTAACCCAAACCCTAACACTAAACCTACCCCTAAATTCTAATCCTTATGCTAACCCTAACCCTTACCCTAAACCTAACACTAAACCTATCCCTAACTCTAACCCTAACCCTAACCCTAACACTAACACTACCACTAAACATATTCCCTAAACCTAAAACTAACCCTAATGCTAACCCTAAACCTAACCCTAATCCTTGCGCTAACCCTAACCCTATCTCTAACACTAACCCTAAACGAATCACAAACCATAAGCCTAACCCTAACACTAAACTCTAAATCTAACACTAACAATAACCCTAAACCTAACAGTAACCCTAAACCTAACTCTAACCCCTAACTCAAACCTTAATCCTTTTCCTAACCCTAACACTCACCCTAAACCTAACACTAATCTCTAACACTAACCCTAACAATAACACTGACACCTAAGCCAAACCCTAAAACTAACACTAACCCTAACCCTAACTCCAACCCTAACCATAAACCTACATAAAGCCCTAACTACTAACCCAAATTCTAACCTTAACCCTCTAACCGTAACCCTAACACTGAACTTAACCGGAAGCATAACCCTAACCCTAAACATAAATGTAGCACTAACCCTAAACCTAACGCATAACCCTAACACTAATCCGAACATTAACAGTAACCCTGGCCTCTAATCCTAACCCTAACCCTAAATTTATACTAAACTCTAACCCTAATGCTAATCCTAAACCTAACCCTAAACCTAAACCTAACACTAACCAAACCCATATCACTAAACCTAATACTAACCTCTAACCCTACCATTAACCCTAACACTAACTCTATACCTAAACTCAACCCTAACCCTAAACTCTACCATTAACCCTAATCCTAACCTCTAAACCGAACATTAACCCTAACCCTAACACTAACACTAACCTTAACCCTGACCCTAACCTCAAACCCTCAAACTAACCCTAACCCTAAATCTATGATAACAGTAACCTTAAAACTAACCCTAACCATAACCCTGTCTAGCTCTAACCCTAACTCTAATCCTAAACCTAACACTAACTCTAATCCTTATGCTAGCCCTAACCCTAAACCTAAACTTACCCCTAAGCCGAACCATAAACCTAACACTAACCATAATCCTTATGCTAACCCTAACCATAACCCTAAACCTAACCCTAAACCGAACCGTAACCCTAAACCTAACACTAACACTAACTCTAACCCTAACACTAACCCTAACCCTAACTCTAACACCTAACCCAAACCCTAACCCTAAGTATAACACTAACACTAAATCTAACCCTAACCCTAAAACTAATACTAACATATAACCCTGCCACTAACCCTAACACTAACCCAAACCCTAACCTTAACCCTAAACCTGACCCTAACCTCTAACCCTAACCCTAAACCTAACCCTAATCCCTAACACTAACACTAACCCTAACCTTAACACCTACCCTTAAACCTAATCCTAACCCTAACCCTAAACCTAACGCCATTTTCTAATCCTTACGCTAAACCTAAACCTAACTCTAATGTTAAGCCAAACCTATCACTAACCTTAACCCTAACCCTAAGAGTAAATCTAACCCTAAACCTAAACCTAACCTTAACAGGAAACATAACATTAACTCTAAAGCTAACCCTAAGACTAACACTAACACTAACCCTAACCCTAACACTAACCCTAAACCTAAGCCAAACTCTAATCCCAAACACAAACCCTAAACCTAACCCTAACCCTAACCTTAGCCCTAACCCCTAACGCTAACACCTAACCCTTACCCTAACCATAAACATACTCCTAAACCTAAACCTAACTCTAAATTATAACCCTAACCCTAACGTTACCTTAACCCTGACCGTAACCCTAACACAAACCCTAACTCTAAACCCTAACCCTAACCCTAACCCTAAGTCTGACCTCTAACCTTCCTTTACACTAAATTGTAACTATAACCCAACCCTATCCCTAATCATAACCCTAAGCCGAACTCTAATGCTGTCACTAATCCCTAACGCTAATCCTAACCCTAAACCTAAACCTACTCCTAACCTTAAACATAACCCTAACACTAATGATAACCCTAACCCTAAACCTAACCCTAACCTCTAATCCTAACCTAATCCTAACACTAACCCTAACCCTAAACATAACACTAAAACTAAACCCTAGCCCTAATCCTAACCCTCAACCTAACACTAACTCTAACCCTAATCCTAACCGTAACCCTAATGCCTAACAACAACACTAACCCTAACACTAACACTAACACTAACCTGATCCCTAACCCTAACCCTAACTCTAAGCCTAACCACAACCCTAACCCTAACACTAACGAAAACAGTAACACTAATCCCTAAACCAAACCCTAAATCTAACCTTAACCCTATCAATAACCCTAACATAAACCCTAACCCTAAACCCTAAACCTAACCCTAACCATAACCATAACTCTAACCCTATCCCTAACCCTAACCCTAACCTCTAAACCGAAACTTAACCCTATCACTAACCGTAAACCTCTAAACCTAACTCTAACCATAACCATGACCATAACCATAACCATAACCATAACCCTAACACTAACCCTAATCCCTAACCCTAAACCCTAAACCCTAAACCCTAACCCTACAACCTAACCCTAAACTGAGCCCTAACACAAAACCCTACCCAAAACACTAAACCTAATCCTAACGCTAAACCTAATGCTAATCTCTGACCGTAACATTAACTCTAGCCCTAACCCTAACCTCTAAACCTTACAATAACCCTAACCCTAACACTAACCCTAACCCCAACCCTGACTCTAAACTCTAAACCTAACCCTAACCCTAACCCTAACCGTAACACTAACCCTACGATAAACCTAACACTAACCCTAACCCTAACCCTGTCTAGCTCTAACCATAACACTAATCCTCACCCCTAGAACTAACCGTCACCCGTAACCCTAACATTAACCCTAAACTTGACACTAACCCTACCCATATCCCTGACCCTAACTCTAACCCTAATTGGTAATACTACCCCTAACGCCAACTTTAACCCTAACCCTAACACTAACAAAAACACTAACCCTAATCCCTAACACTTACACTAACACTAACGTTAACACCTACACTTAAGCTTAACACAAACCCTAACCCTAAACCTAACCCTAAATTCTAATCCTTATGCTAACCCTAACCCTTACCCTAACCCTAACCCTAACACTAAACCTAACCCTAAATCTAACCCTAACCCTAACCCTAACCCTAACACTACCACTAAACTTAGTCCCTAAACCTAAAACTAACCCTAACGCTAACCCTAACACTAACCCTAATCGTAACCCTAACCCTAAACCTTGCGCTAACCCTAACCCTATCCCTAACACTAACCCTAAACATAACGCAAACCGTAACCCTAACCCTAACACTAAACTCTAACCCTAACACTAACAACCCTAAACCTAACAGTAACCCTAACCCTAACTCTAACCCCTAACTCAAACCTTAACCCTTTTCCTAACACTAACACTCACCCTAAACCTAACCCTAATCTCTAACCCTAACCCTAACAATAACACTAACACCTAACGCCAACCCTAATCTTAACACTAACCCTAACCCTAACTCTAACCCTAACCTTAAACCTACTTAAAGCCCTAACTTCTAACCCTAATTCTAACCTTAACCCTCTAGCGTAAACCTAACACTGAACCTAACCAGAAACATAACCGAACCCTAAACCTAAACGTAGCACGAACCCTATCCCTAACGCATAACCCTAACACTAATCCAAATATTAACAGTAACCCTGGTTTCTAATCCTAACCCCTAACCCTAAATTTATACTAAACTCTAACCCTAATGCTACTCCTAACCCTTATGCTAACCCAAAACCTAACATTAACCAAAACCCTAACACTAAATCTAATACTAACCTCTAACCCTACCACTAACCCTAACACTAACTCTATTCCTAACCTCAACCCTAACCCTAAACTCTACCACTAAACCTAATCCAAACCTCTAAACCGAACATTAACCCTAACCCTAACGCTAACACTAATCTTAACCCTGACCCTAACCTCAAACCCTAAAACTAACAATAACCCTAAACCTATGATAACAGTAAGCTTAACACTAATCCTAACCATAACCCTGTCTAGCTCTAACCATAACTCTAATCCTAAACCTAACACTAACTCTAATCCTTATGCTAGCCCTAACCCTAAACCTAAACCTACCCCTAACCCGAACCCTAAACCTAACACTAACCATAATCCTTATGCTAACCCTAACCCTAAACCTAAACCTAACCCTAACCCGAACCGTAACCCTAACCCTAACACTAACACTAACTCTAACCCTAACACTAACCCTAACCCTAACTCTAACACCTAAACCAAACCCTAACCCTAAGTATAACACTAACACTAACCATAACCCTAACCCTAAAACTAATACTAACATATAACCCTGCCACTAACCTTAACACTAATTCAAACCCTAAACCTGACCCTAACCTCTAACCCTAACCCTAACCCTAACCCAAACCCTAACCCTAAACCTAATCCTAACACTAAACTTAATGCCTAACGGCAACACTAACACTATCTCTAACACCAATCCCAAACCCTAACACTCACTATATCACTAACACTAATATAACCCTAACCCTAAAACTAACACTAACATATAACCTAGCCACTAACCCTAACCCTAACCCTACCCTCTAACCCTGTCACTAAACCTAACACTCATCCTAGCCTGAAACTTAACCCAAAGCCTAACCCTAACCCTAAAATGAATCCCTAACACTAACCCTAACACCAAACGTAACCTTAACACTAATCCTAACCCAAAACCTAACCCTAATCCCTAACACTAACACTAACCCTAACATTAACACCTACACTTAAACCTAATCCTAACCCTAACCCTAAACCTAAACCCATTCTCTAATCCTTACGCTAAGCCTAAAACTAACTCTAATGCTACCCAAAACCTAGCACTAACACGTAACCCTAACCCTAATAGTAAATCTAACCCTAAACCTAACCCTAAACCTAAACCTAACCTTAACCGGAACCCTAACACCAAACTCTAAAGCTAACCCTGATACTAACACTAACACTAACCCTAACACTAACCCTAAACCTAAGCCAAACTCTAATCCCAAACACAAACCCTAACCCTAACCCTAACCCTAACCCTAGCCCTAATCCTAACACTAAATTTAATGACTAGCGGCAACACTAACCCTAACACCAATCCTAAACCCTAACCCTAACTATAACACTAACACAATTATAACCCTAACCCTAAAACTAACCCTAAAACTAACCCTAACCCAAACCTCTACCCCTATCCCTAAACCTAACACTCATCCTAACCTGAACCTTAACCCTAAGCCTAACACTAACCCTAACATGAATCCCTAACACTAACCCTAACACCAACCGTAACCTTAACCCTAACCCTAAAGCAAAACCTAACCCTAATCCCTAACACTAACACTAACCCTAACCTTAACACCTACACTTAAACCTAATCCTAACCCTAACCCTAAACCTAACCCCATTCTCTAATCCTTACGCTAAGCCTAAACCTAACTCTAATGCTACCCCAAACCTAGCACTAACCCTAACCCTAACCCTAAGAGTAAATCTAACCCCAAACCTAACCCTAAACCTAAACCTAACCTTAAGAGGAACCCTAACACTAAACTCTATAGCTAACCCTAGTACTAACACTAACACTTACCGTAACCCTAACACTAACCCTAAACACAAGCCAAACTCTAATCCCAAACACAAACCCTAACCCTAACCCTAACCCTAGCCCTAATCCTAACACTTAACTTAATGCCTAACGACAACACTAACCCTAACTCTAACAACAATCCCAAACCCTAACCCTAACTATAACACTAACACTATCATAACCCTAACCCTAAAACTAACACTAACATATAACCCTGCAACTAACACTAACCCTAACACAAACCTCTACCCCTGTCACTAAACCTAACACTCATCCTAGCCTGAACCTTAACCCTAAGCCTAACCCGAACAAACATGTATCCCTAAAACTAACCATAACCCCAACCGTAACCTTAACCCTAACCCTAACCCAAAACCTAACACAAATCCCTAACACTAACACTAACCCTAAACTTAACACCTACCCTTAAACCTAATCCTAACCCTAACCCTAAACCTAACCCCATTCTCTAATCCTTACGCTAAGCCTAAACCTAACTCTAATGCTAACCAAAACCTAGCACTTACCCAAACCCTAATAGTAAATCTAATCCTAAACCTAACCCTAACCCTAAAGCTAACCTTAACAGGAACCTAACACTAAACTCTAAAGCTAACCCTAAGACTAACACTAACACTAACCCTAACACTAACACTAACCCTAAACCTAAGCCGAACTCTAATCCCAAACACAAACCCTAACCCTAAACCTAAACCTAACCTTAACACGAACCCTAACACTAAACTCTAAAGCTAACCCTAAGACTAACACTAACACTAACCCTAACCCTAACACTACCCCTAAACCTAAGCAAAACTCTAATCCCAAACACAAACCCTAACCCTAACACTAACCCTAACCTTAACCCTAGCCCTAACCCCTAACGCTAACACCGAACCCTTACCATAACATTAAACATACCCCTAAACCTAAACCTAACTCTACACTATAACCCTAACCCTAACGCTAAATTTACCCTGACCGTAACCCTAACACTAACCCTAACCCTAAACCCTAACTCTAACCCTAACCCTAAGTCTGACCTCTAACCTTCCCTTACACAAAGTTGTAACTATATCCCAACCGTATCCCTAACCGTAACCCTAAGCCAAACACTAACGCGATCACTAATCCCTAACGCTAATCCTAACTCCAAACCTAACCCTATCCCTACTCCTAACCTTAAATGTAAGCCTAACACTAACGATAACCCTAACCCTAAACCTAACAATAACCTCTAATCCTAACCTAATCCTAACACTAACCCAACCCTAAACATAACACTAAAGCTAAACCCTAGCCCTAACCCCAACCCTCACCCTAACACTAACTCTAACACTAATCCTAACCCTAAACCTAATGGCTAACAGCAACACTAACCATAACACTAACACTAACATTAACCTGATCCCTAACCCTAACCCTAACTCTAAGCCTAACCCTAACCCTAACCATAAAGCCTAACCCTAATCCCTAACCCTAATGCTAAACACAAAACTAACCCTAACACTAACTCAAACACTAACACTAATCCCTAAACCGAACCCTAAATCTAACCTTAACCCTATCAATAACCCTAACACTAACCCTAAACCTAAACCCTAAACCTAACCCTAACCATAACCATAACTCTAACCCTATCCCTAAACCTAAGCCTAACCTCTAAACCGAACATAACCATATCACTAACTGTAAACCTCTAACCCTAACTCTAAACATAACCATAACCATAACCATAACCATAACCATAACCATAACCCTAACACTAAACCTAACCCCTAACCCTAAGCTTTAAACCCTAACCCCTAACCCTAAAACCTAACCTAAACTTAGCCCTAACACAAAACCCTACCCAAAACATTAAACCTAATCCTAACGCTAAACTTAAGGCTAATCTCTGACCCTAACCCTAACCCTAGCCCTAACACTAACCTCTAAACCTTACAATACCTGTAACCCTAACAGTAACCCTAACCCCAACCCTGACCCTAAACTCTAATCCTAACCCTTACACTAACCCTAACCATAATGATAAACCTAACCTTAACCCTAACCCTAACACTGTCTAGCTCTAACCATAACATTAATCCTAACCCCTAGCACTAACTGTAACCCGTAACTCTAACATTAACCCCAAACTTGACACTAACCCTAACCCTATCCCTGACACTAAACCTAACCCTAATTGGTAATACAAACCCTAATGCCAAGTTTAACCCTAACCCTAACCCTAACAATAACACTAACACCTAACCCCAACCCTAACCCTAACCCTAACCCTAACTCTAACCCTAACCTTAAACTTACATAAAGCCCTAACTTCTAACCCTAATTCTAACCTTAACCCTCTAACCATAACCCTAACACTGAACATAACCGGAAACATAACCCTAACACTAAACCTAAACGTAGGACTAACCGTATCCATAAAGCATAACCCTAACACTAATCCGAACATTAACAGTAACCCTGGCCTCTAATCCTAACCCTAACCCTAAATTTATACTAAACTCTAACCCTAATGCTAATCCTAACCCTAACCTTAAACCTAAACCTAACACTAACCAAAACCCTAACACTAAACCTAATACTAACCTCTAACCCAACCACTAAACCTAACACTAACGCTATGCCTAACCTCAACCCTAATCCTAAACTCTACCACTAAACCTAATCCTAAACTCTAAACCGAACATTAACCCTAACCCTAAAACTAACACTAACCTTAACCCTAACCCTAACCTCAAACCCTAAAATTGACCCTAACCCTAAACCTATGATAACAGTAACCTTACCACTAACCCTAACAATAACCCTGTGTACCTCTAACCCTAACTCTAATCCTAAACCTACAACTAACTCTAATCCTTATGCTAGCCCTAACCCTAAACCTAAACATAACCCTAACCCGAACCCTGAACCTAACACTTACCATAATCCTTATGCTAACCCTAACCCTAAACCTAAACCTAACTCTAACACAAACCGTAATCCTAAACCTAACAGTAACTCTAACTCTAACCCTAACACTAACACTAACCCTAACTCTAACACCTAACCCAAACCCTAACCCTAAGTATAACACTAACACTAACCCTAACCCTAACCCTAACCCAAAACTAATACTAAGATATAACCCTTCCACTAATCCTAACACTAACCAAAACCCTAAACTTAACCCTAAACCTGACCCTAAGCTCTAACCCTAACCCTAATCCTAACCCTAACACTAACACTAACACTAATCCTAACACTAAACTTAATGCCTAACGGCAACACTAACTCTAACACTAACACCAATCCCAAACCCTAACCCTAACTATAACACTAACACTAACATAACCCTAACCCTAAAACTAACACTAACATATAACCCTGCCACTAACCCTAACCCTAACCCTACCCTCTAACCTAACACTCATCCTAGCCTGAACCTTACACTCATCCTAGCCTGAACCTTAACCATAAGCCTAACTCTAACCCTAACACGAATCCCTAACACGAACCCTAACCCCAACCGTAAACATAACCCTAAACCTAACCCAAAACCTAACCCTAATACCTAACACTAACACTAACCCTAACCTTAACACCTACACTTAAACCTAATCCTAACCCTAACCCTAAACCTAACCCCATTCTCTAATGATTATGCTAAGCCTAAACCTAACTCTAATGCTAACACAAACCTAGTACTAACCCTAATCCTAAACCTAATAGTAAATCTAACCCTAAACCTAACACTAAACCTAAACCTAATCTTAACAGGAACCCTAACATTAAACTCTAAAGATAACCCTAAAACTAACACTAACACTAACCCTAACCTTAACACTAACCCTAAACCTAAGCCAAACTCTAATCCCAAACAAAAATCCTAACCCTAACCCTAAACCTAAACCTAACCTTAACACGAACGCTAGCAGTAAACTCTAAAGCTAAGCCTAAGACTAACACTAACACTAACTATAACCCTAACACTAACCCTAAACCTAAGCCGAACTCTAATCCCAAACACAAACCCTAACCCTAACCCTAACCCTAACCCTAGCCCTAAACCCTAACGCTAACACCTAAACCTTACGCTAACCATAAACGTACCCCTAAAACTAAACCTAACTCTAAACTATAACCCTAACCCTAACACTAAATTTACCCTGACTGTAAACCTAACACTAACCCTATCCCTAAACCTTAACACTAACCCAAACCCTAAGTCTGAACTCTTATCTCCCCTTACACTAAATTGTAACTATAACCCAACCCTATCCCTAACCGTAACCCTAAGCCGAACCCTAATGCAATCACTAATCCCTAACGCTAATCCTAACCCCAACCCTAACCCTAAACCTAACCCTAATCCTAAACCTAACCATAAACATAACCCTAACACTAACAATAACTCTAACCATAACCTAACCCTAACCTCTAATCCTAACCTAATCCTAACACTAACCCTAACCCTAAACATAACACTAAAGCTAACCCCTAGCCCTAATCCTATCCCTCACCCTAACACTAACTCTAACCCTAATCCTAACCCTAACCCTAATGCCTAACAACAACACTAACACTAACCCTAACACTAAAACTAACCTGATCCCTAACCCTAACCCTAACTCTAAGCCTAACCATAACGCTAACCATAAAGCCTAACCCTAATCCCTAACCCTAACGCTAACACCAACCCTAACCCTAACACTAACTCAAACACTAACACTAATCCCTAAACCGAAACCAAAATTAAAGTTAACCATATCAACAACCATAACATTAACCCTAACCCTAAACCCTAAACCTAACCATAACCATAACTCTAACCCTATCCCTAACCCTAACCTCTAAACCGAAACTTACCCCTATCACTAACCGTAAACCTCTAACCCTAACTCTAACCATAACCATAAACATCACCATAACCATAACCCTAACACTAAACCTAACTCCTAACCCTAAACCCTAAACCCTAACCCCTAACCCTAAAACCTAACCCTAAAATTAGCCCTAACACAAAACCCTAACCAAAACACTAAACCTAATCCTAACGCTAAACCTAACGCTAATCTCTGACCCTAACCCTAACCCTAGCCTAACCCTCTCCTCTAAACCTCACAATAACCCTAACCCTAACACTAACCCTAACCCCAACCCTGACCCTAAACTCTAACCCTAAACCTAAACCTAACCCTAACCCTAACCCTAACCCTACGATAAACCTAACACTAACCCCAACTCTAACGCTGTCTACCTCTAACCATAACACTAATCCTATCCCGTAGCCCTAAGCGTAACCCGTAACCCTAACATTAACCCTAAACTTGACACTAACCCTAACCCTATCCCTGAACCTAAACCTAACCCTAATTGGTAATACTACCCCTAACAACAACTTTAACCCTAACCCTAACACTAAGAAAAACACTAACCCTAATCCCTAAGCCTTACAGTAACACTAATGTTAAGCCCTACACTTAACCCTAACCCAAACCCTAACCCTAAACCTAACCCTAAATTCTACTCCTTATGCTAACACTAACTCTTACCCTAGACCTAACACTAAACTTAACCCTAACTCTTACCCTAACCCTAACCCTAACCCTAACACTACCACTAAACTTAGTCCCTAAAACTAAAACTAACCCTAACACTAACCCTAATCCTAACCTTAATCCTGACCCTAACCCTAATCCTTGTGCTAACCCTAACCCTATTCCTAACACTAACCCTAAACATAACGCAAACCGTAACCCTAACCCTAACACTAAACTCTAACCCTAACACTAATAATAACCCTAAACCTAACAGTAACCCTAACCCTAACTCTAACCCATAACTCAAACCTTAACCCTTTTCCTAACCCTAACACTCACCCTAAACCTAACCCTAATCTCTAACCCTAACCCTAACAATAACACTAACACCTAACCCGAACCCTAACCCTAACACTAACCCTAACCATAACTCTAACCCTAACCTCAAACCTATATAAAGCCCTAACTTCTAACCCTAATTCTAACCTTAACCCTCTAACCGTAACCCTAACACTGAACCTAACCAGAAACATAACCCTAACCCTAAACCTAAACGTAGCACTAACCCTATCCCTAAAGCATAACGCTAACACTAATCCGAACATAAACAGTAACCCTGGCCTCTAATCCTAACCCTAACCCTAAATTTATACTAAACACTAACCCTAATGCTAATCCTAACCCTAACCTAAACCTAAACCTAACATTAACCAAAACCCTAACACTAAACCTAATACTAACCTCTAACCCTACCACTAACCCTAACACTAACTCTATACCTAACCTCAACCCTAACCCTAAACTCTACCACTAACCCTAATCCTAACCTCTAAACCGAACATTAACCCTAACCCTAACACTAACACTAACCTTAACCCTGACCTTAACCTCAAACCCTAAAACTAACCCTAACCCTAAACCTAAGATAACAGTAACCTTAACACTAACCCTAACCATAACCCTGTCTAGCCCTAACCCTAACTCTAATCCTAAACCTTACACTAACTCTAATCCTTATTTTAGCCCTAACCCTAAACCTAAATCTAACCCTAACCTGAACCCTAAACCTAACACTAACCATAATCCTTATGCTAACCCTAACCCTAAACCTAAACCTAACCCTAACATGAACCATAACCCTAAACCTAACACTAACACTAACTCTAACTCTAACTCTAACACTAACCCTAACCCTAACTCTAACACCTAACCCAAACCCTATCCCCTAAGTATAACACTAACACTAACCCTAAACATAACCCTAAAACTAATACTAACATATAACCCCGCCACTAACCCTAACACTAACCCAAACCCTAACCTTAACCCTAAACCTGACTCTAACCTCTAACCCTAACACTTATCCTAACCCTAACCCTAACCCTATCACTAATCCTAACACTAAACTTAATGCCTAACGGCAACACTAACCCCAACTCTAACACCAATCCCAAACCCTAACCCTAACTATAACACTAACAGTAACATAACCCTAACCCTAAAACTAACACTAACATATAACCCTGCCACTAAAACTAACCCTAACCATAACCTCTACCCCTGTCCCTAAACCTAACACTCATCCTAGCCTGAACCTTAACCCTAAGCCTAACCCTAAACTTAACAAGATTCCCTAACACTAACCCTAACGCCAACCGTAACCTTAACCCTAACCCTAACCCAAAACCTAACCCTAATCCCTAACACTAACACTAACCTTAACCTTAACACCTACCCGTAAACCTAATCCTAACCCTAACTCTAAACCTAACCCCATTCTCTAATCCTTACGCTAAGCCTAAACCTCTCTAATGCTAACCAAAACCTAGCACTAACCCTAACCCTAACCCTAACTGTAAATCTAACCCTAAACCTAACCCTAAACCTAAACCTAACCTTAACAGGAACACTAACACTAAACTCTAAAGCTAACCCTAAGACTAACACTAACACTAACCCTAACCCTAACACTACCCCTAAACCTAAGCCAAACTCTAATCCCAAACACAAACCCTAACCCTAACCCTAAACCTAAACCTAACTTTAACACGAACCCTAACTGTAAAATCTATAGCTAACCCTAAGGCTAACACTAACCCTAACCCTAACACTAACCCTAAACCTAAGCCAAACTCTAATCCCAAACACAAACTCTAACCCTAACTCTAAACCTAACACTAGCCCTAACCCCTAACACAAACACCTAACCCTTACGCATACCATAATCATACCCCTAAACCTAAACCTAACTCTAAACTATAACCCTAACCCTAACGCTAAATTTACCCTGACTGTAACCCTAACACTAACCCTAACCCTAAACCCTAACCCTAACCCTAAACCTAAGTCTGACCTCTAACCTTCCCTTACACTAAATTGTAACTATAACCCAACCGTATCCCTAACGGTAACCCTAAGCCGAACCCTAACGCTATCACTAATCCCTAACGCTAATCCTAAACCCAACCCAGCCTAACCCTAACACTACTCATAACCTTAAACATAACCCTAACGATAACCCTAACACTAAATTAACCCTAAACTCTAATCCTAACCTAATCCTAACACTAACCCTCACCCTAAACATAACACTAAAGATAACACCAAGCCCTAATCCTAACCCTCACCCTAACACTCACTGTATCCCTAATCCTACCTCTAAACCTAATGCCTAACAACAACACTAACCCTAACCCTAACACTAACACTAACCTGATCTCTAACCCTAACTCTAAGCCTAACCATAACCCTAACCATAAAGCCTAACCCTAATCACTAACCCTAAAGCTAACACAAGCCCTAACCCTAAAACTAACTCAAACACTAACACTAATCCCTAAACCGAACCCTAAATCTAACCTTAACCCTATCAATAACCCTAACATTAACCCTAACCCTAAACCCTAAACCTAACCCTAAACATAACCATAACTCTAACCCTATCCCTAACCCTAACCATAACCTCTAAACCGAACCTTAACTGATCACTAACCGTAAACCTCTAACCCTAACTCTAACCATAACCATAACCACCACCATAACCATAACCCTAACACTAAACCTAACCCCTGACCCTAAACCCTAAACCCTAACCCTAGAACATAACCCTAAACTTACCCTAACACAAAACCTTACCCAAAACACTAAACCTCATCCTAACGCTAAACCTAACGCTAATCTCTGACGCTAAACCTAACCCTAGCCCTAACCCTATCCTCTAAACCTTACAATAACCCTAACCCTAACAGTAACCCTAAACCCAACCCTGACCCTAAACTCTAAATCTAACCCTAATTCTAACCCTAACCCTAACCCTGTCTAGCTCTAACCATAACACTAATCCTAGCCCCTAGCCCTCACCGTAAACCGTAACCCTAACATTAGCCCTAAACTTGACACTAACCCTAACACTATCCATGAACCTAAGCATAATCCTAATTGGTAATACTACCCCTAATGCCAACTTTAACCCCAACCCAAACACTAACATAAACACTAACCCTAATCCCTAACCCTTACACTAACACTAACGTTAAACCCTACACTTAACACTAACCCAAACCCTAACCCTAAACCTAACCCTAAATTCTAATCTTTATGCTAACCCTAACCCTTACCCTAACCCTAACACTAAACATAACCCTAAATCTAACCCTAACCCTAACCCTAACACTACCACTAAACTTAATCCCTAAACCTAAAACTAACCCTAACGCTAATCCTAACCCTACCCATAATCCTAACACTAACCCTAATCCTTGCGCTAACCCTAACCCTATCCCTAACACTAACCCTAAACCTAATGCAAACCGTAACCCTAACCCTAACACTAAACTCTAACCCTAACACTAACAATAACCCTAAACCTAACAGTAACCCTAACCCTAACTCTAAACCCTAACTCAAACCTTAACCCTTTTCCTAACACTAACACTCACCCTAAACCTAACCCAAACCTCTAACTCTAACCCTAACAATAACACTAACACCTAACCCCATCCCTAACCATGACACTAACCCGAACCCTAACTCTAATCCTAACCTTAAACCTACATAAAGCCCTAACTTCTAACCCTAATTCTAACCTTAACCCTCTAACCGTAACCCTAACACTGAATATAACCGGAAACATAACCCTAACCCTAAACCTAAACGTAGCACTAACCCAATCCTTAACGCATAACCCTAACACTAATCCGAACATAAACAGTAACCCTGGCCTCTAATCCTAACCCTAACCCTAAATTTATACTAAACTCTAACCCTAATGCTAATCCTAAACCTAACCCTAAACCTAAACCTAACACTAACCAAAACCCTAACACTAAACCTAATACTTACCTCTAACCCTACCACTAACAATAACACTAACTCTATACATAACCTCAACCCTAACCCGAAACTCTACCACTAACCCTAATCCTAACCTGTAACCGAATATTAACCCTAACCCTAACACTATCACTAACCTTAACCCTGACCCTAACCTCAAACCCTAAAACTAACAATAACCCTAAACCTATGATAACAGTAACCTTAACACTAACCCTAATCATAACCCTGTCTACCTCTAACCCTAACTCTAATCCTAAACCTAACACTAACTGTAATCCTTATGCTAGCCTTAACCCTAAACCCAAACCTATTCCTATCCCGAACCCTAAACCTAACACTAACCATAATCCTTATGCTAACCCTAACCCTAACCCTAAACATAAATGTAACCCGAACCATAACCCTAAACCTAACAATAACACTAACTCTAACCCTAACACTAACCCTAACCCTAACTCTCACACCTAAACCAAAACCTAACCCTAAGTATAACACTAACACTAACACTAACCCTAACCCTAAAACTAATACAAACATATGACCCTGCCACTAACCCTAACACTAACCCAAACCCTAACCTTAACCCTAAACCTGACCCTAACCTCTAACCCTAACCCTAATCCTAAACCTAACCCTAACCCTAACCCTAATCCTAACACTAAACTTAATGCCTAATGGCAACACTAACCCTAACTCTAACACCAATCCCAAACCCTAACCCTAACTATAACACTAACAGTAATATAACCCTAAAGCTAAAACTAACACTAACATATAACCCTGCCACTAACCCTAACCCTAAACATACCCTCTACCCCTGTTCCTAAACCTAACACTCATCCTAGGCTGAACCTTAACCCTAAGCCTAACCCTAACCCTAACAAGAATCCCTAACACTAACCCTAAACCGAACCGTAACCTTAACCGTAACCCTAACCCAAAACCTAATCCTAATCCCTAACACTAACACTAACCCTAACCTTAACACCTACCCGTAAACCTAATCCAAACCCTAACTTTAAACCTAACCCCATTCTCTAATCCTTACGCTAAGCCTAAACTTAACTCTAATGCTAACCCAAACCTAGCACTAACCCTAACCCTAACCCTAACTGTAAACTAACCCTAAACCTAACCCTAAACCTAAACCTAATCTTAACAGGAACACTAACACTAAACTCTAAAGCTAAGCCTAAGACTAACACTAACACTAACCCTAACCCTAACACTAACCCTAAACCTAAGCCAAACTCTAATCCCAAACACAAACCCTAACCCTAACCCTAAACCTAAACCTAACCGTAACACGAACCCTAACAGTAAACTCTATAGCTAACCCTAAGGCTAACACTAACCCTAACCCTAACACTAACCCTAAACCTAAGCCAAACTCTAATCCCAAACACAAACTCTAACCCTAACCCTAACCATAACCCTAGCCGTAACCCCTAACGCTAACACCTAACCCTTACGCTAACCATAATCATACACCTAAACCTAAACCTAACTCTAAACTATAACCCTAACCGTAACGCTAAATTTACCCTGACTGTAACCCTAACACTAACCCTAACCCTAAACCCTAACCCTAACCCTAAACCTAAGTCTTACCTCTAACCTTCCCTTACACTAAATTGTAACTATAACCCAACCGTATTCCTAACCATAACCCTAAGCCGAACCCTAACGCTATCACTAATCCCTAATGCTAATCCTAACCCCAACCCAGCCCTAACCCTAACGCTACTCCTACCTTAAACATAAACCTAACACTAACGATAACCCTAACACTAAATTAACCCTAACCTCTAATCCTAACCTAATCCTAACACTAACCCTAACCCTAAACATGACACTAAAGTTAACACCTAGCCCTAATCCGAACCCTCACCCTAACACTCACTGTAACCCTAATCCTACCCCAACCCTAATGCCTAACAACAACACTAACCCTAACACTAACACTAACCTGATCCCTAACCCTAACCCTAACTCTACGCCTAACCATAACCCTAACCATAAAGCCTAACCCTAATCCCTAACCCTAACACTAACACCAGCCCTAACCCTAACACTAACTCAAACACTAACACTAATCCCTAAACCGAACCCGAAATCTAACCTTAACCCTATCAATAACACTAACATTTACCCTAACCCTAAACCCTAAACCTAACCCTGACCATCACTATAACTCTAACCCTATCCCTAACCCTAACCCTAACCTCTAAACCGAACCTTAACCGATCACTAACCGAAAACCTCTAACCCTAACTCTAACCATAACCATAACCATCACCATAACCATAACCCTAACACTAAACCTAAACCCTAACCCTAAACCCTAAACTCTAACCCTAGAACCTAACCCTAAACTTACCCTAACACAAAACCTTACCCAAAACACTAAACCTCATCCTAACGCTAAACCTAACACTAATTTCTGACCCTAAACCTAACCCTAGCCCTAACCCTATCCTCTAAACCTTACAATAACCCTAACCCTAACAGTAACCCTAAACCCCACCCTGACCCTAAACTCTAAACCTAACCCTAACTCTAACCCTAACCCTAACCTTGTCTAGCTCTAACCATAACACTAATCCTAACCCCTAGCCCTCACCGTAACCCGTAACCCTAACATTAGCCCTAAACTTGACACTAACCCTAACCCTATCCCTGAACCTAACCCTAATCCTAATTGGTAATACTACACCTAACGCCAACTGTAACCCAAACCCTAACACTAACATAAACACTAACCCTAATCCCTAACCTTTACACTAACACTAACGTTAACCCCTACACTTAACCCTAACCCAAACCCTAACCCTAAACCTAACCCTAAATTCTAATCCTTATGCTAACCCTAACCCTTACCCTAACCCTAACACTAAACCTAACCCTAACTCTAACCCTAACCCTAACCCTACCACTAAACTTAATCCCTAAACCTAAAACTAACCCTAACGCTAACCCTAACCCTACCCCTAATCCTAACACTAATCCTAAACGTAACGCAAACGGTAACCCTAACCCAAACACTAAACTCTAACCCTAACACTAACAATAACCCTAAACCTAACAGTAACCCTAACCCAAACTCTAACCCCTAACTCAAACCTTAACCCTTTTCCTAACTCTAACACTCACCCTAAACCTAACCATAACCTCTAACCCTAACCCTAAGCCTAAACCTAACTATAATGCTAACACAAACCTAGCACTAACCTAACCCTAACCCTAACCCTAATAGTAAATCTTACCCTAAACCTAACCCTAAACCTAAACCTAACCTTAACAGGAAAACTAACACTAAACTCTAAAGCTAACCCTAAGACTAACACTAACACTAACCCTAACCCTAACACTAACCCTAAACCTAATCCAAACTCTAATCCCAAACACAAACCCTAACCCTAAACCTAAACCTAAACTTAACACGAACCCTAACACTAAACTCTATAGCTAACCCTAAGACTAACACTAACACTAACACTAACCCTATCACTAACCCTAAACCTAAGCCAAACTCTAATCCCAAACACAAAACCTAACCCTAACCCTAACCCTAACACTAACCCTAAACCTAGCCCTAACCCCTAATGCTAACACCAACCCTAACCATAACACTAAATCAAACACTAACCCTAATCCCTAAACCGAACCCTAAACCTAACCTTAACCCTATCACTAACCCTATCACTAACCCTAACCCTAAATCCTAAATGTAACCCTAAATTAACCCTAACCTTAACACTAACCCTAATCCCTAAGCCTACCACTAAACCTAAACCTAATGCTAACCCCTAACCCTAACCATAAAAATAACCATTACCCTAAACCTATCTCTAACCCTAACACTAACCACTAAACCTAACCTTAACCCTAACCCTAACCCTAACCCTAACACTAAAACCTAACCCTAAACATAACCCTAGCCCAACCCTAACCATAAACCTAAACAAAATCCTAACCCTAACCCTAACACTAAACTTTGACCCTAACCCTAAATGTAGCCCTAACCCTAACCTCTAAACGTAACAATAATCCTAACACTAACGACTAACCCTAACAGTAACTCTTCCCTGAACCTATCTAACCCTAATCCTAATCCTAACACAAAACCCTAACGGTAACCCTAGCCCTAACCCTATCCCTGACCCTAACCCGATGCCTAACACTAACCCTAACCCTAATGGATAACACTAACCCTAACTCCAAAATTAACTCTAAGAATAACACTAACACAAACACTAACCTTAATCCCTAACCCTTATACTAACCTAACCTTAACCCCTACACTTAAACCTAACCCAAGTCCTAACACTAAAGCTAACTCTAAGCTCTAATACTTATGCTAACCCTAAGCCTAACCCTAAACCTAACCCTAACCCAAAACCTAAGCCTAACACTAACCCTAACCCTAACCCTACCACTATCACTAACCTTAATCCCTAAACCTAAACCTAACACTAACCTTAACTCTAACCCTAACTCTAAACCTAAACTTAACCCTAACCTAACCCTAACCTTACCATTTACCCCTGTCCCTAACCCTAACCCTCATCCTAGCCTGAACCTTAACCCTAACTCTAAATATAACCCTACATAAAGCCCTGACTTCTAGCCCGAATTCCAACCTTAACCCTCTAACCGTAACCCTAACACTGAACCTAACCAGAAACATAACCCTAACCCTAAACCTAAACGTAGCACTAACCCTATCCATAACGCATAACCCTAACACTAATCTGAACATTAACAGTAAACCTGGCCTCTAATCCTAACCCTAACCCTAAATTTATACTAAACACTAACCCTAATGCTAATCCTAACCCTAACCCTAAACATAACACTAACCAAAACCCTAACACTAAACCTAATACTAACCTCTAACCCTACCACTAACCCTAACACTAACTCTATACCTAACCTCAACCCTAACCTTAAACTCTACCACTAACCCTAATCCTAACCTCTAATCCAAATATTAACCCTAACAATAACACTAACACTAACTTTAACCCTGACCCTAACCTCAAACCCTAAAAGTAACCCTAACCCTAAACCTATGATAACAGTAACCTTAACACTAACCCTAACCACAACCCTGTCTAGCTCTAACCCTAACTCTAATCCTAAACCTAACACTAACCCTAATCCTTATGCTAGCCCTAACCCTACCCTAAACCTAACCCTAACCCAAACCCTAACCCTAACACTAACCATAATCGTTATGCTAACACTAACCCTAACCGTAAATCTAACCCTAACCGGAACCATAACCCTAAACCTAACACTAACACTAACTCAAAACCTAATACTAACCATAACCCTAACTCTAACACCTAACCCAAACCCTAACCCTAACTATAACACTAACACTAACCCTAAACCTGACCCTAAAACTAATACTAAGATATAACCCTTCCACTAACCCTAACACTAAGGCAAACCCTAAACTTAACCCTAAACCTGACCCTAACCTCTAACCGTAACCCTAAAATTAACCCTAACCCTAATCCTAACGCTAAACTTAATGCCTAATGGCAACACTAACCCTACCCCTAACAACAATCCCAAACCCTAACCCTAACTATAACACTAACACTAACATATCCCTAACCCTAAAACTAACACTAACATATAACCCTGCCACTAACCCTAACACTAACCCTAACCCTAACCTCTAACCGTAAAACTGACCCTAACCTCTAAACCTAACCCTAATCCTAACCCAACCCTAAACCTAACCCTAATCCTAACACTAAACTTAATGCCTAATGGCAACACTAAACCTAAACCCTAACCCTAACCCTAACCCTAACCCTAAGCACAACACTAACACTAACACTAACTCAAACACTAACACTAATCCCTAAACCAAACTCTAACCCAGCCTTAACCCTAACACTAACCCTAACACTAACACTAACCCTAACCCCTAAACCTAATCCTAAATTTAACCCTAATGTTATCACAAATCCTAATCCCTAAGCCTAAAACGAAACCTAACCCTAAGCCTTACCGTCACCGTAATCACAATCCTAAACATAACCGTAACCATTACCCTAACAATAACCATAACCATAACCCTAATCCCTAAATTCTAACCCTAAACATAACCATAACCATTACACTAAGCCTATCACCAAGCATAACTCTAACCTCTAAACGTAACCTTAAAACTAACACTAACCCTAACCCTTAAAACCTAGCCCTAACCCTAACTCTAACCATAACCCCAACCCTAACCATTACCATAAACATAATCCAACCCTAACCCTAACCCTAACACTAACACTAACACTCACCCTAACCCTAACAGTAAGCACTAATGCTAAATCCTAACCCTAAATGTAACACTAAACTGAAACCTAACCATAAACCTAAACCTATCCTACCACTAACCCTAACCCTAACCTCTGACCCTAACCCTAACGTTAACCCTAACCCTGACCTCTAACCCTAACAATAACGCTAACCCTAACACTAACCCTAACATTAACCCTTACTCTAAACTCTAACCATAACCCTAACCCTAACCCTAACACTACGATAAACCTAACCATAAGCCTAAATCTAACACTAACCCTAAACCTAAGCCTAACTCTAACCCTAACCCAAACGCTAACACTGAGCCTAACCCTAACCCTAACACCAAACTCTAATCCAAACCCTAACCCTAAACCCTAACACTAACACCTAACCTTTACCCTAACCATAAACATACCCCTAAACCTAAACCTCACTTTAAACCCTAACCCTAACCCTAAATTTACCCTAACCATAACTCTAACCCTAACCCTAAATCTAACCCGAATCCCTAACCCTAACCTTAACCCTAACACTAACACTAAACCTAACTCTGACGTCTAACCCTAACCCTAACTCTAAACCTTACACTAAATTCTAACTCTAACCCAACCCTATGCCTAACCCTAACGCTAAGCCAAACCCTAACACTAACCCTAATCCCTAACTCTAACCCTAACACCAACCCTAACCCTACCCTACTACTAACCCTAAACATAACCCTAACACTATCCCTAACCCTAACCCTAACCCTAATCCCTAACCCTAACCCTAACCCCAACCCTAACCCTAACACAAACTCAAACACTAATACTAATGCTTCAACAGAACCCTAACCCTAACCCTAACTCTAACCCTTACACTAAATTCTAACTCTAACCCAACCCTATTACTAACCCTAATTCTAAGCCAAACACTAACGCTAACCCTAATCCCTAACGCTAACCCTAACACCAACCCTAACCCTAACCCTACTCCTAACCCTAAACATAACCCTAATACTAACCCTAACCCTAACCCTAACCCTAATCCCTAACCCTAACCTTAACCCCAACCCTAACCCTAACACTAACTCAAACATTAATACTAATGCTTCAACCTAACCCTAACCCTAACTTTAACCCTATCACTAACCCTTACACTAACCCTAACACTAAAGACCAATTCTAAACCTAACATTAACCCTGACTTTAAAATTAACCCTAATCACTAAGACTAACACTAAACCTAAACCTAAGCCTAACCGTCAACCTAATCATAACCCTAACCATAACCCTAACCCTAACATTAACACTAACCCTAACCCTACCCCTACACATAACCCTAACCATAACCATAACTCTAACCCTGATCCTAACCTAAACCCTTACCTCTAAACATAACCTTAACCCTAACACTAACCCTAACCCTCTAAACCGAAACCTAACCCTAACCTTCACCCTAAACCTAACCATAACCATAAACCTAACACTAACCCTAACCCCTAACACTAAACCCTAAACCTTAAACCCTAACCCATAAACCTAACCCTAATCCTAACCCTAACCCTAATCCTTACGCTAACCCTAACCCTATCCCTAACACTAACCCTAAACCTAACGCAAACCGTAACCCTAACCCTAACACTAAACTCTAACCCTAACACTAACAATAACCCTAAACCTAACAGTAACCCTAACCCTAACTCTAAACCCTAACTCAAACCTTAACCCTTTTCCTAACACTAACACTCACACTAAACCTAACCCTAATCTCTAACCCTAACCCTAACAATAACACTAAAACCTAACCCCAACTCTAACCCTAACACTAACCCTAACCCTAACCCTAACTCTAACCCTAAACTTAAACCTACATAAAGCCCTAACTTCTAACCCTGATTCTAACCTTAACCCTCTAACCGTAACCCTAACACTGAACCTAACCAGAAACATAACCCTAACCCTAAACCTAAACGTAGCACTAACCCTATCCATAACGCATAACCCTAACACTAATCCGAACATTAACAGTAACCCTGGCCTCTAATCCTAACCCTAACCCTAAATTTATACTAAACACTAACCCTAATGCTAATCCTAACCCTAACCCTAAACATAACACTAACCAAAACCCTAACACTAAACCTAATACTAACCTCTAACCCTACCACTAACCCTAACACTAACTCTATACCTAACCTCAACCCTAACCTTAAACTCTACCACTAACCCTAATCCTAACCTCTAATCCGAATATTAACCCTAACAATAACACTAACACTAACCTTAACCCTGACCCTAACCTCAAACCATAAAACTAACCCTAACCCTAAACCTATGATAACAGTATCCTTAACATTAACCCTAACCATAACCCTGTCTAGCTCTAACGCTAACTCTAATCCTAAACCTAACACTAACCCTAATCCTTATGCTAGCCCTAACCCTACCCTAAACCTAACCCTAACCCGAACCCTAACCCTAACACTAACCATAATCACTATGCTAACACTAACCCTAACCCTAAATCTAACCCTAATCGGAACCATAACCCTAAACCTAACACTAACACTAACTCAAAACCTAATACTAACCATAACCCTAACTCTAACACCTAACCCAAACCCTAACCCTAACTATAACACTAACACTAACCCTAACCCTAACCCTAAAACTAATACTACGATATAACCCTTCCACTAACCCTAACACTAAGCCAAAACCTAACCTTTACCCTAAACCTGACCCTAACCTCTAACCGTAACCCTAAACTTAACCCTAACCCTAATCCTAACGCTAAACTTAATGCCTAACGGCAACACTAACCCTACCTCTAACAACAATCCCAAACCCTAACCCTAACTATAACACTAACACTAACATATCCCTAACCCTAAAACTAACACTAACATATAACCCTGCCACTAACCCTAACACTAACCCTAACCCTAAACTCTAACCGTAAACCTGACCCTAACCTCTAAACCTAACCCTAATCCTAACCCAACCCTAAACCTAACCCTAATCCTAACACTAAACTTAATGCCTAATGGCAACACTAAAGCTAACCCTAACCCTAACCCTAAGCACAACACAAACACTAACACTAACTCAAACACTAACACTAATCCCTAAACCAAACTCTAACCCAGCCTTAACCCTAACCCTAACCCTAACCCTAACCCTAAGCACAACACTAACACTAACACTAACACTAATCCCTAAACCAAACTCTAACCCAGCCTTAACCCTAACACTAACACTAACCCTAACCCCTAAACCTAATCCTAAATTTAACCCTAATGTTATCACAAATCCTAATCCCTAAGCCTAACAGGAAACCTAACGCTAAGCCTTACAGTCACCGTAATCACAATCCTAACCATAACCGTAACCATTACCCTAACAATAACCCTAACCATAACCCTAATCCCTAAATTCTAACCCTAAACATAACCATAACCATTACACTAAGCCTATCACCAACCGTAACCCTAACCTCTAAACGTAACCTTAAACCTAACACTAACCCTAACCCTTTAAACCTAACCCTAACCCTAACTCTAACCATAACCCCAACCCTAACCATTACCATAAACATAATCCAACCCTAACCCTAACCCTAACACTAACACTAACACTCACCCTAACCCTAACAGTAAGCACTAATGCTAAATCCTAACCCTAAACGTAACACTAAACTGAAACCTAACCGTAAACCTAAACCTATCCTACCACTAACGCTAACCCTAACCTCTGACCCTAACCCTAACGTTAACCCTAACCCTGACCTCTAACCCTAACAATAACCCTAACCCTAACACTAACCCTAACGTTAACCCTTACCCTAAACTCTAAACATAACCCTAACCCTTACCCTAACCCTATGATAAACCTAACCCTAAGCCTAACCCTAACACTAACCATAAACCTAACCCTAACTCTAACCCCTAACACAAACGCTAACACTGAACCTAACCCTAACCCTAACACCAAACTCTAATCCTAACCCTAACCCTAACCACTAACACTAACACCTAACCTTTACCTTAACCATAAACATACCCCTAAACCTAAACCTCACTTTAAACCCTAACCCTAACCCTAAATTTACCCTAACCATAACTCTAACCCTAACACTAAATCTAACCCTAATCCCTAACCCTAACCCTAACCCTAACACTAACACTAAACCTAACTCTGACGTCTAACACTAACCCTAACTCTAAACCTTACACTAAATTCTAACTCTAACCCAACCCTATCCCTAACCCTAACGCTAAGCCGAACACTAACGCTCACCCTAATCCCTAACTCTAACCCTAACACCAACCCTAACCCTACCCTATTTCTAACCCTAAACATAACCCTAACATTATCCCTAACCCTAACCCTAACCCTAATCCCTAACCCTAACCCTAACCCCAACCCTAACCCTAACACAAACTCAAACACTAATACTAATGCTTCAACAGAACCCTAACCCTAACCCTAACTCTAACCCTTACACTAAATTCTAACTCTAACCCAACCCTATTACTAACCCTAACTCTAAGCCAAACCCTAACGCTAACCCTAATCCCTAACGCTAACCCTAACACCAAACCTAACCCTAACCCTACTCCTAACCCTAAACATAACCCTAATACTAACCCTAACCCTAATCCCTAACCCTAACCTTAACCCCAACCCTAACCATGACACTAACTCAAACATTAATACTTATGCTTCAACCTAACCCTAACCCTAACTTTAACCCTATCACTAACCCTTACACTAACCCTAATCCTAAAGACCAATTCTAACCCTAACATTAACCCTGACTTTAAAATTAACCCTAATCACTAAGACTAACACTAAACCTAAACCTAAGCCTAACCGTCAACCTAATCATAACCCTAACCATAACCCTAACCCTAACATTAACACTAACCCTAACCCTACCCCTACACCTAACCCTAACCATAACCATAACTCTAACCCTGATCCTAACCCTAACCCTTACCTCTAAACATAACCTTAACCCTAACACTAACCCTAACCCTCTAAACCGAAACCTAAACCTAACCTTCACCCTAAACCTAACCATAACCATAAGCCTAACACTAACCCTAACCCCTAACCCTAAACCCTAAACATTAACCCCTAACCCATAAACCTAAGCCTAATCCTAACCCTAATCCTTGTGCTAACCCTAACCCTATCCCTAACACTAACCCTAAACCTAACGCAAACCGTAACCCTAACCCTAACACTAAACTCTAACCCTAACACTAACAATAACCCTAAACCTAACAGTAACCCTAACCCTAACCCTAACCCCTAACTCAAACCTTAACCCTTTTCCTAACACTAACACTCACACTAAACCTAACACTAATCTCTAACCCTAACCCTAACAATAACACTAACACCTAACCCCAACCCTAACCCTAACACTAACCCTAACCCTAACCCTAACTCTAACCCTAAACTTAAACCTACATAAAGCCCTAACTTCTAACCCTAATTCTAACCTTAACCCTCTAACCGTAACCCTAACACTGAACCTAACCAGAAACATAACCCTAACCCTAAACCTAAACGTAGCACTAACCCGATCCCTAACGCATAACCCTAACACTAATCCGAACATAAACAGTAACCCTGGCCTCTAATCCTAACCCTAACCCTAAATTTATACTAAACTCTAACCCTAATGCTAATCCTAACCCTAAACCTAACCCTAAACATAACACTAACCAAAACCCTAACACTAAACCTAATACTAACCTCTAACCCTACCACTAACCCTAACACTAACTCTATATCTAACCTCAAACCTAACCCTAAACTCTACCACTAACTCTAATCCTAACCTCTAATTCGAACATTAACCCTAACCCTAACACTAACACTAACCTTAAACCTGACCCTAACCTCAAACCCTAAAAGTAACCCTAACCCTAAACCTATGATAATAGTAACCTTAACACTAACCCTAACCATAACCCTGTCTAGCTCTAACCCTAACTCTAATCCTAAACCTAACACTAACCCTAATGCTTAAGCTAGCCCTAACCCTACCCTAAACCTAACCCTAACCCGAACCCTAACCCTAACAGTAACCATAATCCTTATGCTAACCCTAACCCTAACCCTAAACCTAACCCTAAGGCGAACCCTAACCCTAACACTAACCATAAACCTTATGCTAACCCTAACCCTAAACCTAAACCTAACCCTAACTCTAACCCGAACCGTAACCCTAAACCTAACACTAACACTAACTCTAACCCTAACACTAACCCTAACCCTAACCCTAACACCTAACCCAAACCCTAACCCTAACTATAACACTAACACTAACACTAAACCTAAAACTAGTACTAACATATAACCCTGCCACTACCCCTACCACTAACCCAAACCCTAACCTTAACCCTAAACCTGACCCAAACCTCTAACCGTAACCCTAACCCTAACCTTAACCCTAATCCTAACACTAAACTTAATACTTAATGGCAACACTAACCCTAACTCTAACAACAATCCCAAACCCTAACCCTAACTATAACACTAACACTAACATAACCCTACCCCTAAAACTAACACTAACATATATCCCTGCCACTAACCCTAACACTAACCCTAACCCTAACCTCTAACCGTAAACCTGACCCTAACCTCTAAACCTAATCCTAATTCTAACCCAACACTAAACCTAACCCTAATCCTAACACTAAACTTAATGCCTAATGGCAACACTAAACCTAACCCTAAACCTAAACCTAACCCTAAACCCAACACTGACACTAACTCTAACTCAAACACTAACACTAATCCCTAAACCAAACACTAACCCAGCCTTAACCCTAACACTAACCCTAACAACACTAACCCTAACCCCTAAACCTAATCCTAACTTTAAACCTAACCTTATCACAAAACCTAATCCCTAAGCCTAACACGAAACCTAACCCTAAGCCTTAACGTCACTGTAATCACAATCCTAACCATAACTGTAACCATAACCCTAACAATAACCCTAACCCTAACCCTAATCCCTAACCCTAACCCTAAACATAACCATATCACTAACCCTATCACCAACCGTAACCCTAACCTCTAAACGTAAGCTTAAACCTAACACTAACCCTAACCCTTTATACCTAACCCTAACCCTAACTCTAACCATAACCCTAACCGTAACCATAACCATAACCATAATCCTAACCCTAAGCCTAACACTAACACTAACACTAACCCTAAGCCTAACCCTAACAGTAACCACTAACCCTAAATCCTAACCCTAAATGTAACCCTAACCTGAAACCTAACCATAAACCTAACCCTATCCTACCACTAACCCTAACCCTAACCTCTGACCCTAACCCTAACGTTAACCCTAATCCTGCCTTCTAACCCTAACAAGAACCCTAAACCTAACACTAACCCTAACCTTAACCCTTACCCTAAACTCTAACCATAACCCTAACCCTAACCCTAACCCTAACCCTAACCCTAACCCTACAATAACCCTAACACTAAGCCTAACCCAAATCCTGTCTAGCTCTAACCCTAACACTAAACCTAATCCCTAACCCTAACACTAAGCCGTAAACCTAACACTAACCCTAAACTTAACCCTAACCCTAACCCTAATCCTAACGATAACCCTAACCTTAATCGTAACCCTAAACTAAACACTAAATTAACCCTCACCATAACCACTAACACTAACCCTAACCCTAACACTAAGCCCTAAACTCTAACCAAACCTTGACCCTAATGCTAACCCTAGCCCTAAACCTAACCCTAACCTTAACCACTAACCCTAACACTAACCCTATGCCTACCCCTAACCGTAATTCTAACTCTAACCCTAACCCCTAAAGGTAACCCTAACCCTAACCTTATCCCTGAACCGTAACCCTAAGCCAACCTTAACCCTATCCCTAACCCTAATGCTAATCCTAATCACTAACACTAACCCTAACCCCAACACTAACCCTAACCCTAGCACTAACACAGACACTAACACTAACCCTAACCCTAAACCTAACACAAACCCTAACCCTTAAACTAACCCAAATCTCTAATCCTTACGCTAAACCTAACACTAACCCTAACCCTAAAACTAACCCTAAAACTAATGCTAACACTAACACAAACACTAACCTTAATCCCTAATCCTAATCCTAACCCTAACCCTAATGCTAAACCCTAAACCAATCCCTAACCCTAACCCTAAACCTAACCCTAACCCTAAGCCTAAAACTGCCACTAACCATAACACTAACACTAAACCTCACCTTAACCCTAATGCTAACCATAACCTCTAACCCTAACCCTAACCTTAACCAAAACCCTAAGCCCAAACCTAAACCTGACCCTAAACTTAACACTAACCCTAATCCAGTCCCTAACCCTAGGCCTAAGCCTAACCCTAACGCTAACCCTAATCCCTAAGCCTAACACTAACCCCAACCCTAAACCTAACCTCATCCCTAACCCTAGCCCTAAGCCTAACCCTACTCTGAACCGTAAACCCAACCTTAACACTAAACTAACCCTAACCCTAAACCTAACACTAACATCTAACCCGAACCCTAACATGAACACGAACCCTCAACCTAACCATAACAGTAAAGCTAACCCCTAAGCCTAACCCTAAACCTAACCCTAACCATAACTAAAACCCTAATCCTAACACTTACCCTATTGCCTAACAGCAACAATAACCCTAACACTAACCCTAACACTAACACTAACCTCATCCCTAAACCTAACAATAAGCCTAACCCTAATCCTAACCCTAACCCTAAAGCCTAACCCTAATCTCTATCCCTAACCATAAACCCAACCCTAACCCAAAACCTTACACTAACTCAAACACTAACCCTAATCCCTAAAGCAAACCCTAAACCTAACATTAGCCCTATTACTAACCTAACACTAAACCCTAAACTTAACCCTAAATTTAACCCTAACTTTAACACTAACCATATCCCTAAGCCTAACACTAAACCTAACCCTAAACCTAACCGTCACACTAATCATAACCCTAACCATAACCATAACCCAAACCCTAAAACTAACCCTAACCCTAACTCTAACCCTAACCCCTAAGCCTAACCATAACCATAACCATAACCATAACTCTAACCCTATCCCTAACCTCTAAACCTAACTTTAACCCTAACACTAACCCTAACCCAAAAACCCTACCCTGACCCTAACCCTTACCATAACCCTAACACTAACCCTAACCCTAACCATAAACTCTAAACCCTAACCCCTAACCCTAAAACCTAACGCTAAACATAACCCTAACCCAAACCCTAACCATAACCCTAAACCTAATTCTAACACTAACCCTAATGCTAACCTCTGACCATAACCCTAACCCTAGCCCAAACACTAACCTCTAAACCTAACAATAACCCTTACCCTAACACTAACCATAACCCAAAACCTGACCCTAAACTCTAACCCTAACCCTAACTCTAATCCTATCCCTAGTATAAACCTAACACTAACCCTAACCCTAACCCTGTCTAGCTCCAACCCTAACACTAATACTAACCCCTAAACCTAACCCTAACCCATAACCCTAACATTAACCCTAAACTTAACCCTAACTGTAACCCTAACCCTAACCATAATCCTAACCCTAATCGTAACCCTAAACCAAACGCTAAATTAATCCTCATGCATAACCCTAAGACTAACCCTAACCCTAAAACTAACCCTAAATAATAACCCTAACCCTAACACTACCCTAAACTTACCCAAGCCTAATCCTAACCCTAACACAAACCCCTAATGGTAACACTAACTCTAAACCTATCCCTGATACTAACCCGAAGCCTAACCCTAACCATAAGCCTAACCTTAACCCTAACACTAACCCTAACACTAATCCCTAACACTAACCCTAACCCCAACCAACATTAACCCTAAACCAAACCCTAACACTAGCCCTAACACTAACCCTAAACCAAACCCTAACACTAGCCCTAACACTAACCCTAAACCTAACCCTAACCCTAAAATTAAACCTAACACTAACTCTAAACCTAACCCGATCCCTAACCCTAACACTAGCCCTAACCCTGACCGCTAAACATAACACTAATCCTAATGCTAACCCTAAAGCTAACCATAACCATAACCGCTACGCTAGCCATAAAACTAACCTTAAACCTAACCATAGACCCTAAGTCTAACCCTAACCATAACCTAACCCTACCACTATCCCTAATGCTAACACTAAACTAACCCTAGCGTTAACCCTAACCCTAACACTAACCCTACGATAACCATAACCTTAACCCTAAACCTGACCCTAAACCCGTCTAGCTCTAACCGGAACCCTAATCCTAACCCCTAATATTTAACCTAACCCGTAATCCTAACATTAACCCTAACCTTAACCCAAACCGTAACCATAACCCTAATCCTAACCGTAACCTAACCCTAACCATAACCCTAAACAGAACCCTCACATAACCCTCACCCTAACCCCTAAACCTAACCATAACCATAACCCTAACACTAGCACTAACCCTGACCGCTAAACATAACACTAATCCTAATGCTAACCCTAAAACTAACCATAACCATAACCACTACGCTAATCATAAAACTAACCCTAAACCTAACCATAGACCCTAAGTCTAACCCTAACCATAACCTAACCCTACCACTAACCCTAAAGCTAACACTAAACTAACCCTAGCGTTAACCCTAACCCTAACACTAACCCTACAATAACCATAACCTTAACCCTAAAGCTGACCCTAAACCCGTCTAGCTCTAACCCTAACCCTAATCCTAACCCCTAACATTTAACCTAACCCGTAATCCTAACATTATCCCTAACCTTAACCCAAACCCTAACCATAACCCTTATCCTAACCGTAACCTAACCATAACCATAACCCTAAACAGAACCCTCACATAACCCTCACCCTAACCCCTAAACCTAACCATAACCATAACCCTAACACTAGCACTAACCCTGACCTCTAACCATAACACTAAGGCTAATGCTAAGCCTAACCCTAACCATAAACATAACCCTAAGCCTAACCCTAGCCCTAACCATGCTCTTAACCCTAACCCCTAAACCTAACCCTAACCCTAACACTAACCCTACCCCCGTACCTAACCCGATGCCTAAACCTCACCGTAAACCTAAACTTAAGCCTATCATTAACCCTTACTCTTACCCTATTCCCAAACACTAACCTTAAGCCCAACCCTAACCCTAACCCTAAAACTAACCCAAACAATAACCCCAATCCCTAACAATAACATTAACCCTAAACTTAACCCCTATCCTTAAACCTAACCCTAACCGTAACCCTAACTCTAACACAAATCCTAACCCCTAACACCTAACCCTAAGCCATAACCCTAACATTAAATCTAAACTTATCCCTAAACCTAACCCTAACGCTAAGCCTAACCCTAACCGTAACCCTAACCGTAACCCTAACCCTAACCATAACCCGAAACAGAACCCTAACGTAACCTTCACCCTAACTCCTAACCCTAACCCTAACAATAACCCTAACACTAGCCCTAACCCTAAACTTTAACTCTAACACTGAGTCTAACACTCTCCCTAAACCTAAACATAACCTGAACCCTAACATTAACCCTAACCCTAAACCTAAGCCTAACCCCTAACCCTAACCCTAACCCTACCACTAACACTAATCCTAACCCTAACCCTAACCCTTACCTCTAATGGTAACCCTAACCCTAACCCTAACCTGACCCTAACCCGATGCCTAACCCTCACTCTAAGCCTAACCTTATCCCTATCCCTAACACAAACCCTAACACTAATCCCTAACACTAACCCTAACCCCAACCCTAACCCTAACCCTAACCCTAACAGTAACCCAAACCCTAACCCTTATCCCTAACCCTAACACTAATCCTAACCTTAAACCCTACACATAAACCTAACCCTAACAGAAACCCTAAACCTAACCCTAATCTCTAATCCTTACACTAAACATAACCCTAGCCCTAACGCTAACCCTAAACTTAGCGCTAACCCTAACCCTAACACTAAAACTAACTTTAATCCCTAAACCTAATCCTAACACTAATACTAACCTTAATCCTAATCCTTAACCCTAACTCTAACCCTATCATAATGCTAACAATAACACTCACCTGACCCCTAACCTAGCCCTAACCCCGTCTAACTCTAACCCTAACCCTAGTCCTAATGCGAAACCCCTAACTCTAACACCTAACCCCAGTCGTAATCCTATCCCTAACCCTAACAATAACTCTAACACTTACCCTAACCCTAATCCTAACCCTAACCCATAACCCTAATATTAACCCTAAACTGAACCCTAACCCTAACCATAACCCCAAACATAACCATAATCCTAATCCTAATCGTAACCCTAAACCGAACCATAAATTAAGCCTCACCCTAACCACTAACCCTAACCCTAACCCACACCCTAACTTCTAACCAGATCCCAACCCTAACGCTAGCCCTAACCCTAACCCTAACCCTAAACACTAACCCTAACCATAACCCTACCCTAAACCTACCAAACCCTAATCTAACCCTAACCCAAACTCATACTGATAAGCTTAACCCTAACCCGATTCCTGACCCTAATGCGATGCTTAACCCTAACCCTAAGCCTAACCTTAACCCTAACCCTAACACTAACACTAACCTTAACACCTAACCTTAAACCTAATACAAACCTTACACTAAACCTAACACTAATCTCTAATCCTTATGCTAACCCTAACCATAAATTTAACCCAAACCGTAACCCAAACCCTAAGCCTAACACTAACCCTAACCCTAACCCTAATCCTAACCCTAACCGTAACACTGCAACTAACCTTAATCCCTAAACCTAAACCTAACCCTAATGCTAACACTAACCCTAAACTTGACCCTAACCCTAAAGCTAACCCTAACCCTAACCCTAACCTCGACCCCTAACCCTAACTCTAACCTTTAACCCGAACATTAACCCTAACCCTAAAACTAACACTAAACTTAACCCTGACCCTAACCTCTAAACTAATCCTAACCCGAACCCTAACCCTAACCCTAACCCTAACCCTAACCCTACAATAACCGTAATCTTAAAACCAACCCTAATCCTAACCCTGTCTAGCTCTAACCCTAAATCTAATCCTAACCTCTAACACCTAACCCTAACGCGTAACCCTAACATTAACCCTAAATTTAACCCAAACCTAACGCTAACACTAACAGTAATAATAACCATAAACCTAACCCTAACCATAACCCTAAACACAACCCTAACGTAACCCTCACACTAACCCCTAATCCTAACCCTAACCCTAACACTGGTCCTAACACTAACCTCTAACCCTAGCACTAACCCTAATGCTAACCCTAACCTAAACCATAACAATAACCCTAACCCTAAGGCTAACCACTAACCCTGACACAAACCCTAACACTAGCCCTGACCCTAACCTCTAACCCTAACACGAAGTCTAATGCTAACCCTAACCCTAAACATAACAATAACCCTAATCCTAATACTAACCTAACCCTAAACCTAAACATAACCCTAACCAAAACCCTAACACTAATCTCTAAACGTAACACTAAGACTAACACTAAACCTAAACCTAACCCTAACACTAACCCTAACACTAAACCTAACCCTAACCCCTAACCCAAATCCTAACACTAATCCTAACACTAAACCTAACCCTAACCTTAACCGTAACCCTAACACCAAACTCTAACCCTAATCCTAATCGTCAACCTAACCCTAACCCTAACCCCTAACCCTAAAACCTAACCCTTACCCTAACCATAAACATAACCATAACATAAACCTAACTCTAAACCCTAACCCTAACCCTAAATTTATCCTAACCATAACCCTAACTCTAACCCTAACCTTAAACCTAACCCAAACCCTAACTGTAACCCTAAACCTAACACTAAACTCTAACCCTAACCCTGATTCTAATTCCCAACGCAAACCCTAACACTAATCCTAACACGAAGACTCACCGTAACCTTAACACTAATCTCTAAACCTAACCTTAACGATAAATATAACCCTAAGTTCTACCCCTAATTCCAACCGTAACCCTTTAACCATAACCCTAACCTTAAACATAACCCTAACCCTAAACCTAACCCTAACACTAACCGTAGCACGAACCCTAAACCTAACCCATAACCCTAAAACTAATCCTAACACTAACATTAATCCTGACATCTAAACCTAAACCTAAACCTTACCCAAAACTCTAACCCTAACGCTAATACTAACCCTAACACTAAGACTAACCAAAACCCTAACCCTAAACCTAACACTAACCTCAAACCCTACCAAAAACCCTAACACTAACCCTATACCTAACATTAACACTAACTTCTACCACTAGCCCTAACCCTAACCTCTAACCCAAACATAAACCCTAACACTGTCTAGCTCTAACCATAAAGCTAATCCTAACCCCTCACACATAACCCTAACCAATAACTCTAACATTAACCCTAAACTTAACACTAAACCTAACCATAACCCTAACCGTAACCTTAACCGTAACCCTAACCCTAACCCTAACCCTAAACAGAACCCTTATGTAACTCTCACCCTAGCCCATAATCCTAACCCTAACAATAGTCCTAACCCTAACCTCTAACCCTAACACTGACCCTAACGCTAAACCAAAGCATAACTATAACCATAACCATAACCATAATGCTAACCTTACCCTAAAACTAACCATAACCACTAACCCAAACCCTAACACTAACTCTAACTCTGACCCTATCCCTGACACTAACCCCAACACTAAAGGGTAACACTAACCCTAACCCAACCTTAACCCTAACACTAACACTAACAAAAACACTAACCCTAATCACTAAGCCTTACACTAACACTAACATTAACCCCTACACTTAAACCTACCCCGAACCCTAAACCTAAACCAAACCCTAATCTCTAATCCTTATGCTAAACGTAACACTAACCCTAACCTTAAACCTAACCCTGACACTAACCCCAACCCTAAACCTAACCCTAACCCTAACAATAGCACTAGCCTTAATTGCTAAACCAAAACCTACACTAACATTAACCCTAACCCTAACCCTAATCCTTACGCTAACCCTAACCTTAACCCTAAACCTAACCCAAACCCTAACCGTAACTCTAACCCTAACACTAAACTCTAACCTTAACCCTAACACTAACCCTAAACCTAACCCTAACCCTAACTCTAACCCCTAAACCAAACCCTATACCTAATCCTAACCCTAACACTCACCCTAACCCTAATCCTAATCTCTAACCCTAACACTAACAATAATCCTAACACCTAAGAACAGCCCTAACCCTAATACTAACACGAACCCTAACTTTAACCTTAAACTTAAGCATAAATATAACCCTAACTTCTAACCCTAAACCTCTAACAATAACTCTGACCCTAAACTTAACCCTAAACATAACCCTAACACTAAACCTAACCCTAACCCTAACCCTAACCCTAACCCTAACACTAAAGACTAAACCTAACCCTAACCCTAAATCTAACACTAGCCCTAACCCTAACTTCTAACCCTAAAATTAAGCCTAAACACTAACCCTAACCATAACCATAACCATAACCATAACCATAACCATAACCCTAACCCTAACCCTAACACTAAACCTAAACCTAAGCCTAACACTTACCCTAGCCACTAACCCTAACTGTATCACTAGTCCTAACACCAATCGTACTCTTAACACTTAACACCCTAGCGGTAACCCTAACTGAACCCTAACCCTTTCCTTAACCCGATGCCTAACCATCAACGTCACCCTAAACTTAACCCTATCCCTAACCCTAACACTAACTTTAACCCTAACCCTAATCCATAACACTAACCCTAACCACAACCGTAACACTAATGCTAACAATAACACTAACCCTAACCCTAAGCCTAATCCATAACACTAATACTAACCCTAACGTTAATCCCTACCCTTAAACCTAACCCTAAAAATAACCCTATTCTCTAATCCTTTCGCTAACCCTAACCCTAACAATTGCCCTAACGTTAACCATAAACCTAGCACTAACCATAACCCTAACCCTAAACCTAAAACTAACCCTAACCCTAACAATAACTCTAAACCTAACCCTAACACTAACACTAAACCGAATCCTAACCCTAACCCTAACCTGAACCCTAACACTAGTCTCTAAACCTAACCCTAAGATTAAGACTAACCCTAAACATAAATGTAACCCTAACACTAACCCTAACCCTAAGCCTAACTCTAACCCCTAAACCAAACCCTAACAATAACCCTAACCCTAACCTTAACCCTAACCCTAAAACCAAACCCTAACCCTAACCTAACCCTACACTAAACCTAACCCTAATCCTAACCCCTAACCCTAACACCTAACCCTTACCCTAACCATAAACATAACCCTAAAACTAAACCTAATTCTAAACCCAAACCCTAACCCTAACCCTAAATTTACCCTAACCATAACATTAATCCCTAACACTCACCCTAATCCTAACACTAACCCTAACTCTGACATCTAACCCTAACCCTAACACTAACCCCTAAACTAAAATCTAACTCTAACCCAACCCTATTCCTAACCCTAACACTAAGCCTAATCCTAACGCTAAGCCTAATTCATAACCCTAACCCTAATCCTAAATTTACCCTAACCATAACCCCAAACCTGCCTCTAACCCTAAACCTACTCCTAACCCTAAACCTAACCCTAACCTCTAACCCTAACCCTAACACTAACCCTAACACTAAGCATAACACTAAAGCTAACCCCTAGCCTTTACCCTAACCCTAACCCTAACACTAACTCTAACACAACCCTATCCCTAACCCTAAACATAAGCCTAATACTAACACTAACAATAACCCTATCTCTTAAACTAACAGTAACCTCTACCTCTACCACTAAACCTAACCCTAACCCTAACTCTAAACCTAAACTTGACTGTAACCTGTAACCCTAACCGTAACACTAACACTACCCCAAACACTAACCCTACTCCCTAACCCTAACACTAACACTAATACTAAACCTAACCCCTAACCTTAAACCTAACCCAAATCCTAATCCTAAACCTAAACCTAATCTCGGATGCTTATGCTAAACATAACCCTAACCTTAACCCTAACACTAAACATAACCTTAACCCTATCCCTTACCCTAGCATTATCACTAACCTTAATCCTCAAACCTCACCCTAACCCTAACCCTAACCTTAAACCTAATCCTTACACTAACCCTAAACCTAACCCTAATCCTAACAATAAACCTAAACCTAACACTAAACTCTAACTCTAAACGTAACAATAACCCTAACCCTAACCCTAACCCTAACGCAAACCCTGACCTTAAACCTAACTCTAACCCCTAAGCAAAGACATAACCCTAACCCTAACACTAGCACTAACCCTAACACTAACCCTAAACCTAACCGTAACCCTAACCCTAACCCTCAACAGAACCCTAATGTAACACTCACCCTAACCCCTAACCCTAACCCTAAACCTAACCCTAACACTAGCCCTAAACCTATCCTCTAACACTAACACTAAGCTTAAGGCTAACCCTTACCCTAACCATAACCATAGCACTAACCCTAACACTAACACTAACCCTAAACCTAACCCTAACACTAGCCCTAACCCTAACCTCTAACCCTAACACTAAGCCTAACGCTAACCCTAACCCTAACCATAACCATAACCCTAATGCTAAACCTAACCTTAACCCAAACCCTAACACCTAACTCTAACCCTTGTAAAAACCTGAACACTTACCCATAACGGTAACCCTAACTCTAACTATAACCCTGACCCTAACCTGATGCCAACCTCAACCTAGCCCTAACCTTAACCTTATCCCTAAAACTAACACTAACCCTAATCCCTAACACTAACCCTAGCCCCAACCATGACCCTAACCCTAAGACTCACACAAACCATAATCCTAATCCCTAACACTAACACTAACTCTAACCTTAACCCCTACGCTTAAACCTAAGCCTAACCCTAAACCTAAACCTAACCCTAATCTCTAATACTTACCCTAACCCTAACACTAACACTAACCCTAATCTCTAATACTTACCCTAACCCTAACACTAACACTAACCCTAACAATAACTCTAACCCTCACCCTAATCCTAACCCTAAAACTAAAACTAAACGTAACCCTAACCCTAACCTGAACCCTAACACTAATCTCTATACCTAAGCCTAAGACTAACACTAACCCTAACACTAACGCTAACAATAAACCTAACCTTCATCCTAACTATAACCCCTAACCCAAACACTAAACCTAACGCTAAACCTAACATTAACCCTAACACTAATCCTAATCCCTAACCCTAACCCTAACCCTAAGACTAACACTAACCATAACCTTAACACTAAACAGAACCCTAACCTCTAACACTAATTCTAAACGTAACCCTCTAACCATAACCCTAACCCTAACCCTAAACCTAACCCTAACCTAACAATAACAATAAACTCTAACCCTAACACTCACCCTAACAAAAACCCTAACCCCTAACACTAACACCGAATCCTAACCAGAACCATAAGCATAACCCCAAACCTAACCCTAACGCTAAACCCTACCTGAACCCTAACTTTACCCTAACATAACGCTAACCCTAACCCTAATCCCTAACTGTAACCCTAACCCTAACACTAACTCTAACCTTAACCCTAACCTCTTACCTTAAAAATAACCCTAAACCTAAGCGTAACTCTAACCCTAACCTTGACTCTAACGTCTAACCCTAACCCTAACCCTAACACTAACACTAAAACTAAGCCAAACACCAACCCTAATCCCCTAACCCTAACACTAAACCTAACCCTAACCCATACCCTTAAACCTAACCCAAACCCTAAAAATAAACCTAACCTTAATCTCGGATCCTTAAGCTAACCCTAACATTAACGCGAACACTAACCCTAACCCTAACCCTAACCCTAACCCTAACCCTAACAAGAACCCTAACACTAACAAATAAGCCTAACCCTAACCCTAACCATAACCGTAACCCTAACCATAACCATAACCCTAACCCAAACACTAGCTCTAAACCAAACCTCTAACCCTAACACTAAGCCTAACATTAATGCTAACCCTAACCGTAAGCATAACCCTAACCCTAACCCTAACCTCTAAACCTAACAATAACCGTAACCCTAACCCTAAGTCTAACCCTAACCCTGACCCTAACCTCTAACCCTGACCCTAAACCTAACCCTAAACCTAAGATAACCCTAACCTTAACCCTAACTGTGACCCCAAGCCTGTCTAGCTCTAACCCTAACCCTAATCATAACCCTTAATACCTAACCCAAACCCGTAAGCCTAACATTAACCCTAACCTTAAACCTAAACCTAACCCTAACCCTAACTGTAACCCTAAACAGAACCCTAATGAACAGTTACCCTAAACCCTAACCCTAACCATAAGCCTAACCCTAACACTAGCCCTAACAGTGACCTCTAAACGTAACACTAAGCCTAACACTAACCCTAACACTAACCATAAACATAACCCTTACCCTAACCATAACCCTAACCCTAAACCTAACCCTAAACCCTAAGCCTAAACCTAACCATAACCTAACCCTACCCCTAATCCTAATCCTAACCCTAAACCTAACCCCCAACAGTAACCCTAACCCTAAACCTAAACCTGACCCTAACCTGATGCCTAACCCTCAACCTAAGCCAAAACTTAACCCTATCCCTAACACTAACCCTAACACTAATCCCTAATAATAACCCTAACCCCAACCCTAACCATAACCATAACACTAACACAAACACTAAGCCTAATCCTTAATGCTAACACAAGCCCTAATCTCAACCCCTACCCTTACACCAAACTCTAACCCTAAACCTAACCATAATCTCTAATCCTTACACTAACCATAACTCTAACACTAACCCTAACCGTAAACCTAACACAAACACTAGCACTAAGCCTAACACTAACACTAATATTAATCCCTAAACCTAACTCTAACCCTAACCCTAACCTTGACGACAATCCCTAACCCTAACCCTAACCCTAACCCTAACTCTATCATAACACTAACACTAACCCTCACCTTACCCCTAACCCAGCCAAAACCCTGTCTAAAACTCAGCCTAACCCTAATCATAACCCGTAAACACTAACCCTAACACCTAACCCCAGCCGTAACCGTAACCCTACCCCTAACCATAACGCTAACCGTAACCTAAACACTAACACGAACATTAACACTAACCCTAACCCTAACACTAATCCCTAACCCTAACACTAACCCTAACACCTTACCAAGTCTTAATGTTAACACTAACCCTAACCCTAACTCTAACCCCAAACTTAACCCTAATGAAAACCCATACCTCTAACCCTAATGCTAACCCTAACCCTCTAACTGTAACCCTAACCCTAACCATAAACCTAATGCTAACACTAAACCCTAACACTAACCCTAACCCTAACGTTACCCTAACCATAACCCTGACACTAACCCTAATCCCTAACCCTAACCCTAAACCTAAACTTAACCCTAACCCTAACTGTAACCCTAAACCTAACCGTAACCCTAAACAGAACCCTAACGTAACCTTCACCCTTAACCCTAACTCTAAACCTAACTCTAAACCTAACCCTAATCCTAACCCTAGCCCTAACCCTGACCTCTAAACATAACACTAAGCCTAACACTAATCCTAACAATAACCATAACCATAACCATTACGCTAACCATAACACTAACCCTAATGCTAACCCTAACCCCTAAGCCTAAACCTAACCGTAACCTAACCCTACGCCTAACCCTAACCCCTAATGGCAACCCTAAGCCTAACCCGAACCCTGACCCTAACCCGATGCGTAAACCTCATCCTAAGTCTAACATTAACCCTATTCTTAAAACTAAACCTAGCCCAAATCCCTAACAATAACCCTAGCACCAACCCTAACCCTAACACTAACACTAACACAAAGACTAACCCTAATAATTAACACTAACACTAACCCTAACCTTAAGCCCTACACTTAAACCTAACCGAAACTCTAACACTAAACCTAACCCTAATCTCTAATCTTTATGCTAACCCTAAGCCTAACCCTAAGACTAACCCTAAATCTAACACTAACCCTAATCCTAAAAGCTAACCATAATCTCTAATCCTTACACTAACCATAACACTAACACTAACCCTAACCATAACCCAAACACAAACCCTAAACCTAACCCTAACTAACACTAACCATAACACTAACACTAACCATAATCCCCAAACCTAACTATAACCCTAACCCTAACCCTAACACTAACACTAACCTTCACTCTAATCCCTAACCCAAACGCTAGCCCTAACTTTACGCTAACACTAACCCTCACCCTAACCCTAACCCAGCCTTAACCCTGTCTAACTCTAATCCTAACTCTAATCCTAACCCGTAACCCCTAACACTAACAGCTAACCCCAGCCATAACGCTAACCCTAACCCAAACTGTAAGCCTAAATCTATCACTAAACCTAACCCAAAAGCTAACCCTAACCCTAACACTAACACTAACACTAATCTCTAACCCGAAACCTAACACTAACCCGAACCCTTACCTTAACCCTAAGCTTAACACTAACCTTAACACCTAACCCCAGCCCTAACCCTAACCTTAAGCCTAACCCTAACTCTAACCCTAAACTTAACCCTAACCATAACCCTAACCTCTAACCCTAATTCTAAGCCTAACCCTCTAACTGTAACTCTAACCCGAACACTAAACCTAACGCTAACCCTAAATCCTAACCCTAACCGTAACCCTAACTTTACACTATCTATAACCCTAACCCTAATCCCTAATGCTAAACCTAATCCTAAACCTAACACTAACCCTAACCCTAACCCTAACCGTAACCCTTGTCCTAACACTAATCCTACTCTTAACACTTACCCCTAGCAGCAACCCTAACAGAACCCTAACACTTACCTTAACCCAATGCCTAAGCATCAACCTCGCCCTAAACTTAACGCTATCCCTAACCCTAACACTATCTCTAACCCTAACCCTAATCCATAACACTAACCCTAACCCCAACCGTAACACTAATGCTAACACTAACACTAACCCTAAACCTAAGCCAAATCCATAACACTAATATTAACCCTAACGTTTATCCCTACCCTTAAACCTAACCCTCAACCTAAACGTAAAAATAATCCTATTCTCTAATCCTTACTCTAAACCTAACCCTAACAATAGCCCAAACGTTAACCCTAAACATAGCACTAACCCTAACCCTAACCCTAACCGTAACCCTAAACCTAACAATAACCCTAACCCTAACAATAACTCTAAACCTAACCCTAACACTAACACTAAACCGAATCCTAACCCTAACCCTAACCTGAACCCTAACACTAGTCTCTAAACCTAACCCTAAGATTAACATTAACCCTAACCCTAAATGTAACCATAACACTAACCCTAACCCTAAGCCTAACTCTAACCCCTAAACCAAACCCTAACAATAACCCTAACCCTAACCTTACCTCTAACCCTAAAACCAAACTCTAACCCTAACCTAACCCTAACCCTAAACCTAACCCTAATCCTAAACCCTAACCCTAACACCTAACCTTACACTAACAATAACCATAACCCTAAAACTAAACCTAATTCTAAACCCTAACCCTAAACCTAACCCTAACCCTAAATTTACTCTAACACTAACACTAACCCTAAACCTAACCCTAACCCTAAATTTACCCTAACCCTAACACTAATCCCTAACCCTCACCCTAATCCTAAAACCAACCCTAACTCTGATATCTAACACTAACCCTAACCCTAACCCTAACCCCTACACTGAACTCTAACTCTAACCCAAGCCTATTCCTAACCCTAACACTAAGACTAACCCTAACACTAACCCTAACCCTAACCCTAATCCTTATGCTAACCCTAACCATAACCCTAAACCTAACACAAATCCTAACAGTAACTCTAACCCTAACACTAAACTCTAACCTTAACCCTAACACTAACACTAACCCTAACCCTAACCCTAACTCTAACCCCTAAACCAAACTCTAAACCTAATTCTAACCCTAACACTCACCCTAACCCTAATCCTAATCTCTAACCCTAACACTAACAATAATCCTAACATCTAAGAAAAGCCCTAAGTCTAATACTAACACAAACCCTAACTTTAACCTTAAATTTAAGCATAAATATAACCCTAACTTCTAACCCTAAACCTCTAACCGTAACACTGACCGTAAACCTAACCCTAAACATAACCCTAACCCTAAACCTAACCCTAACCCTAACCATAGCACTAACCCTAACCCTAACCCCTAACCCTAACCCTAACCACTAACACTAATACTAACACTAAAACTAACCCTGACCTCTAACCCTAACCCTAAACTTAAGCCTTACCCTAAACACTAAACCTAATGCTAATCCTAACCCTAACCATAACCCTAACCCTAACTGTAACCAAAACCCTAACCATAAAGATAACAATAACCTCTAACCCTAATAATAACGTTAACACTAACCCTATACCTAACCCTAACCGTAACCCTAACCCTAACCTCTAGCCCTAGCCCTAACCATAACCTCTAACCCGAACATGAATCCTAACCCTAACCATAACACTAACCTTAACCCGGACACTACCCTCTAACCCTAACCCTAACCCTAACCCTAACACTACAATAACCGTAACCTTAACACTAATCCTAACCCTAACCCTCTCTAGATCTAAGCCAAAATCTAATCCTAACCCCTAACAAATAACCCTAATCAGTAACCCTAACATTAACCCTAAACTTGATGCTAAACCTAACCCTAACCCTAACCATAACCCTAACAATAATTCTAATCCTAACCATAACCCTAAAGAGAACCATAACGTAACCCTCAACCTAACCCCTAATCCTAAACCTAACACTAGTACTAACCCTAATCTCTAACCCTAACACTAACCCTAACGCTCACCTTAAGTCTAACCATAACCATAACCCTAACACTAACGCTAACACTACCCTACCCTAACCCTAACCACTAAACCTAACCCTAACCCTAACTCTAACACTAGCCCTAACCCTAACCTCAAACCCTAAAACTAAGCTTAAACGCTAACCCTAACCCTAACAATAACCATAACACTAACCCTAACACTAAGCCTAAACCTTACCCTAGCCACTAACCATGACCCTAACCCTAACCGTAACCCTAGTCCTAACACTAATCCTACTCTTAACACTTACCCCTAGCGGTAACCCTAACTGAACCCTAACCCTTACCTTTACCCGATGCCTAACCATCAACCTCACCCTAAACTTAACCTATCCCTAACCCTAACACTAACTTTAACCCTAACCCTAATCCATAACACTAACCCTAACCCCAACCGTAACACTAAGGCTAACACTAACACTAACCTAACCCTAAGCCTAATCCATAACACTAATACTAACCCTAACGTTAATCCCTACACTTAAACCTAAACCTAAAATTAACCCTATTCTCTAATCCTTATGCTAACCCTAACCCTAATAGCCCTAACCTTAACCATAAACCTAGCACTAACCTTAACCCTAAACCTAACCCTAACCCTAAAATTAACTCTAAAGCTAACCCTAACACTAACACAAAACCGAATCATAACCCTAACCATAACCTGAACACTAACACTAGTCTCTAAACCTAAGCCTAAGATTAACACTAACCCTAACCCTAAATGTAAACCTAACACTAACCCTAACCCTAAGCCTAACTCTAACCCCTAAACCAAACCCTAACAATAACCCTAACCCTAATCTTAATCCTAACCCTAAAACCAAACTCTAACCCTAACTAACCCTACCCTAAACCTAACCACTAATCCTAACCCCTAACCCTAACACCTAACCCTTACACTAACCATAAACATAACCCTAAAACTAAACCTAATTCTAAACCCTAACCCCAACTCTAACCCTAAATTTACACTAACCCTAACATTAATCCCTAACACTCACCCTAATCCTAACACTAACCCTAACTCTGACATCTAACCCTAACCCTAACACTAACCCCTAAACTAAAATCTAACTCTAACCCAACCCTATTCCTAACACTAAGACTAAGCCTAACCCAAACGCTAAGCCTAATTCCTAACTCTAACCTTAATTCTAAATTTACCCTAACCAGAACCCTAACCCTAACTCTAACCCTAAACCTACTCCTAACCCTAAACCTAGCCCTAACCTCTAACCCTAACCCTAACACTAACCCTAACACTAAGCATAACACTAAAGCTAACCCCTAGCCTTAACCCTAACCCTAACCCTAACCCTAACTCTAAAACAACTCTATCCCTAAACCTAAACATAAGCGTAATACTAACTCTAACAATAACCCTATCTCTTAAACTAACACTAACCTCTACCTCTACCACTAAACCTAACCCTAACCCTAACTCTAACCCTAATCTTGACTGTAACCTATAACCCTAACCTTAACACTAACCGTAACACTAAAACTAACCCAAACACTAACCCTACTCCCTAACCCTAACACTAATACTAACCCTAACCCCTACCCTTAAACCTAACCCAAACCCTAACCCTAAACCTAACCTTAATCTCAGATGCTTATGCTAAACATAACCCTAACCTTAACCCTAACACTAAACATAACCTTAACCCTATCCCTTACCCTAGCATTATCACTAAACTTAATCCTCAAACCTAACCCTAACCCTAACCCTAAACGTAATCTTTATACTAACCCTAAATTTAACCCTAATCCTAACAATAAACCTAAACCTAACACTAAACTCTAACCCTAAACGTAACAATAACCCTAACCCTAACCCTAACGCAAACCCTGACCTTAAACATAACTCTAACCCCTAAGCAAAGCCCTAACCCTAACCCTAACACTAACACTAACCCTAACACTAACCCTAAAACCTAAACCTAACTGTAACCCTAACCCTAACCCTCAACAGAACCCTAATGTAACACTCACGCTAACCCCTAAACCTAACCCTAAACCTAACCCTAACACTAGCCCTAACCCTAACCTCTAACACTAACACTAAGCTTAACGCAAACCCTTACCCTAACCATAACCATAGCACTAACCCTAACACTAACACTAACCCTAAACCTAAACCTAACACTAGCCTTAACCCTAACCTCTAACACTAAGCCTAACGCTAACCCTAACCCTAACCATAACCATAACCCTAACACTAAACCTAACCTTAACCCGAACCCTAACACGTAACCCTAACACTAACCATAATAATAACTTGAACACTTACCCCTAACGGTAACCCTAACACTAACTATAACCCTGACCCTAACCTGATGCCAAACCTCAACCTAGCCCTAACCTTAACCTAATCCCTAAAACTAACACTAACCCTAATCCCTAACACTAACCCTAGCCCCAACCATGACCCTAACCCTAAGACTCACACAAACCATAATCCTAATCCCTAACACTAACACTAACTCTAACCTTAACCCCTACCCTTAAATCTAAACCTAACCCTAACCCTAAACCTAACCCTAATCTCTAATACTTACCCTAACCCTAAACCTAACCCTAACACTAACACTAACCCTAATCTCTAATACTTACCCTAACCCTAACACTAACAGTAACCCTAACAATAACTCCAACCCTCACCCTAATCCTAACCCTAAAACTAAAATTAAACGTAACCCTAACCCTAACCTGAACCCTAACACTAATCTCTATACCTAAGCCTAAGACTAACACTAACCCTAACCCTAACACTAACGCTAACAATAAACCTAACCCTAAGCCTAACTATAACCCTTAACCCAAACACTAAACCTAACCCTAAACCTAACATTAACCCCAACACTAATCCTAATCCCTAACACTAACCCTAACACTAACCCTAACCCTAACCCTAACACTAACCATAACCTTAACACTAAACAGAACCCTAACCTCTAACACTAATTCTAAACATAACCCTCTAACCATAACCCTAACCCTAACCCTAAACCTAACCCTAACCCTAACACTAACAATAAACTCTAACCCTAACACTCACCCTAACACAAACTCTAACCCCTAAAACTAACACCTAATCCTAACCGGAACCATAAGCATAACCCCAAACCTAACCCTAACGCTAAACCCTACCCGAACCCTAACTTTACCCTAACATAACGCTAACCCTAACCCTAATCCCTAACTGTAACCCTAACCCTAACACTAACTCTAACCGTAACCCTAAAATCTTACCTTAAAAATAACCCTAAACCTAAGCCTATCTCTAACCCTAACCTTGACTCTAACCACTAACCCTAACCCTAACCCTAACACTAACACTAAAACTAAGCTAAACAACAACCCTAATCCCTAACCCTAACACTAAACCTAACCCTAACCCATACCCTTAAACCTAAACCAAACCCTAAAAATAAACCTAACCCTAATCTCGGATCCTTAAGCTACCCCTAACCCTAACCCTAACACTGACACTAACCCTAACCCTAACTGTAACCCTAACACTTACCCTAACACTGCCAGTAACCTTAATCCCCAAACCTAACCTTAATCCTAACCCTAACACTAATCCTTACGCTAACATTAACCATAACCCTAACCCTAAACCTAACAATTAACCCTAACCATAACACTAACCCTAATCCTTATCCTCAACTTGATGCTAACACTAACCCTAACCCTAACTCTAACCCCTAACCCTAACCCCAACACTAACCCTAACCATAACCCTAACTCTAACCCCTAACCCTAACCCCAACACTAACCCTAAACCTAACCCTAATCTCGGATGCTTATGCTAAGCCTAACCCTAACCCTAATCTTAACCCTAATATTAACTCTATCCCTAAACCTAACACTTATACTACCACTAACACTAACCTTAATCCTCAAATCTAACCCTAACCCTAACCCTAACCCTAACACTAATCCTTATGCTCACCCTAACCCTAAACCTAACCCTAACCCTCAAACTAATCCTAGTCCTAAACCTAAACCTAACACTAACATTAAACTCTATCCCTAACTGTAACACTAACACTCACCATAACCCTAATCCTAATGCTAACCCTGACCCTAACCCTAACTCTAACACCTAAACCAAACCCTAACCCGAACCCTAACGCTAACACTAATCCTAACATTAACTCCAATACCTAACCCTAGTCCCCTAACCCTAACACCTAACCAAGTCCTAATGTTAACACTAACCCTAACCCTAACTCTAATCCTAACTTAACTCTAACCATAACCCAAACCTCTAACCATAATTCTAACCCTAAACTTGTAATAGTAACCCTAACCCTATCCCTAACACTAACCAAACCCCTAAACCTAACCCTAACCATAAACCTAACCCAAACCCTAACAGTAACACTAACACTAACACGAACACTAGACTCTAACCCTAAACCTAACACTAACACTAACTCTAACCCTAACTCAAACCCTAACCCTAATATTAACCATAACCTTAACACTAAAAATAATCCTAACCCTAACCATAACCATAACCCTTACTCTAAACATAACCCTAAACAGAAACCTAACGTAACCTTCACCCTCACCCTTAACCCTAACCCTGAACCTAACCCTAAGGCTAGCCCTAACCCTAACCTATAACCCTAACACTAAGCTTAATGCTAACCCTAACCCTAACGATAACCACAACCTTAACAGTAACACTGACACTAACCAGAACCCTAACCCTAACAACTAAGCCTAACCCTAACCCTAAACCTAACCCTAACCCTAACACAAACACTAGTTCTAAACCAAACCTCTAACCCTAACACTAAGCCTAACATTAACGCTAACCCTAACCGAAAGCATAACCCTAACCCTAACCCTAACACTAACCTCTAAACCTAACAATAACTGTAACCCTAACCCTAAGTCTAACCCTAACCCTGACCCTAACCTCAAACCCTAACCTTAAACATAACCCTAACCCTAAGATAACCCTAACCTTAACCCTGACTCTGAACCTAAGCCTGTCTAGCTCTAACCCTAACCCTAATCCTAACCCCTAACTCCTAACCCAAAAACGTAACCCTAACATTAGCCCTAACCTTAAACCTAACCCTAACACTAACCCTAACTGTAACCCTAAACAGAACCCTAATGGAACACTTACACTAAACCCTAACCCTAACCATAAACCTAACCCTAACACTAGCCCTAACAGTGACCTTTAAACGTAACACTAAGCCTAACACTAACCCTAACACTAACCATAAACATAACCCTTACCCTAACCATAATCCTAAAGCTAAAGCTAACCCTAAACCCTAAGCCTAAACCTAATCATAACCTAACCCTACCCCTAATCCTAATCCTAACCCTAACCCTAACCCCTAACAGTAACCCTCACCCTAACCCTAAACCTGACCCTAACCCGATGCCTAACCCTCAACCTAAGCCAAAATTAACCCTATCCCTAACACTAACCCTAACCCTAAACCCTAATACTAACCCTAACCCCAACCCTAACCATAACCATAACACTAACACAAACACTAAGCCTAATCCTTAATGCTAACACTAACCCTAATCTCAACCCCTACCCTTACAACAAACCCTAACCCTAAACCTAACCGTAATCTCTAATCCTTACACTAACCATAACCCTAACACTAACCCTAACCGTAAACCTAACACAAACACTAGCACTAAGCCTAACACTAACACTAACATTAATCCCTAAACCTAACTCTAACCCTAACACTAACCTTGACCACAATCCCTAACCCTAACTCTAACCCTAAGCCTAACTCTATCATAACACTAACACTAACCCTCACCTTACCCCTAACCCAGCCAAAACTCTGTCTAAAACTCAGCCTAACCCTAATCATAACCCATAACCACTAACACTAACACCTAACCCCAGCCGTAACCCTAACACTACCCCTAACCATAACTCTAACCCTAACCTAAACACTAACACGAACATTAACACTAACCCTAACCCTAACCCTAATCCCTAACCTTAACACTAACACTAACCCTAACACCTAAACCCAGCCCTAACCCAAACCCTAACCATAACCCTAACTCTAACCCCAACCTTAACCATAATGATAACCCATACCTCTAACCGTAATGCTAACCCTAACCCTCTAACCGTAACCCTAACACTAACCATAAACCTAATGCTAACCCTAAACCCTAACACTAACCCTAACCCTAACGTTACCCTAAACAAAACCCTGACACTAACCCTAATCCCTAACCCTAACCCTAAACTTAACCCTAACCCTAACTGTAACCCTAACCCTAACCGTAACCCTAAACAGAACCCTAATGTAACCTTCACCCTTAACCCTAACCCTAAACCTAACTCTAAACCTAACCCTAATCCTAACACTAGCCCTAACCCTGACCTCTAAACATAACACTAAGCCTAACGCTAACCCTAACAATAACCATAACCATAACCATTACCCTAACCATAACAATAACCCTAACGCTAACCCTAACCCTTAAGCCTAAACCTAACCGTAACCTAACCCTACCACTAACCCTAACCCCTAACAGTAACCCTAAGCCTAACCCGAACCCTGACCCTAACCCGATGCGTAAACCTCACCCTAAGTCTAACATTAACCCTATTCTTAAAACTAAACCTAGCCCAAATCCCTAACACTAACCCTAGCACCAACCCTAACCCTAACACTAACACTAACACAAAGACTAACCCTAATCCTTAACACTAACACTAACCCTAACCTTAAGCCCTACACTTAAACCTAACCTAAACCCTAACACTAAACCTAACCCTAATCTCTAATCTTTATGCTAACCCTAAGCCTAACCCTAAGACTAACTCTAAATCTAACACTAACCCTAATCCTAAAAGCTAACCATAATCTCTAATCCTTACACTAACCATAACACTAACACTAAACCTAACCATAAACCTAACAGAAACCCTAACCCTAACCCTAACACTAACCCTAACACTAACACTAACCATAATCCCCAAACCTAACTGTAACAAACTGTAACCCTAACCCTAACACTAACACTAACCTTCACTCTAATCCCTAACCCAAACGCTAGCCCTAACTTTACGCTACAACTATCCCTCACCCTAACCCTAACCCAGCCTTAAACCTGTCTAAATCTAATCCTAACCCGTAACCCCTAACACTAACAGCTAACCCCAGCCATAACGCTAACCCTAACCCTAACTCTAAACCTAAACCTATCACTAAACCTAACCCAAAACCTAACCCTAACCCTAACCCTAACACTAACACTAACACTAACACTAATCTCTAACCCGAAACCTAACCGTAACCCGAACCCTAACCTTAACCCTAAGCCTAACACTAACCTTAACACCTAACCCCAGCACTAACCCTAACCTTAAACCAACCCTAACTCTAACCCTAACCTTAACCCTAACCATAACCCTAACCTCTAAACCTAATTCTAAGCCTAACCCTCTAACTGTAACTCTAACCCGAACACTAAACCTAATGCTAACCCTAAATCCTAACCCTAACCGTAACCCTAACTTTACAATAACTATAACCCTAACCCTAAACCCTAACGCTAAACCTAATCCTAAACCTAACACTAACCCTAACCATAACCATAACCATAACCCTAACCCTAACACTAAACCTAAACTTAACCCTTACCCTAGCCACTAACCCTAACACTAACCCTAACCGTAACCCTAGTCCTAACACTAATCCTACTCTTAACACTTACCCCTAGCGGCAACCCTAACTGAACCCTAACTCTTACCTTAACCCGATGCCTAAACATCAACCTCGCCCTAAACTTAACGCTATCCCTAACCCTAACACTAACTCTAACCCTAACACTAATCCATAACACTAACCCTAACCACAACCGTAACACTAATGCTAACACTAACACTAACCCTAACCCTAAGCCAAATCCATAACACTAATATTAACCCTAACGTTTATCCCTACCCTTAAAGCTAACCCTCAACCTAACCCTAAAAATAATCCTACTCTCTAATCCTTACGCTAACCCTAACCCTAAAAATAGCCCAAACGTTAACCCTAAACATAGCACTAACCCTAACCCTAACTGTAACCCTAAACCTAACCCTAACGCTTACACTAACAATAACTCTAAACCTAACCCTAACACTAACACTAAACCGAATTCTAACTCTAACCCTAACCTGAACCCTAACACTAGTCTCTAAACCTAAACCTAAGATTAACACTAACCCTAACCCTAAATGTAACCCTAACACTAACCCTAACACTAAGCCTAACTCTAACCCCTAAACCAAACCCTAACAATAACCCTAACCCTAACCTTAACTCTAACCCTAAAACCAAACTCTAACCCTAAACTAACCCTAACCCTAAACCTAACCCTAATCCTAACCCCTAACCCTAACACCTAACCTTACACTAACAATAACCATAACCCTAAAACTAAACCTAATTCTAAACCCTAACCCTAAACCTAACCCTAACCCTAAATTTACCCTAACCCTAACACTAATCCCTAACCCTCACCCTAATCCTAAAACCAACCCTAACTCTGATATCTAACCCTAACCCTAACCCTAACCCCTACACTAAACTCTAACTTTAACCCAAGCCTATTCCTAACCCTAACACTAAGACTAATGCTAACACTAACCCTAACCCTAACCCTAATCCTTACGCTAACCCTAACCATAACCCTAAACCTAACCCAAACCCTAACTGTAACTCTAACCCTAACACTAAACTCTAACCCTAACCCTAACACTAACACTAACCCTAACCCTAAACCTAACTCTAACCCCTAAACCAAACTCTAAACCTAATCCTAACCCTAACACTCACCCTAACCCTAATCCTAATTTCTAACCCTAACACTAACAATAATCCTAACATCTAAGAACAGCCCTAACTCTAATACTAACATGAACCATAACTTTAACCTTAAAATTAAGCATAAATATAACCCTAACTTCTAACCCTAAACCTCTAACTGTAACACTGACCCTAAACCTAACCCTAAACATAACCCTAAACCTAAACCTTACCCTAACTCTAACCATAGCACTAACCCTAACCCTAACCCCTAACCCTAACCCTAACCCTAACCACTAACACTAATACTAACACTAACACTAACCCTGACCTCTAACCCTAACCCTAAACCTAAGCCTTACCCTAAACTCTAAACCTAACGCTAATCCTAACCCTAACCCTAACCCTAACTCTAACCAAAACCCTAACCCTAAAGATAACAATAACCTCTAACCCTAATACTAACGCTAACACTAACCCTATACCTAACCCTAACCGTAACCCTAACCCTAACCTCTAGCCCTAGCCCTAACCATAACCTCTAACCCGAACATGAATCCTAACCCTAACCATAACACTAACCTTAACCCGGACCCTACCCTCTAACCCTAACCCTAACCCTAACCCTAACACTACGATAACCGTAAACTTAACACTAATCCTAACCCTAACCCTCTCTAGATCTAAGCCAAAATCTAATCCTAACCCCTAACACCTAACCCTAATCAGTAACCCTAACATTAACCCTAAACTTGATGCTAAACCTAACCCTAACCCTAACCATAACCCTAACAATAATTCTAATCCTAACCATAACCCTAAAGAGAACCCTAACGTAACCCTCAACCTAACCCCTAATCCTCATCCTAACACTAAAACTAACCCTAATCTCTAAACCTAACACTAACCCTAAAGTTCACCCTAAGTATAACCATAACCATAACCCTAACACTAACGCTAACCCTACCCTACCCTAACCCTAACCACTAAACCTAACCCTAACCCTAACTCTAACCCTAGCCCTAACCCTAACCAATAACCCTAAAACTAAGCCTAAACCCTAACCCTAACGCTAACAGTAACCATAACACTAACCCTAACACTAACACTAACACTAAGCCTAAACCTTACCCTAGCCACTAACCATGACCCTAACCCAAACCGTAACCCTAGTCCTAACATTAATCCTACTCTTAACACTTACCCCTAGCGGTAACCCTAACTGAACCCTAACCCTTACCTTAACCCGATGCCTAACCATCAACTTCACCCTAAACTTAACCCTATCCCTAACCCTAACACTAACTTTAACACTAACCCTAATCCATAACACTAATACTAACCGTAACGTTAATACCTACCCTTAAATCTAAACCTAAAAATAACCCGATTCTCTAATCCTTACGCTAACCCTAACCATAACAATAGCCCTAACGTTAACCATAAACCTAACACTAACCTTAACCCTAAACCTAACCCTAACCCTAACAATAACTCTAAAGTTAACCCTAACACTAACACTAAACCGAATCATAACCCTAACCCTAACCTGAACCCTAACACTAGTCTCTAAACCTAACCCTAAGTTTAACACTAACCCTAACACTAAATGTAAACCTAACACTAACCCTAACCCTAAGCCTAACTCTAACCCCTAAACCAAACCCTAACAATAACCCTAACCCTAACCTGAACCCTAACCCTAAAACCAAACTCTAACCCTAACCTAACCCTACCCTAAACCTAACCCTAATCCTAACACCTAACCCTAACACCTAACCCTTACACTAACCATAAACATAACCCTAAAACTAAACCTAATTCTAAACCCTAACCCCAAACCTAACCCTAAATTTACCCTAACCCTAACATTAATCCCTAACACTCACCCTAATCCTAACACTAACCCTAACTCTGACATCTAACCCTAACCCTAACACTAAACCCTAAACTAAAATCTAACTCTAACCCAACCCTATTCCTAACCATAACACTAAGCCTAACCCTAACGCTAAGCCTAATTCCTAACCCTAACCCTAACCCTAAATTTTCCCTAACAATAACCCTAACCCCAGCTCTAACCCGAAACTTACTCCTAACCCTAAATCTAACCCTAACCTCTAACCCTAACCCTAACACTAACCCTAACACTAAGCATAACACTAAAGCGAACCACTAGCCATAACCCTAACCCTAATCCTAACCCTCAACTTGACGCTAACTCTAACCTTAACCCTAACTCTAACCTGTAACACTAACCCCAACGCTAACCCTAACCCTAATCCTAACCCTCAACTTGACGCTAACCCTAACCCTAACCCTAACTCTAACCCCTAACACTAACCACAACGCTAACCCTAACCCTAAAACTAAATCTAACCCCTAACCCTAACCCCAACACTAACCCTAAAACCAACCCTAATCTCGGATGCTTATGCTAAGCCTAACCCTAACCCTAATCTTAACCCTAATATTAACTCTAACCCTAACCCTAACACTTATACTACCACTAACACTAACCTTAATCCTCAAATCTAACCCTAACCCTAACCCTAACCCTAACACTAATCCTTATGCTCACCCTAACCCTAAACCTAACCCTAACCCTCAAACTAATCCTAGTCCTAAACCTAAACCTAACACTAACATTAAACTCTATCCCTAACTGTAACACTAACACTCACCATAACCCTAATCCTAATGCTAACCCTGACCCTAACCCTAACTCTAACACCTTAACTCTAACCCTAACCCTAACACTTATACTACCACTAATACTAAGCTTAATCCTCAAATCTAACCCTAACCCTAACCCTAACCCTAACACTAATCCTTATGCTCACCGTAAACCTAAACCTAACTCTAACCCGAAACCTAATCCTAGTCCTAAACCTAAACCTAACACTAACATTAAACTCTATCCCTAACTGTAACACTAACACTCACCATAACCCTAATCCTAATGCTAACCCTGACCCTAACCCTAACTCTAACACCTAAACCAAACCCTAACCTGAACCCTAACGCTAACACTAACCCTAACATTAACTCCAATACCTAACCCTAGTCCCCTAACCATAACACCTAACCAAGTTCTAATGTTAACACTAACCCTAACTCCAATCCTAACCTAAACCCTAACCATAACCCTAACCTCTAACCATAATTCTAACCCTAAACCTGTAGTCGTAATCCTAACCCTATCCCTAACACTAACCAACCCCTAAACCTAACCCTAACCATAAACCTAACCCAAACCCTAACAGTAACACTAACACTAACCCGAACACTAGACTCTAACCCTAAACCTAACACTAACATTAACTCTAACCCTAACTCAAACCCTAACCCTAATATTAACCCTAACCTTAACACTAAAAATAATCCTAACTCTAACAATAACCATAACCCTAACCCTAAACATAACCCTAAACAGAAACCTAACGTAACCTTCACCCTCACCCTTGCCCCTAACCCTGAACCTAACCCTAAGGCTAGCCCTAACCCTAACCTATAACCCTAACACTAAGCTTAATGCTAACCCTAACCCTAACGATAACCACAACCGTAACACTAACACTGACACTAACAAGAACACTAACACTAACAACTAAGCCTAACCCTAACCCTAACCCTAAACCTAACCCTAACGCTAACCCAAACACTAGCACTAAACCAAACCTCTAACCCTAACACTAAGCCTAACATTAACGCTAACCCTAGCCGTAAGCATAACACTAACCCTAACCCTAACCCTAATATCTAAACCTAACATGAACGGTAACCCTAACCCTAAGTCTAACCCTAACCCTGACCCTAACCTCTAACCCTAACCCTAAACATAAGCGTAACCCTAAGATAACCCTAACCTTAACCCTAACTCCTACCCTAAGCCTGTCTAGCTCTAACCCAAACCGTAATCCTAATCCTTAACACCTAACCCAAACCCGTAACCCTAACATTAACCCTAACCTTAACCCTAACCCTAACCCTAACTCTAACACAACCCTATTCCTAACCCTAAACATAAGCCTAATACTAACACTAACAATAACCCTATCTCTTAAACTAACACTAACCTCTACCTCTACCACTAAACCTAACCCTAACCCTAACTCTAACCCTAATCTTGACTGTAACCTGTAACCCTAACATTAAACCTAACCGTAACACTAACACTAACCCAAACACTAACCCTACTCCCTAACCCTAACACTAATACTAACCCTAACTCCTACCCTTAAACCTAACCCAAGCCCTAACCCTAAACCTAACCCTAATCTCAGATGCTTATGCTAAACATAACCCTAACCTTAACCCTAACAATAAACATAACCTTAACCCTATCCCTTACCCTAGCATTATCACTAACCTTAATCCTCAAACCTAACCCTAACCCTAACCCTAACCCTAAACCTAATCCTTACACTAACCCTAAACCTAACCCTAATCCTAACAATAAACCTAAACCTAACACTAAACTCTAACCCTAACCGTAGCAATAACCCTAACCCTAACGCAAACCCTGACCTCAAACCTAACTCTAACCCCTAAGCAAAGCCCTAACCCTAACCCTAACACTAGCACTAACCCTAACACTAACCCTAATCCCTAAACCTAACCATAACCCTAACCCTAACCCTCAACAGAACCCTAATGTAACACTCACCCTAACCCCTCACCCTAACCCTAAACCTAACCCTAACACTATCCCTAAACCTAACCTCTAACACTAACACTAAGGTTAATGCTAACCCTTACCCTAACCATAAACATAGCACTAACCCTAACACAAACACTAACCCTAAACCTAACCCTAACACTAGCCCTAACCCTAACTTCTAACCCTAACACTAAGCCTAACGCTAACCCTAACCCTAACCATAACCATAACCCTAACGTTAAACCTAACCTTAACACAAACCCTAACACCTAACCCTAACCCTAACCTTAATAATAACCTGAACCTTTCCCCTAATGGTAACTCTAACTCTAACTATAACCCTGACCCTAACCTGATGACAAACCTCAACCTAGCCTTAACATTAACCTTATCCTTAAAACTAACACTGACCCTAATCCCTAACAATAACCCTAGCCCCAACCATGACCCTAACCCTAAGACTCACCCAAACCATAATCCTAATCCCTAACACTAACACAAACTCTAACCTTAACCCCTATGCTTAAACCTAAAACTAATCCTAAATCTAAACCTAACCCTAATCTCTAATACTTACCCTAACCCTAACACTAACACTAACCCTAAAAATAACTCTAACCCTCACCCTAATCCTAACCCTAAAACTAAAACTAAACGTAACCCTAACCCTAACCTGAACCCTAACACTAATCTCTATACCTAAGCCTAAGACTAACACTAACCCTAACCCTAACACTAACGCTAACAATAAACCTAACCCTAAGCCTAACTATAACCCCTAACCCAAACACTAAACCTAACCCTAAACCTAACATTAACCCTAACACTAATCCTAATCCCTAACCCTAACCCTAACACTAACCCTAACCCTAACCCTAACACTAACCATAACCTTAACACTAAACAGAACCCTAACCTCTAACACTATTTCTAAACGTAACCCTCTAACCATATCCCTAACCCTAACCCTAAACCTAACACTAACAATAAACTCTAACCCTAACACTCACCCTAACACAAACCCTAACCCTTAACACTAACACCTAATCCTAACCGGAACCATAAGCATAACCCCAAACCTAACCCTAACGCTAACCCTCCCCGAACCCTAACTTTAAACTAACATAACGCTAACCCTAACCCTAATCCCTAAATGTCACCCTAACCCTAACACTAACTCTAACCGTAACCCTAACGTCTAACCTTAAAAATAACCCTAAACCTAAGCCTAACTCTAACCCTAACCTTGACTCTAACGTCTAATCCTAACCCTAACACTAACACTAACACTACAACTAAGCCAAACACCAACCCTAATCCCTAACCCTAACACTAAACCTAACCCTAACCCATATCCTTAAACCTAACCCAAACCCTAAAGAAAAACCTAACCCTAATCTCGGATCCTTAAGCTAACCCTAACACTAACCCTAACACTAACACTAACCATAACCCTAACTGTAACCCTAACACTTACCCTTACACTACCACTAACCTTAATCCCCAAACCTAACTTTAATCCTAACCCTAACCCTAATCCTTACGCTAACATTAACCATAAACCTAACCCTAAACCTAACACTTAACCCTAACCATAACACTAACCCTAATCCTAACCCTCAACTTGACGCTAACCCTAACCCTAACCCTAACTCTAACCCCTAACCCTAACCCCAACACTAACCCTAACCCTAACCCTAAACTAACCCCTAACCCCAACCCCAATAGTAACCCTAAACCTAACCCTAATCTCGGATGCTTATGCTAAGCCTAACCCTAACTCTAATCTTAACCCTAATATTAACTCTAACCCTAACCCTAAGCCTTATACTACCACTAATACTAAGCTTAATCCTCAAATCTAACCCTAACCCTAACCCTAACCCTAACACTAATCCTTATGCTCACCCTAACCCTAAACCTAACACTAACCCTCAAACTAATCCTAGTCCTAAACCTAAACCTAACACTAACATTAAACTCTACCCCTAACTGTAACACTAACACTCACCATAACCCTAATCCTAATGCTAACCCTGACCCTAACCCTAACTCTAACACCTAAACCAAACCCTAACCTGAACCCTAACGCTAACACTAACCCTAACATTAACTCCAATACCTAACAATAATCCCCTAACCCTAACACCTAACCCAGTCCTAATGTTAACACTAACCCTAACCCTAACTGTAATCCTAACCTAAACCCTAACCATAACCCTAACCTCTAACCATAATTCTAACCCTAAACCTGTAATCGTAACCGTTAACCCTATCCCTAACACTAACCATACCCCTAAACCTAACCCTAACCATAAACCTAACCCAAACCCTAACAGTAACACTAACACTAAACCGAACAATAGAGTCTAACCCTAAACCTAACACTAACACTAACTCTAACCCTAACTCAAACCCTAACCCTAATATTAACCCTAAACTTAACACAAAAAATAATCCCAACCCTAACCATAACCATAACCCTAACCCTAAACATAACCCTAAGCAGAAACCTAACGTAAACCTCACCCTCACCCTTAACCCTAACCCTGAACCTAACCCTAAGGCTAGCCCTAACCCTAACCTATAACCCTAACACTAAGCTTAATGCTAACCCTAACCCTAACGATAATCACAACCTTAACACTAACACTGACACTAACCAGAACCCTAACCCTAACAACTAAGCCTAACCCTAACCCTAACCCTAACCATAACCCTAACCCAAACACTAGCTCTAAACCAAACCTCTAACCCTAACACTAAGCCTAACATTAACGCTAACACTAACCGTAAGCATAACCCTAACCCTAACCCTAACCCTAACCCTAACCTCTAAACCTAACAATAACTGTAACCCTAACCCTAAGTCTAACCCTAACCCTGACCCTAACTTCTAACCCTAACTCTAAATCTAACCCTAACCCTAAGATAACCCTAACCTTAACCCTAACTCTGACTCTAAGCCTGTCTAGCTCTAACCCTAACCCTAATCCTAACCCCTAACACGTAACCCAAACCCGTAACCCTAACATTAACCCTAACCTTAAACCTAACCCTAACCCTAACCCTAACTGTAACCCTAAACAGAACCCTAACAGAACACTTACACTAAACCCTAAACCTAACCATAAACCTAACCCTTACACTAGCCCTAACAGTGACCTCTAAATGTAACACTAAGCCTAACACTAACCCTAACACTAACCATAAACATAACACTTACCCTAACCATAACCCTAACCCTAAAGCTAACCCTAAACTCTAAGCCTAAACCTAACCATAACCTAACCCTACCCCTAATCCTAATCCTAACCCTAACCCCTAACAGTAACCCTAACCCTAACCCTAAACCTGACCCTAACCCAATGCCTAACCCTCAACCTAAGCCAAAACTTAACCCTATCCCTAACACTAACCCTAACCCTAATCCCTAATACTAACCCTAACCCCAACCCTAACCATAACCATAACACTAACACAAACACTAAGCGTAATCCTTAATGCTAATACTAACCCTAATCTCAACCCCTACCCTTACACCAAACCCTAACCCTAAACCTAAACATAATCTCTAATCCTTACACTAACCATAACCCTAACACTAACCCTAACCGTAAACCTAACACAAACACTAGCACTAAGCCTAACACTAACACTAACATTAATCCCTAAACCTAACTCTAACCCTAACCCTAACCTTGACCACAATCCCTAACCCTAACCCTAACCCTAACCCTAACTCTATCATAACGCTAACACTAACCCTCACCTTACCCCTAACCCAGCCAAAACCCTGTCTAAAACTCAGCCTAACCCTAATCATAACCCGTAACCACTAACACTAACACCTAACCCCAGCCGTAACCCTAACACTACCCCTAACCATAACTCTAACCCTAACCTAAACACTAACACGAACATTAACACTAACCCTAACCCTAACCCTAATCCCTAACCCTAACCCTAACACTAACCCTAACACCTAACCCCAGCCCTAACCCAAACCCTAACCATAACCCTAACTCTAACCCCAACCTTAACCCTAATGATAACCCATACCTCTAACCCTAATGCTAACCCTAACCCTCTAACCGTAACCCTAACCCTAACCATAAACCTAATGCTAACGCTAAACCCTAACACTAACCCTAACCCTAACGTTGCCCTAAAAATAACCCTGACACTAACCCTAATCCCTAACCCTAACCCTAAACTTAACCACAACCCTAACTGTAACCCTAAACAGAACCCTAACAGAACACTTACCCTAAACCCTAAACCTAACCATAAACCTAACCCTTACACTAGCCCTAACAGTGACCTCTAAACGTAACACTAAGCCTAACACTAACCCTAACACTAACCATAAACATAACCCTTACCCTAACCATAACCCTAACCATAAAGGTAACCCTAAACCCTAAGCCTAAACCTAACCATAACCTAACCCTACCCGAAATCCTAATCCTAACCCTAACCGTAACCCCTAACAGTAACCCTCACCCTAACACTAAACCTGACCCTAACCCGATGCCTAACCCTCAACCTAAGCCAAAACTTAACCCTATCCCTAACACTAACCCTAACCCCAATCCCTAATACTAACCCTAACCCCAACCCTAACCATAACCATAACACTAACACAAACACTAAGCCTAATCCTTATTGCTAACACAAACCCTAATCTCAACCCCTACCCTTACACCAAACCCTAACCCTAAACCTAACCGTAATCTCTAATCCTTACACTAACCATAACCCTAACACTAACCCTAACCGTAAACCTAACACAAACACTAGCACTAAGCCTAACACTAACACTAACATTAATCCCTAAACCTAACTCTAACCCTAACCCTAACCTTGACGACAATCCCTAACCCTAAACCTAACCCTAACCCCAACTCTATCATAACGCTAACACTAACCCTCTCCTTACCCCTAACCCAGCCAAAACCTGTGTACAACTCAGCCTAACCCTCATCATAACCCGTAACCACTAACCCTAACACCTAACCCCAGCCATAACCCTAACACTACCCCTAACCATAACTCTAACCCTAACCTAAACACTAACATGAACATTAACACTAACCCTAACCCTAATCCCTAACCCTAACCCTAACACTAACCCTAACACCTAACCCCAGCCCTAACCCAAACCCTAACCATAACCCTAACTCTAACCCAAACCTTAACCCTAATGATAACTCATACCTCTAACCCTAATGCTAACCCTAACCTTCTAACCATAACCATAACCCTAATCATAAACCTAACGCTAACCCTAAACCCTAACACTAACCCTAACCCTAACGTTACCCTAAACATAACCCTGACACTAACCCTAATCCCTAACCCTAATCCTAAACCTAAACTTAACCCTAACCCTAACTGTAACCCTAACCCTAACCGTAACCCTAAACAGAACCCTAACGTCACCTTCACCCTTAACCCTAACCCTAAACCTAACTCTAAACCTAACCCTAATCCTAACACTAGCCCTAACCCTGACCTCTAAACATAACACTAAGCCTAACGCTAACCCTAACAATAACCATAACCATAACCATTACGCTAACCATAACACTAACCCTAACGCTAACCCTAACCCCTAAGCCTAAACCTAACCGTAAGCTAACTCTACCCCTAACCCTAACCCCTAACGGTAACCCTAAGCCTAACCCGAACCCTGACCCTAACCCGATGCGTAAACCTCACCCTAAGTCTAACATTAACCCTATTCTTAAAACTAAACCTAGCCCAAATCCCTAACACTAACCCTAGCACCAACCCTAACCCTAACACTAACACAAACACAAAGACTAACCCTAATCCTTAACACTAACACTAACCCTAACCTTAAGCCCTACACTTAAACCTAACCCAAACCCTAACACTAAACCTAACCCTAATCTCTAATCTTTATGCTAACCCTAAGCCTAACCCTAAGACTAACCCTAAATCTAACACTAACCCTAACCCTAATCCTAAAAGCTAACCATAATCTCTAATCCTTACACTAACCATAACACTAACACTAACCCTAACCATAAACCTAACACAAACCCTAAACCTAACCCTAACTAACACTAACCCTAACCCTAACACTAACCTTAATCCCCAAACCTAACTGTAACCCTAACCCTAACCCTAACACTAACACTAACCTTCACTCTAATCCCTAACCCAAACGCTAACCGTAACTTTACACTAACACTAACCCTCACCCTAACCCTAACCCAGCCTTAACCCTGTCTAATTGTAATCCTAACTCTAATCCTAACCCGTAACCCCTAACACTAACAGCTAACCCCAGCCAGAACGCTAACCCTAACCCTAACTCTAACCCTAAACCTATCACTAAACCTAACCCAAAACCTAACCCTAACCCTAACCCTAACACTAACACTAACACTAACACTAACACTAATCTCTAACCCGAAACCTAACCCTAACCCGAACCCTAACCTTAACCCTAAGCCTAACACTAACCTTAACACCTAACCCCAGCCCTAACCCTAAACTTAAACCTAACCCTAACTCTAAGCCTAACCTAAACCCTAACCATAACCCTAACCTCTAACCCTAATTCTAAGCCTAACCTTCTAACTGTAACTCTAACCCGAACACTAAACCTAACGCTAACCCTAAATCCTAACCCTAACTGTAACCCTAACTTTACACTAACTATAACCCTAACCTTAATCCCTAATGCTAAACCTAATCCTAAGCCTAACAATAACCCTAACCCTGACCTCTAAAACTAACCCTAACCGTAACCCTTACCCTAAACTCTAACTCTAACTCTAACTCTAACGCTAACCCTAACTCTAACCCTAACCCTAACCCTAATACTATGATAATGCTAACCTTAACCCAAACCCTAACACTAACCCTGTCTAGCACTAACCCTAACTCTAATCTGAACCACTAAATCCTAATGCTAACCCGAAACCCTAACTTAAAGCTAACCTTATTCCTAAGCCTAACTTAAACCTAACCCTAACCCTAACCCTAACCCTAACCTAACCCTAACCGTAACCCTAACCATAACCCTAAACAGAACCCTAACTTAACCCTCACCCTAACACCTAAACCTAACCCTAACTCTAACAGTAACCCTAATCCTGAACCTAACCCTAACCCCTAATGTTTACCCTAGCCCTAACCCTAACACTGACCTTAATCCGATGGCTAACCCTAACACTAAGCCTAACCTTAAACCTAACCCTAAACCAAACACTAACCCTAATACCTAAAATTAACACTAACACTAACTTTAACACCTACTCTTAAACCTAACCCTCACCCTAACCCTAAACCTAACACTAATTTCTAATCCTTATGCTAACACTAACCCTAAACCTAATGCTAAACCTAAACCTAGAAATAAAACTAACCTTAACTGTAACCCTTACCCTAAACCTACCCTGAAACCTAACCCTAATATCTAATCCTTATGCTAACCCTAAACCTAACCCTGATCCTAACTCTAATCCTAAAACTAACCCTAACACTTCCACAAACATTAATCCCTAAATCTAACACTAACCATAACACTAACCTTAAACCTAATCCCTAACACTAATAGTAACACTAACCCTATCATAATGCTGACACTAAACCTCACCCTACCCCGAACCCAGGACTAAACCTGTCTAACTCTAACCATAACCCTAATTCTAACCCATAACCCCTGTCCCTAGCACCTAACCACAGCCATAACCCGACCTTAAACCTAACTATAACTCTAACCCTAAAACTAAACCTAACCCTATCACTAAACCTAACCCTAACCCTAACACTAACAATAAACTCTAAACCTAACCCTAACACTAACATTAACCCTAACCCTAATACTACCCCTAACACTAAACCTAAACCTAACTCAAACCCCGAACTGAAACACAAACCCTAACTCTAACCCTAACACTAACCCTAATACCTAAACCTAACCCTGACTCTAACACTAACCTTAAACCTAACACCTAACCGCAGCCCTAATTCTAACCACAACCCTAACCCTAAATCTAATCCTAACCATAAATCAACCATAACGTGAACCTCTAACCCTAATTCTAACCCTAACCCTCTAACTGTAACCCTAAACCTAATCTTAACCCTAACCCTATCACTAACCCTAACAATAACCCATAACCCTTCCACTAACCCTAACCCTAACCATAACCCTAATCCTAAATCTAACCCTAACCCTAAACCTTAACCCTAACCTTAACCCTAACATTTACCCTAACCATAACCCTGACCCTAGCCCTAATCCCTAAACCTAACCCGAACCCAAACACTAACCCTAACGCCTAGCCCTAACATTAACCATAACCCTAACCCTAAAATAACACTAACTTTAACCCTAAAGCTAAACCATAACCCTAACACCTAACCCAAGCCCTAACCCTAACTCTAAGCCTAATGCTAACTCTAACCCTAAACTTAACCATAGCCATAACCCTAACCTCTAATCCTAATTCTAACCTTAAAGCTCTAACCGTAACCCTAACCCTAACCCTAAACCTAACACTCACCCTAAACCCTAACACTAACCCTAACTTTACCCTAACCATAACCATAACTCTAACCCTAATTCCCAACCCTAACCCTAAGCCTAAGCCTAATACTAACCCTAACCCTGACCTATATACCTAACCCTAACCGTAAGCCTTACCCTAAACTGTAACTCTAACCCTAACCCTAACCCTAAATCTAACCCTAACCCTAACACTAATGGTACAAAAACCATAACCTTAACCCCAACCAAAACCCTAACCCTATCTAGCTCTAATCCTAACCCTAATCCGAACCCCAAATCCCTAGCGCAAATCCGTAACCTTAACATTAACCCAAACCTTAACCCTAAGCCTAACCCAAACCCTAACCATAACCCTAACCCTAAACCTAACCGTAACCCTATCCCTAACAGTAACCCTAAACAGAACCCTAACTTAACACTCACCCTAACCCCTACCTGTAACCCTAACCCTAACACTAACCCTAATACTAAACCTAACCCTAAACCCTAATGGTAACCCTAACCCTAACACTAACCCTGAACCTAACCCGATGCCTAACCCTAACGCTAAGCCTAACACTAACCCTAAACCTAACCCAAAGACTAACCCTAATTCCTAACACTAACACTAACTTTAACACCTACTCTTAAACCTAAACCTAACCCTAACCCTGAACCTAACTCTAATCCCTAATCCTTACGCTAATCCTAACCCTATCACTAATGCTAACCATAACCTAGCACTAACCCTAACACTAACCGTAACCCTAATCCTAACACTAACACTAATCTCTAAACCTAACCCTAACACTAACACTAACCTTAACCCTTACCCTAACCCTAAGCCTATCTCTAACCCCTAAGCCTAAACCTAACACTAACCCTAATCCTAACACTAACACTAATCTCTAAACTTAACCCTAACCCTTACCCTAACCCTAACCCTAACTCTAACCCCTAAGCCAAACCCTAACAGTAACACTAACCCTACCCCTAATCCCTAACCCTAAATCTAACACTAACACTAACACCTAATCCCAGCCCTAACCCTAACTCTAACCCTAACCTTAACCATAACCATAACCCTACCCTCTAACCCTTATTCTAAGCCTAACCCTCTAACCGTAACTCTAAACCTAACACTAAACCTAACACTAACCCTAAATCCTAACCCTAACCATAACCCTAACTTTAACCTAACCCTAACCCTAACCCTAATCCTAATCCCTAACCCTAACCTTAACCCTAACCCTAAGCCTAACACTAACCATAACCCTGACCTCTAAAACTAACCCTAACCATAACCCTTACCCTAAACTCTAACTCTAACCCTAACGTTAACCCTAACTCTAACCCTAACCCTAACGCTAATGCTACAATAACCCTAACCTTAACCCTAACCCTGTCTAGCACTAACCCTAACTCTAATCCAAACCCCTAATTCCTAATTCTAACCCGTAACCCTAACATTAACTCTAACCTTATCCCTAAGCCTAACCTTAACCCTAACGCTAAACCTAATTCTAACCCTAACCATAACCCTAACCCTAAACAGAACCCTAACTTAACCCTCACCCTAACACCTAACCTAACCCTAACCCTAACAGTAACCCTAAACCTAAACCTAACCCTAACCACTAACAGTAACGCTAACCCTAACTCTAACCCTGAACCTAACCCGATGGCTAACAGTAACCCTAACCCTAACCCTAACCCTAACCCAAACACTAACCCTAATACCTAAAATTAACACTAACACTACCTTTAACACCTACACTTAAACCTAACCCTCACCATAACCCTAAACTTAACCCTAATTTCTAAACTTTATGCTGACCCTAACCCTAAACCTAATGCTAACCCTAAACCTAGAACAAACATTAACCATAACCGTAACTCTTATCCTAAACCTACCCTGAAAACTAACCTTAATATCTAATCCTTATGCTAACCCTAACTTAACCCTAACCCTAACCCTAACCCTAATCCTAACCCTAACCCTAACACTTCCACTAACATTAATCCCTAAACCTAACACTAACCCTAGCACTAACACTAACACTAACCTTAAACCTAATCCCTAACCCTAACCCTAACACTAACCCTATCATAACGCTAACACTAAACCTCACCCTACCCCTAACGCAGGCCTAAACCTGTCTAACTCTAACCCTAATCCTAATCCTAACCCGTGACCCCTATCCCTAGCACATAACCACAGCCATAACCCAAACCCTAAACCTAATCATAACTCTAAACCTAAATCTAAACCTAACCCTATCACTAAGTCTAGCCCTAACCCTAACACTAACACTAAACTCCAAAACTAACCCTAACACTAACACTGTCCCTAAACCTAACACTAAACCTAACCCTAACCCTATCTCTAACCCCTAACTGAAACACGAACCCTAACCCTAACCCTAACACTTTCCTGAACACTAAACGTAATCCCTAAACATAACCCTGATGCTAACACTAACCCTAACCCTAACACCTAACCCCAGCCCTAACCCTAAACCTAAACCTAACCCTAACTCTAACCCTAACCTTAACTCTAACCATAATGCAAACCTCTAACCCTAATTCTAACCCTAACCCTCTAACTGTAACCCTAAACCTAATCCTAACACTAACCCTAACCATAACCACTTACCCTACCACTAATCCTAACCCTAACCATAACCCTAACTGTAAACCTAAGCCTAACCCTAAACCTTAACCCTGAACTTTACCCTAATCATAACCTGGACCCTAGCCCTAATCCCTAAACCTAACGCTAACCCTAACACTAACGCTAACCGCTAACCCTAACACTAACCATAACCCTAACCCTAAACCTAACCCTACCCTAAAGATAACCCCTAACCATAACACCTAACCCCAGCCCTAACCCTAACCCTAAACCTAACCATAACTCTAATCCTAACCTTAACCCTAACGACAACCCTAACCTCTAATCCTAATTCTAACCCTAACCCTCTAACCGTAACACTAACCCTAACCCTAAACCTAAAGCTCACCCTAAACCATAACCCTAACCCTAAATTTACCCGAACCATAAACCTAAACCTAACCCTAAACCTAATCCCCAATCCTAACCCTAACCCTAAGCCTAATACTAACCCTAACACTGACCTCTATACCTAACCCTAATGTTAATCCCTAACCTTAAACCTAACCCTAACCCTAATCCTAAATCTAACCCGAATCTCTAATTCTTACGCAAACCCTAATGCTAACCCTAACCCTAAACCTAACAAAAGCCTTAACCCTAACTCTAACCATAATGCTAACCCTAACATTAACACTAACCTTAATCCCTAAACCTAACCCTAACCCTAACACTAACACTAACACTAACCTTAACCCTAATCCTTAACCCTAACCCTAACCCTATCATAACCATAACCCTAACTATATCATAACGCTAACACTAACCTACCCCTAAGCCAGGCCTAACCCTGTCTAACTCTAACCCTAACCCTAATCCTAACCCATTAACCATAGCCCAAAAACCTAACACCAGCCATAATCCTAACCGTAACCCTAACCATAACTTTAACCCTAACACTAACACTAACCCTAACATTAACCCTAAAACTAATATCTAAACCTAACACTAACCTTAACCCTAACCCTAACCACAACCCTAACCCTAACTTTAACCCTTAACCCAAACCATAACCCTAACCCTAACTCTAATACTAACACTAACCCTAAACCTAATCCATAACCCTACCCTAACAATAACCCTAACACCTAACCGCAGCCCAAACCTTAACCGTAAACCTAACCCTAACGCTAAACCTAACCTTAACCATAACCATAACACTAACCTCTAACCCTAATTCTAACACTAAACCTCTAACAGGAACCCTAACCCTAAAACTAACACTAAATCTAACACTAACCCTAAACCTAACCATAATACTAACCCTAACCATAGTCTGAACCCTAACACTAAACCCTAACCCTAACCCTAACGTAACCCTAAACCTAACCCTAACCATAATCTCTAACCCTAACCGTAACACTAAATCTAAACCTGTCACCCTAAACCTACCGCTAACCCTAACACTAACCCTAACCTTAACACTAACACTAACTCTAACCTCTAACACTAACCGTAACCCTAACCCTAATGCTAACCCTAACACTAAACTCTAAATGTAACAGTAACCCTAACGCTAACCATAACCATAAACCTAACCCTAACCCTAACCTCTAACCCTAACCGTAAACCTAACCCTAATGCTAAACATAAACCTAAACCTCACCCTAACACTAACCGTAACGTTAACTCTAACCATATACCTAAACCGAACCCTAAGCCAACCCTAACCCTAAACCCTAACACTAACCCTAACCCTAACCCTTAACCCTAACCCTAGCCCTAACCATAAACCTAACCCTAACACTATCCCTAACCACAACCTCTAAACCCAACCCTAACCCTAACCTCAACCCTAACCCAAATCCCTAACCCTAACCCTAGCCCTAACCATAAACCTAACCCTAACACTATCCCTAACCACAACCTCTAAACCCAACCCTAACCCTAACCTCAACCCTAACCCAAATCCCTAACCCTAACTCTAATGGAGGCTAACTCTAACCCTAATCCTAACCCTAACCCTAACACTACTCCTAACCCTAACCCTAAACCCTAACCCTACCAATAACCCTATCACTAACCCTAACCATATCCCAAACTTCTAACCCTAACCCTAAACCTAACAATAACCATAAATCTAAACCTCTAACCCTAACCCACTAACCCTAATCTCTCACCCTAACAGAAAACCTGAATCTAAACCTAACCCTCAGAATAACGGTAAAACTAATCTTAACTCTAACCCTAACCCTAACCTCTAATCTTAATCGTAACCTACCCTAAACCTAACCCTAAACCTAACCCTAACCTTAACCCTAACCCTAATATCTAAACCTAATTGGAACCCTAAAACTAAACCTAACAGTAAGACTAACACTAACCCTAAACTAACCATAATACTAACCCCCAAAGGGAACCCCTAACCGTAATCCTAATCCTAAACCTAACCTTAAACCTAAACCTAACCATAAACCTAAGCCTAACCCTAACACTAACACTAACCCTAAATTCTAACCTGAATGCTATGACTAACCCTAAGCCCAACCCTAACCCTATCCTTAACCCTAAACCAAAACCCTAACCCTAACAATAACCCTAAACCTAACTGTAATCCTAACACTAACCCTAACACTAACACTAACCCTAACCATAAACACTAACCCTAATGATAACCCTATCCGAAGCCTTACCCTAACCCTAACCTCTAAGCCTAACCCTAAACCTAACGCTGACCCTAACCCTAACACTAACCCTAATCTCTAACCCTAACCATAACCCTAAATCTAAACCGAACCATAAGCATAACGCTAACCCTAAAACAAACCCTAATTATAAACCTAACACAAACCCTATCCCTGACCTCTAAAACTATCCCTAACCAAAACCCTAACCCTAACCCTATTGGAAACCCTAACACTAAACCTAAAACTAAGCCTCTAACCCGAACCCTAACACTAACTCTAACCCTAACACTAAGGCTAAAAATAACCACTAACCTTAACCCTAACCCAAACCCTAAACCTAAACCTAAACCTAATCCTAAACACTAACCGCAACCGTAACCCTAACCCTAACGCTAACTGTAATTCTAACCCTAACCCTAAACTTAACCCTAACTGTAAAGCTAACCGTAACCCACACCCTAACCCTCTAATCCTAACCGTATCTCTAACTCTAACCCTAACACTAACACTAACACTGAAACCTAACCCTAACCATAACCATAACCCTAACCGCTAACCCGAACCTTAAACCTAACCCTAACCCTACCCATAACCCTAACCCTAAGCCCTAACACTGAGCCCTAACTCGAAGTCCTAACTTTAACCCTAACCATAACTCTAATCCTAACCCTAACCTCAACCCCAAAATCTAACCCTACTTTAACCCAAACCCAAATCCCGAATCCTAACTCTAACCCTAACCATAACCATAACCGTAAAACTGACCCTAACACTAACCATAACCCTAAACCATAACCCTAAGGATAACACTATCACTAACCCAACCCCTAACCTCTAACACTAACCCTAAACCTAACGCTAAACCTAACGCTAATCCTAACCCTAACCACTGAACCTAACGCTAATCCCTAAGCCTAACCCTAATCATAACCCTAACCCTAACCGTAACCCTAACCCTAACCCTAACGGTAACCCTAAACCCTAACCCGAACCATAACCATAACCATAATGCTATCTTTAACCCTAACCCTAACCTGGAAACCTAACCTTAACCCTAACACTAATCCTCACACTCTAAACCTAACTCTAACCCTAACCCTAACCCTAACCCTAACCCTAACCCTAACCCTATCCCTAACCCCTAACCATAAACGCTAACCCCTAACCCTAAACACTAACCCTAAACCTAACCCTAACGCAACAACTAAAACTAACCCTAACACTAATCCAAACCCTAAACCTAACCCTAACCTCTGACCCTAACATAAATGATAACCCTATCCTCTATACCTAACAACAACCCTAACCCTTGTACTAAGCCTAATCCTAACCCTGATGCTATACTCTAACCCTAACCATAACCCTAACCCTGACCCTACAATAACCCTAACCCTAAACCTAAAACTAACCCTGTATAGCTCTAACCCTAATCCTAACCACTAACCCCTATCCCTAACCCGTAACCTTAACATTAACCCTAACCTTAACCCTAATGCTAACCCTAACACTAACCCTAACCCTATTCGTAACCCTAACCCTGACCATAACCCTAAAATGAACCCTAAATTTACCTTCACCCTAAGCACTAACCCTAACCCTAACCCTAAATCTAACGTTAACCTTAAACCTAACCATAACCCTAACCTCTAAACCTAAACCTAACCCTAACAGTCTAACCCAAACCCTATCTCTAACCCTAACCCTAACGCTAAACCTAATCTCTAACCCTAAACATAACACAAAACCTAAACCTAACCATAACCCTAACGGTAATTCTAGCCCTAACCCTAACCTTAACCCTAACACTAGCCCTAACTTTTAACCCTAACCATAAACCTAAGCCTAACCTTAACCCTAACCCTAACCCTAATCTCTAAACCTAACTGAAACCCTAAACCTAAAACTATCCAAAACCCTAATCCTAACACTAACACTAACCATAATACTAAACCCTAATCCTAATCCCTAAGCTTAAGTCATAACCGTAAGCCTAACCCCTAAACTTAAGCCCTAACACTAGTACTACCACTAACACTAAACTTAACGCTAACCCTAATGGTAACCCTATCCCCAAACCTAAACCTAAGCCACTAACCCTAACCTTAATCCTAAACCTAATGGTAACTCTAACTCGAAAACTAACCCTAATCCTCTAACCCTAACCCTAACCCTAACCCTAACCCTAACCCTTAACTGTAACCGTAACCCTAACCATTACCATAAACCTAACACTAACACTAACCCAAATCCGTAGCCCTAAACCTAACCCAAAACCTAACCCTATCCATAACCGTAATGTTAACCCTAACCCTAAACCTAACCCTAACACCTAACCCTAACCCTAACCCTAACCCTAAACCTAACCCTAAACCTAACTATACCCATAACCCTAACCCTTAACCCTGAGCCCTAACCCTAATTCCTAACTCTAACCCTAACCCTAACCCTTAACCCTGAGCCCTAACCCAAACCATAACATTAACCTTAACCCTAACTCAAATCCCTAACCCTAACTCCAAACCCAAACCTAACCGTAACTATAACCATAACCCTAACCCTAAACCTAACCCTAACAGTAAGCCCTAAACCTAACGATAACCCTATCACTAACTCTAATTTAAACTCTAACCCTAACCTGAAACCTAATGCTAACATTAACCCTAACCCTCTAACCATAAACCTAACCCTAACGCTAACCCTAACCTTAACACAAACCCTAACCCTAACCCTAACCCTAACTGTAATGTTAACCCTAACCCTAACCCTAACCCTAACACCTAACCCTAACCCTACCCATAACACTAAACCTAACCCTAACTCTACCCATAACCCTAACCCTTAACCATGAGACCTTACCCTAATTCCTAACTCTAACCCTAACCCTAACCTGAGCCCTAACCCTAACCCTAACCCTAACCTTAACCTTAACTCAAATCCCTAACCCGAACACTAACCCCAACCCTAACCGTAACCCCAACCCTAACCGTAACTATAACCATAACCCTAAACCTAAACCTATCCACAACACTAAGCCCTAAACCTAACGATAACCCTATCACTAACCCTAATATAAACTCTAACCCTAACCCGAAACCTAACGCTAAACCTAGCCCTAAACCTCTAACCCTAAACCTAACCCTAACACTAAACCTAACCCTAACCCTAACCCTTAACCCTAACACTAACTCTAACGCTAACACTTACGCTAACCCCTAAACAAAACTCTAATCCCTAAGCCTAACATTAAACCGAAACCGAAGCCTAACCGACACCCTAATCAGAAGCCTAACCATAACCGTAACCCTAACCCTAACCCAAACTGTCTAACCCTAACCCTAAAGCTAACACTAACCCAAACCCTAACCCTAACCCCTAACCCGAAACCCTCACCCTTAACCCTAAATGCTAACTCTAAACTTAACACTAACCAGAACCTTACAACTAATCCTAACCGTAATCGTAACCCTAAACCTAACCCTAACCTCGGACCCTAATCCTAACCATAACCCTAACGTCTAACCCTAACAATAACCCTAACCCTAACACTAAGGCTAACCTTAACCGTGATGCTAAACTCTACCTTAACCCTAACCCTAACGCTAACCCTGCAATAACCCCAACCATAACCCTAATTTTAACCCTGTCTAGCTCTACCCTAACCCTAATGCTAAACCCTAAACCCTAACCCTAACCCATAACCCTAACATTAACCCTAAGCTTAACCCTAACCCTAACCGTAACCCTAACCCTAATCATAACACCAAAATGCACCCTAAATTTACCCTCACCCTACCCCCTAACCCTAACACTAACCTAACCCTAACCCTAACCTTAACCCTAAACTTAACCCTGACAATAACCCTAACCTCTAACCATAAACCCAACCCTAACCCTCTAACCCTAACCCTAACACTAACCATAATCTCTAACCCTAAACCTAACCCTAAATCTAAAGCTTACCGTAACCCTAATCTTAACCGTAACCCTAACCCTAACTTTAACCCTAACCCTAAACCTAACTTCTAACCCTAACCATAACCCTAATCCTAACCCTAACCCTAACACTTACCATAACCATATTCCTAACCACTAAAACTAACAACTAACATTAATCCATAACCCGAAGCCTAACCCCTAACCTTAAGCCTGAACACTAATACTAACTCTAACCGTAACCCTAACAATAACTCTAATGGTAACCCTAAACCCAAACCTAACTCTAAGCCTCTAAGCCTAACTCTAAATCTAACTCTAACACTAACCCTAACACTAAAACTAACCACTAACCTTAACCCTAACCCTAAGCTTAACGCTAAACTTAACACTAACCCCTAACTGTAAACGTAACCCTAACCATAACCCGAAAACTAACCCTAACCCTAACCAAAATCTCTAACCCTAACTCTAACCCTAAACCAAACCCTAAACCTAACCCTAACTCTAACCTTAACTGTAATCCTACCCTAAAACTAAACCTAACCCTAACCCTAATCCTTACCCTACCCATAACCCTAACCCTATCCTCAACCCCTATACATAACCCTAACCCTGACCTTAACACTAACCCAAATCCCTAAACCTAACTCTAACCATAACCCTAACCATAACCATAACCCTAACCCAAACACTAGCACTAACCAAAACCCTAACCCTAAACCCTAACCCTAATGATAACCCTATCACTAACACTAACCCTAACCTCTAACCCTAACTCTAACCCTAAGGTCTAACCCGAAGGCTATGACTAACCCTAACGCTAACCCTAAACCTAAACTTAACTCTAACCCAAATGCCTTAACCTAACTCTAACCCTAACCCTAACCCTAACCCTAACAGTAATCCTAACACTAACACTAACCCTAAACCTAACTATAATCCCTAACCCTAAGGAAAACCCTATCACTAACCCTAACCCTAACCATAACCAGTAACCCTAACCCTAAACCTAATGCTAACGCTAACACTAACCCTAACACTAATCTCTAACACTAACCATAACCCAGAATCTAAACCTAACCATAACCCTGACCCTAAAGTTAACTATAATCATAACCCTAAATCTAACCCTAACCCTAAACTCTAACCCTAACCGTAAACCTAAACCTAATCCTAACTCTAAACTTAACCCTAACCCTAACCGTAAACATAACGCTAACTCAAACCATAACCCTAAACCGAAAACTAACCCAACCTTAATCCTAACCCCTAAAGCTAACCCTAACCCTAAGCCTAACTCTAACCATAAACCTAACCCTAACACTATCCCTAACCCCAGCCCCTAACTGTAACCCTAAACCTGACCTTAACACTAACACAAATCCCTAAACCTAACTCTAAACCTGACCCTAAACCTAACCCTAACCTTAACATTGACCCAAACTTAACCCTAAACCTATCCGTAATCCTAACCCTAACCCTTACTCTAACCGTAAACCAAACCCTATTCCACACACTAATTATCTAATCCTAACCATAATTCTAATTCTAACCCTAACAGTAACACTAACCCCGAACCCTAACCCTAACCCTAACACTAACCCATTATCCTAATCCAAACCCTAACCCTAACCCTAACACTAACACTAACAGTAACCATAACCCCTAACACTAACCATAACCATAGACATAACCCTATCTCTAATCCTAACCCTAACCTATAAACCTAACCTTAACCCTAACACTAACACTACCCTCTAACCCTAACCCTAAACCTCACCCTAACCCTAACCCTAACACTAACACTAACCCTAACCCGAACACTAAAACTAACCCTAACCCTAATCCTAACCCTAAATCTAACTCTAACCTCTGACCACAACCCTAACCATAACCCTAACCTGTAACCCTAACAATAACCCTAACCCTAACACTAAGCCTAACCCTAATCCTAACCCTAACACTGTCTAGCTCTAACCCTAACCCTAATCGTAACCACTAACCCCTAACCTTAACCTGTAATCCTAACATGAACCTTAACCTTAACCATAAACCTAACCCTAACCCAAACCCAAACCCTAACCCTAACCTTAACCCTAACCCAAATCCCTAACCCTAACTCTAACCCTAACCCTACAGTAACTATAATCCTAACCCTAACCCTAAAAGTAACCCTAACCTCTAAACCTAACCCGAAACCTATTCCTAATCCCTAAGCCTAAGACTAAACGTAACCCAGGCTCTAAACGTCACCCTAATCATAACCCTAACCATAAACATAACCCTAACCCTAACACTAACAGTAACCCTAAACCCTAACCCTAACCATAACTATAACAAAACCCTATCTCTAACCCTAACCCTAAACCATAGACCTAACCTTAACCCTAACACTAACCCTAAACCTCTAACCCTAACCCTAACCCTAACCCTAACCCTAGCCCTAACCTCTGACCATAAACCTAACGCGAACCCTAACTCTGACCTCTAACCCTAACAATAACCCTAACACTGACCATAACCCTAAGCCTTGCCCTAAACTCTAACCATAACCCGAACCCTAACCCTCAACCTAACCCAAACCCTGTGCAGCTCAAACACTAACACTAATCCTAACCCCTAACGCTAACCCTAACCAGTAAACCTAAAATTAACCTAAACTTAAACCTAACCCTAAACCTATACCTAACCATAACCATAACCATAACCATAACCCTAACCCTAATCGTAACCCCAAACTGAACCTTAAATTAACAGTCACCATAACCCCTAACACTAACCGTAAACCTAGAACAAACCCTAACCTGTAAGCGAACACTAACCCTAATGCTAATCCTAATCCTAACCCTAAACCTAACCACTAACCCTAACCCTAAACCTAAGCCTACCCCTAACACTAATCCTAACCCTATTCCTTACCCCTAACGGTAACCCTAACCCTAACCCTATCCCTGAACCTAACCCGATGCCTAACCGTAACACTAAGCCTAAACTTAAACAAATCCCTATCCCTAACCCTAATGCTAATCCTAGTCCCTAACACTAACCCTGACCCCAACACTAACCCTAACCCTAGCACTAACACAGACACTAACACTAACCCTAACTCTAAACCTAATCCAAACGCTAATTCTTAACCTAATCCTAGTCTCTAATCCTTACGTTAAACTAACCCTAACCCTAACACTAACCCTCACCCTAAACCTAACCCTAACTTTAACACTAACACTAACCTTAATCCCTAAACCTAACCCTAACCCTCACCCCAAAACTAATACTTATATTAACCATAACCGTAACCCTAACACTAAAACTAAATGTAATCCTATCCCTAACCATAACAGTAACCATAACACTAAGCTCTAAAACTAACACTGACACTCACCCTAAACCTAACCCAAACCCTAAACCTAACCATTACCCAAAACCTAACCCTAACCCTAACCCGAACACTAACGCTAAACCCTAAATCTATCCCTAACCCTAACCCTAAACCTAACCCTAACTCTAACCCTAACCTAACCCTAACCCTAACCCTAAAACTGCCACTAACCCTAACACTAACAATAACCCTAACCTTAACCCTAACGCTAACCCTAAACACAAACCCTAAACCTAAACCTAACACTAACCCTAATCCTAAACCCAATCCTAACTCTAACCCTAACACTAACGCTAACTGATCCCTAGCCCAAATGCTAAGCCTAACCCTAACTCTAACACTAACCCTAACCCTAACATTAACCCTAACCCTAACCCTAACCTGAACAATAAACCTAAACCTAACCATAATTCACCCTCATTATAACCCCTATCCCTAATCCTAACATTAACACTAACCCTAACCCTAACACTAACCTCTAAAGTGAACCCTAACCATAATGCTATCCCTAAAACTAACACTAACTCTAAACACTAAACCTAAACCGAAGCCTACCCCTAATGCTAATCCTAACCCTAACACATACCCCTAAAGATAACACTAAACCTAACCCTATCCCTGAACCTAACCCCATGCCTAACCATAAACCTAAGCCTAAACTTAACCATATACCTAACCCTAATGCTAACCCTAATCAATAACACTAACCCTAACATCAACACTAACCCTAACCCTAACACTAACACAGACACTAACCCTAACCCTAACACTAACCCTAACCCTAAACCAAACTCTAACACTTAACCTAACCCTAATCTCTAATTCTTACGCTAAACCTAATCCTAACCCTAACTCTAACACTAACCCTAACGCTAACCATAACACTAAAGCTAACACCTAGCCCTAACCCTAACCATAACACTAACACTAACCCTAACCCTAACCCTAACTCTAACCTCTGAACCAAAACCAAACTCTAAAAATAACACTAACACTAACACTAACTCTAACCCTAATCCTAACCCTAAAAGTGCGACTAACCCTAACACTAAGCCTAAAACAAACTTTAAAACAAATGCTAACCCTAACATCTAACCCTAACTCTAACCCTAACCCTAACCCTAACTCTAAACCTAATCTCTAACCCTAACTCTAACCCTAACCCTAACCTTAACACTAACCCCTAACCCTAACTCTAACCCTAACACTAACCTAACCTTAAACATAACTCTAGCCCTAACCTTAACCCGAAACATAACCCTAACCTCTAACCCTAATCCTAACACTCTAACCCTAATGCTAACCCTAACCCTAATGATAAACCTAATCTTTAACCCTGACCATAAGCCTAAATCTAAAACTAACCGTAACTATAACCCTAACTTTAACCCTAACACTAATCTGAAATTCTAACCCTAACCCTAATCTCTAACCCTAACCATAATCTTAACCCTAACCCTAACCCTAACCCTAACCATAACCATAACCCTAATGATAACCTTAACAGTAACACTAACACGAAACCTAACTCTAAACCCTAACCTTAAGGATAACCCTATAACTAACCATAACGCTAACCCTAACCCTAAATCTAACACTAAACTTAACCCTAACCCTAACCCTAATCTCTATCTTTAACAGTAACCCTAAATCTAAACCTAACCGTAACCCTGACCCTAAACCTTATCATAAACATAACCCAAACCCTAACCCTAAAATCTAAACCTAACCGCAAATGTAAACCTAACCCTAACCCTAAGCCTCACCCTAACCCTAACCCTAACAGTAACAGTAACACTAACCGTAAGCCTAAACTGAACCCAAACACAACCATAACCCTAATCGCTAAACCTAACCCTAATCCTAACCTTAACCCTAAACATAAAACTAACCCTAACACTATCACTAAACCCAACGCCTAACCCTAACCCTAACCTTAACCCTAACCCTAACTCTAACCCTGACCCAAACTCTAACCCTAACTTTAACTCTAACACAAACCTAATCCTAACCCTAAACTTACTCCTAAACCTAACCCTAACCCTAACTCTAATGCAAACCTAACCCTAACCCTAACCTTACTCCTAAACCTAACCCTAACCCTACCCGTAAACCTAACGCTAACCCACACCCTAACTCTCTAATCCTAACCATAACTCGAACTCTAACACTAACACTAACACTAACTCTGAATCTTAACCTTATCGCTAAACCTAACCCTAACCCTAACATTCACCCCTTACCCTAACCCAAACCCTAACCCTAACCCGAATCCTACCATACCCATAACCTTACCCGTAACCCTGAGCGCTAACGCCAAGCCCTAACCCTAACCTTAACCCTAACCCTAACCCTAAAACGAACCCCTAACCCTAACAATAACCCTAACCTTAATCCTAACCCAAATCCCTATCCCTCAATCTAAACCTAACCCTAACCGTAACCACAACCATAAACCTAAGCCTAACCCTAACCCTAACACTAAACCCTAACCCTAAAGATAACCCTATCACTAACCCTAAGCCTAACCTCTAACCCTAAACCTAAACGCAATGCTAAACATAACACTAACCATAGAACTCTAACCCTAACCCTAACCCTAACACTAACACTAAACCTAACCCTAACACTAACCAAAACCCTAAGCCTAAACCTAACACAAACCTCTAAACCTACCACTAACCATAACACTAACTCTATACCTAACCTTAACACTAACCCTAACCTTAACCTCTACCCCTAAACCTAACTCTAACCTTTAACCCAAACATTAACCCTAACCCTAACACTAACACTAACCTTAAACCTGACCCTAACCTCTAACTCTAACCCTAACCCTAACCCTAACCCTAACCCTAACCCTAACCCTACGATAACCGTACCCTTAACACTAACCCTAACACTAATCTTGTCTAGTTCTAACACTAAATCTAATCGTAACCCTAACACTAACCCTAATCCTTATGCTAACCCTAACCCTAAACCTAACCCTAACACTAATAGTTATGCTAAACCTAACCATAACCATAAACCTAACCCTAACCCGAACCGTAAACCTAACCCTAACACTAAACTCTAACCCTAAACCTAAAACTAACCCTAAATCTAACCCTAACACTAACCCTAACCCTAACCCTATCTCTAACACCTAACCCAAAACCTAACCCTAACCCTAACACTAATCGTAACCCTAACCCTAAAACTAACACTAACCTATAACCCTGCCGCTAACCCTAACACTAACACTAACCCTAAACATAACCCTAACGCAAACCCTAACCTCTAACTCTAAACCTAACTCTAACATCTAACCCTAACCCTAATCCTAACCCTAACCCTAAACCTAACACTAATCCCAACCCTAAACCTAATGCCTAATGGCAAAACTAAACCCTAAGCCCAATCCTAAACCTAACCCTAAACACAACACTAACCCTAACCCTAACTCAAACACTAACACTAATCCCTAAACCAAAACCTAACCAAGCCTTAACCCTAACACTAACACTAAGCCTAACACCTAAACCTAACCCTAAATTTAAACCTAACCTTAACACTAACCCTAATCCCTAAACCTAACACTAAACCTAAACCTAACCCTTACCGTCAACCTAATCACAATCTTAGCCATAAGGGTAACCCTAACCCTAACAATAACCCTAATCCTAACCCTAAACCCTAACCCTAACCCTAACCCTAACCCTAAATATAACCATAACTCTAACCCTATCACTAAACCTAACCCTAAACTTTAACATAACCTTAAACCTAACACTAACCCTAACCATCTAAACCTAACCCTAACCCTAAAATAACCCTAACCCTAACCCTAAAATAACCATAACCATAACCATAACCATAACCATAACCATAACCATAACCATAATCCTAACACTAACCATAACCGCTAACCCTAAACCCTAACCCATAACCCTAAATTCTAAACCTAAATGTAACCCTAACCCGAAACCTAACCATAAACCTAACACTAACACTAACACTAAACCTAGCCCTAACCTCTGACCATAACCCTAATGCGAATCCTAACCCTGACCTCTAACCCTAACAATAACCCTAACACTAACACTAACCATAACCCTAACCCTTACCCTAAACTCTAACCATAACCCGAACCCTAACCCTAAACCTAACCCTACGATAACCCAAACCCTAAGCCTAACCCAAACCCTGTCCAGCTCAAACACTAACACTAATCCCAACCCCTAAAGGTAACCCTAGCCATTACACCTAACATTAACCCTAAACTTAAACCTAACCCTAAACCTATACCTAACCCTAAACATAACCATAACCCTAACCCTAATCGTAACCCAAAACTGAACCCTAAATTAGCAGTCACCATAACCCCTAACCCTAAACCTAGCACTAACCCTAACCTGTAAGCGAACACTAACCCTAATGCTAATCCTAATCCTAACCCTAACCCTAACCACTAAACCTAACCCTAAACCTAAGCCTAACCCTAACCCTAATCCTAACCATAACCCTAACCCCTAATGGTAACCCTAACCCTAACCCTATCCCTGAACGTAACCAGATCCCTAACCGTAACCCAAAGCCTAAACTTAAACCTATCCCTAACCCTAATGCTAACCCTAATCCCTAACACTAACCCTGACCACAACACTAACCCTAACCCTAGAACTAACACAGACACTAACACTAACCCTAACTCTAAACCTAACCCAAACACTAAACTTTAACCTAACGCTAATCTCTAATACGCTAAAACTAACCCTAAACCTAACACTAACCCTCACCCTAAACCTAAACCTAACTCTAACACTAACACTAACCTTAATCCCTAAACCTAACCATAACCCTCACCCCAACACTAATACTTATGCTAACCATAACAGTAACCCTAACACTAAACTTAAACGTAATCCTATCCCTAACCGTAACCGTAACCGTAACACTAAACTCTAACACTAACACTGACACTCACCCTAAACCTAACCCAAACCCTAACCATAACCATTACCCAAAACCTAACCCTAACCCTAACCTGAACCCTAACGCTAAACACTAAACCAATCCCTAACCCTAACCCTAAACCTAACCCTAACCCTAAAATTAAAACTGCCACTAACCCTAACACTAACAATAACCCTAACCTTAACCCTAACGCTAACCCTAAACACAAACCCTAACCCTAAACCTAACCCTAAACCAAACCATAAGCCCAATCCTAACCCTAACCCTAACACTAACCCTAACCAATCCCTAGCCCTAATGCTAAGCCTAACCCTAACTCTAACCCTAACCCTAACCCTAACATTAACCCTAACCCTAACCCCAACACTAAACCTAAACCTAACGCTAATTGAGCCTCATTATAACCCCTATCCCTAATCCTAACACTAACACTAACCCTAACACTAACCTCTAACCTGAACCCTAAGCGTAACACTATCCCTAAACCTATCACTAACCTTAAACACTAACCCTAACCCTAAGCCTACCCATAATGCTAATCCTATCCCTAACACTCACCCCTAAAGATAACCCTAACCCTAACCCTATCCCTGACCCTAACCCCATGCCTAACCCTAAACCTAAGCCTAACCTTACCCTATCCCTAACCCTAATGCTAACCCTAATCCCTAACACTAACCCTGACCCCAACACTAACCCTAACCCTAGCACTAACACAGACACTAACACTAACCCTAACTCTAAACCTAACCCAAACACTAACCTTTAACCTAACCCTAATCTCTAATACTTACGGTAAAACTAACCCTAACCCTAACACTAACCCTCACCCTAAACCTAACCCTAACTCTAACACTAACACTAACCTTAATCCCTAAACCTAACCATAGCCCTCACCCCACACCAATACTTATGCTAACCATAACAGTAACCCTAACACTAAACTTAAACGTAATCCTATCCCTAACCGTAACCGTAACCGTAACACTAAACTCTAACACTAACACTGACACTCACCCTAAACCTAACCCAAACCCTAACCATAAACATTACCCAAAACCTAACCCTAACCCTAACCCTAACCTGAACCCTAACGCTAAACCCTAAACCAATCCCTAACCCTAACCCCAAACCTAACCCTAACCCTAAAATTAAAACTGCCACTAACCCTAACACTAACAATAACCCTAACCTTAACCCTAACGCTAACCCTAAACACAAACCCTAACCCTAAACCTAACCCTAAACCAAACCCTAAGCCCAATCCTAACCCTAACCCTAACACTCACCCTAACCAATCCCTAGCCCTAATGCTAAGCCTAACCCTAACTCTAACCCTAACCCTAACCCTAACATTAACCCTAACCCTAACCCCAACACTAAACCTAAACCTAACGCTAATTGAGCCTCATTATAACCCCTATCCCTAATCCTAACACTAACACTAACCCTAACACTAACCTCTAACCTGAACCCTAAGCATAATGCTATCCCTAAACCTATCACTAACCCTAAACACTAACCCTAACCCTAAGCCTACCCCTAATGCTAATCCTATCCCTAACACTCACCCCTAAAGATAACCCTAACCCTAACCCTATCCCTGACCCTAACCCCATGCCTAACCCTAAACCTAAGCCTAACCTTACCCTATCATTAACCCTAATGCTATCCCTAATCTCTAACACTAACCCTAACCCCAACACCATAACCCTAACCCTAACACTAACAGAGACACTAACGCTAAACCTAACACTAAACTTAACCCTAACCCAAACCCTAACACTTAACCTAACCCTAATCTCTAATTCTTACGCTAAACCTAATCCTAACCCTAACCCTAACTCTAACACTAATCCTAACGCTAACCATAACACTAAAGCTAACGCCTAGCCCTAACCCTAACCATAACACTAACACTAACCCTAACCCTAACCCTAACTCTATCCTCTGAACCAAACCCTAACTTTAACACTAACACTAACCCTAACTCTGACCCTAATCCTAACCCTAAAAGTGCCACTAACCCTTACACTAAGCCTAAACCTATCTTTAACACTAACGCTAATCCTAACCTCCAACGCTAACTCTAAACCTAACCGAACCCTAAACCTTACCCTAACACTAAGCCCAACCCTAACCCTAAGCCTAACCCTAACCCTAACACTAACTCTAACCCAATCCCTAACCCTAAGCATAAGCCTAACCCTTATGCTAACCCTAATCCCTAACAATAAACCTAACCCCACCCTAACCCTAACCGTAACCCTACTCCTAACCCTAAACCTAACCCTAACACGAACCCTAAGCCCTAACCCTAAAAATTAAACCCTAAGCCCTAACCCTAAAACCTAACCCTAAACATAACCCTAACCCAAACCCTAACCAAAATGATAAACCTAATCCTAACCCTAACCCTAACACTAACCTCTGACCCTAACCCTAACCCTAGCCCTAGCCCTAACCCTAACCTCTAATCCTAACAATAACCCTAACCCTAAAACTAACCCTAACCCCAAACCTGACCCTAAACTCTAACCCTAACCCTAACCCTAATCCTAACCCTACGATAAACCTAAAAATAACCCTAAACCTAACCCTGTCTAGCTAAAACCCTAACACTAATCCTAACACCTAAACCTAACCCTAACCCTTAACCATAAAATTAACCCTAAACTTAACCCTAACCCTAAACCTAACCATAAACCTAACCCTAGTCGTAAACCTAAACCGAACCCTAAATTAAACGTCACCCTAACACCTAACACTAAGCCTCAGCCTAACACTAACCCTAACCCTAACCTCCAACCGGACCCTAACCCTAACGCTAGCCATAAACCTAACCCTAACCATAACCAATAAGCCTAACCCTAACCCTACCCTAAACCTACCCAACCCTAATCCTAACCCTAACCCAAACCCCTAATGGTAACCCTAACCCTAAACTTATCATTGACACTAACTCGATGCCTAACACTAAACCTAAGACTAACCTTATCGCTAACCCTAACCCGAACCCTAACCCTAACCTGAATACTAACCCTAACCCAAAACGTAACCCTAACCCTAAGCCTAACCCTAAATCTAGCCCTAACACTAACCCTAACCCTAACCCTAAAACTAAACCTAACCCTTAGCCTAAACATAACCCTATCCCTGAACCTAACCCGATGCCAAAACCTAAGCCTAACATTACCCCTATCTCTAACACTAAACCTAACCCTAATGGGTAACACTAACCCTAACCCCAAACAAAACCGTAACACTAACACTAACACAAACACTAACCCTACTTCCTAACCCTTACACTAACCCTAACCTTAATACCTAACCTTAAACCTAACCCAAACCGTAACATTAAACCTAACCCTAATCTCTAATCCTTTTGCTAAACCTAAGCCTAAACCTAACCGTAACCCTAAACCTAAACCTAACCCTAACCCTAACACTAGCCCTAACCCTAGCCCCTAAACATAACCCTAATCCCTAAGCCTAACACTAAACCTAACCCTAACCCTAAACGTCACCCTAATCATAACCCTAACCATAACTGTAACCCTAAATCTAACACTAACCGGAACCCTAAGTCCTAACCCTAACCATAACCATAACCATAACTCTACCTCTAACCTTAACCCTAACCTCTAAACCAAACCTTAACCCTAACACTAACCCTAATACTCTAACCCTAACATTAAAACTAACCTAAACCTAACCCTAACCCTAACCCTAGCCTTAAACACTCACCTCTAACCCTAAACGCTAACTCTAAACCTAACCCTAACCCGAACCCTAAAACTAATCCTAACTCTAATCCTAAAAATAAATCTAACCCTAACCTCTGAACCAAACTGTAAACATAACCCAACCTCTAAACCTAACAATAACCCTAACCCTAACACTAAGCCTAACCCTAACCATGACGCTAAACTCTAACCCTAACCCTAACCTTAAACCTAACCCTAGCATAACTTCAATTCTAATCCTAACCCTAACCCAGTCTAGCTCTAACCTAATCCTAATGTTAACCGCTAACTCCTAACCCTAACCCATAACCCTAATATTAACCCTAACCTTAACTCTAATCCTAACCCTAACTCTAACCGTAACACTAACACTAATCATAACACTAAAACGAACCCTAAATTTACCCTCACCCAAACCCCAACCCTAACCCTAACCTAACCCTAACGGTAACTCTAACCCTAAACTTAACCCAAACCATAACACTAACCTCTAACCCTAAACCTAACCCTAACCTTCTAACCCTAACTCTAACCTTCACCCGAACCCTAACCCTAACACTAATCCTAATCTCTGACCCTAACCCTAACCCTAAATGTAAACCTTACTGTAACCCTAACCCTAACCCTAGCCCTGACCTTAACCCTAACCCTAACCCTAACCCTAACTGTAACCCTAAACTTAATAGTAACCCTAAAACAAACAATAAATTAACCCTAATCCTAACCCCTAACCCTAACCCTAACACTAACCCTAACTGTAATCCAATCCCTAACACTTACCCTAACTTTAACCCTAAACAATATCCCTAAGCCTAGATCTAACCCTAACGCTAACTGTAACTATAACCCTAACCCTAATTCTAACCCTAACCCTAACCGTAATTATAACCCTAACCTTAACACTAACACTAAACTTAGCCTGAAACCTAACCCTAATCCCTAAGCCTAACACTAAATATAATGTCACCCTAATCATAACCCTAACCATAACTATAAACCTAACACAAACACTAACCGTAAGCCTAACCCATAACCCTAACCATAACCATAACATAACCCTATCTCTAACCCTAACCCTAACCCTAACCCTAACTTCTAAACCTAACCTTAACCCTAACAAGAGCCCTAACCCTCTAACACTAACCCTAACCCTAACCCTAGCACTAACCCTAAGCCCTAAACCTAAACCATAACCCCTAAACCTAAACAATAACAATAAAACTAACCCTAACCCGAACCCTAAAACTAACCCTAACTCTAATCCTAACGCTAACTCTAACCCTAACCTCGGACCCTAAATCTAACCATAACCCTAACCTCTAACCCTAACAATAACCCTAACCTAACACTAAGCCTAACCATAACCCTGAGGCTAAACTTTAACCCTAACCCTAATCCTAACCCTAACCCTAACCCTACTATAAGCCTAACACTAACCCTAACCCTGTCTAGCTCTAAAGCTAACCATAATCCTAAACGCTAACCCCTAACCCTAACCCGTAACCCTAACATTAACCCTAACCTTAACCCTAACCCTAACCCTAACCGTAACACTAACCATAATCGTAACCCTAAAAGGCACTCTAAATTTACCCTCATCCTAACCCCTAACCCTAAAACTAACCTAATCCTAACCCTTACTTTAACCCTAACCTTTACCATAACCCTAACTTCTAACGCTAAACCTAACCCTCACACTCTAAACTTAACGCTAACCTTAACCCTAACCCTAACCCCTAACCCTAACCCTAAGCATAGCCATAACCCTAACCTAAACACTATGACTAAACCTAACCCTAACCCTAAGCTTAACCCTAATCCAAATCCCTAACCCTAACTCTAACCCTAACACTAACCCTAAACCTAACGACTAACCTTAACACTAAACCTAATGTTAACCCTAACCCTAACACTAACCCTAATCTCTAAAGCTAAACATAACCCTAAATCTAAACCTAACCATAACCCTGACCCTAATCCTAACCATAATCATAACCCTAAACCTTACCCTAACCCTAACCTCTAACCCTAAATGTAAGCCTAAACCTAACCCTAACCCTAAACCTAACCCTAATCCTAACAATAAATGTAACACTAACACTAACCATAAGCCTGAACCGAACCCTAACCCAACCATAACCCTAACCCCTAAACCAAACCCTAACGCTAACACTAACTCTAACCCTAACCGTAACACTAACACTAACCATAACACTAAACTAAACCCTAACCCAACCATAATCCTAAACCCTAAACCTAACCCTAATGCTAACTCTAACCCTAACCATAACCATAAATCTAACCCTAACACTATCACTAACCCCAACACCTAACCCTAACCCAAACCTTAACCCTAACCAAAATCCCCAATCCTAACTCTAACCCTGACCATAAGCCTAACTCTAACCATAACCTAAACCTATACCTAACCCTAACCGTAATCCTAACCCTAACCCACACCCAAACCCTCTAAACCTAACTGTAACTGTAACTGTTATTCTAATGCTAACACAAACCCCGAACCCTTTCCCTAACACTAACCCTAACACTAACCCTGAACCCTAACTCTAACCCTAATCCTAACCTAATCCTAACCCCAACTCTAACCCCAACCTTAACCCTAAACATAACCATAACCTTTAACCATAAACCTAACCCTAACTTTCTAACTCTAACGCTAACCCTAACTCTAACGCTAAACCTAATCTCTAACCCTAACCAGAAGCCTAAATCTAAACCTAACCCTAACCCTAACCTTAAACCTAAACCTAACCTCTAATCCTAAGGCTAACCTCTAACCCTAATTGTAACCCTAACCCTAACCATAATCTGTAATCCTAACCCTAAACCTAACCGTAACGCTAACCCTAACCTTTACCCTAATTCTAATCCTAACCCTAACCCTAACCATAATCCTAAGGCCTAAACCTAACCCTAATCCCTAAGCCTAGCAATAAACCTAAACCTAACCCTAATCCCTAAGCCTAACAATAAACCTAAACCTAACCCTAACCGTAACCCTAACCCTAACACTAACAGTAACCCTAACACCTAACCCTAACCATAACCATAACAATAACCCTATCTCTAACTCTAACCCTAACCTCTAAAGCTAACCATAACCCTAACAATAACCCTAACTCTCTAACCGTAACCCTAACACTAACACTAAAACTTACCCCTAACCTAAACCCTAATGCCAAACCCTAAACACTAAAACTAAACCTAACACTAATCTGAAACCTAAAACTAACCCTAACCCTAATCCTAACCCTAACCCTAACATCTGACCCTAACCCAAACCATAACCCTAACCTCTAACCCTAACAATAACCCTAACCCTAACACTGAGCTTAACGCTAACCCTGACCCTAAACTCTAACCCTAACCCTAACCTTACGATAACCCTAAAACTAACCCTAACCCTAACCCTTTGTAGCTGTAACCATAACTCTAACCCTAAACTTAACCCCTAACCCCTAAACCCAACGTTAACCCCAGCCTTAGCCCTAAACCTAACCATAACCCTAAAATGAATCCTAAATTTAGCCTCACTCAAATCCCTAACCCTAACCCTAACCTGACCCTAAACCTAACTCTAACCCTAATCTTAACCCTAACCATAACACTAACCACTAACACTAAACCTCACCCTAACACTAGAACCCTAACCCTAACACTAACCCTAACACTAAACCTAATTTATAATCCTAACTGTAACCCTAAATCTAAACCTAACCATAACACTGACCCTAACCTTAACACTAAACTTAACCCTAAGCCTAACACTAACCTCTAAACCAAACCATAACCCAAAGGCTAACCCTAACACTAATCTCTAAACCTAAGTGTAACCCTAACCGTAAACCTAACCGTAACCCTAAACCTAACCCTAACCCTAATTCTAATCCTAACACTAACCATAATCCTAACCCCTAAACCAAACCCCTAACCTTAAGCCAAAACCCTAAGACTAACCTCTAATCTTAAGCCCAAACACTAATACTAACACTAACCCTAAACCTAACCCTAACTCTAATGGTAACCCTAACCCCAAACCTAACCCTAACCCTGTAACCATAACCCTAACACTAACCGTAATGATAGCCCTAACCACAAAACTAACCCTAACCCTCTAACCCTAACCCTAAGCCTAACTCTAACCCTAACACTAACACTAAAACTAATCAGTTACCTTAACCCTAACCCTAACCCTAATTGTAAACCTAAAACTAACCCTTAACTGTAACCGTAAACCCAACCAAAAACCTAAAAATAACTAGAACCCTAACCCTAAACCCTAAACCTAACGATAATCCTATCACTAAGCCTAACCCTAACCTCTAACCCTAACCCTAACCCTAGCCCTAACACTAAACTTAATGTCTAACCAGAACGCTATGACTAACCCAACCCTAACCTTAAAGCTAACCTTAACCCTAATCCAAATCCCTAACGCTAACTCTAACCCTAACACTAACCGTAACTCTAACACTAACCTTAACACTAACACTAACACTAAACCTAACCCTAAAACCTAACCCTAAGGATTACCCTATCACTAACCCTAACACTAACTATAACCTCTAACCCTAACCCTAAATTTAATGCTAACCCTAACCTAACCCTAATCATAATCTCTAACCCTAACCATACCCCTAAATCGAAACCTAACCGTAACCCTGACCCTAAATCTTATCATAACCATAACTCTAAACCTAACCTTAACCCTAACCTCTAACCCTAAATGTAAACCTAAACCTAACCCTAAACCTAAAGCTAACCCTAGCCCTAACCGTAATGCTAACACTAAGCATAACCCTAAACCGAACACTAACCCAACCATAACACTAACACCTAAACCTAACCCTAATCCTAACCTTAACCCTAAACATAAAACAAACGCTAACACTATCCCTAACCCCAACCACTAACCCTAACCCTAACCCTAACCTTAATCTTAACCCAAATCCCTAACCCTAACTCTAACCCTGACCCTAACCATAACCCTAACAATGACCTTACCCATAACTCTTACCATAATCCTAACCCAAACCTAACTCTAACCCTAACCATACACCTAAACCTAACCCTAACCCTAACCGTAAACCTAACCCTAACCCACACCCTAACCCTCTAATCCTAACCGTAACTCTAACTCTAACACTAACACTAACACTAACCTGAATCCAAACCCTAACCCTAAACCTAAACTCTAACCCGAAAATTAACCCTAACACTACCCTTAACCCTGACCCGAACCTCTAACCCTAACCCTAACCCTAAATCTACAATAACCGTAACCTTAACACTAACCCTAATGCTAACCCTGTCTAGCTCTAACCCTAACTCTAATCCTAACCATAACACTAACCCAAATCCTTATGCATACCCTAACCTAAACCTAAACCTAACCCTAACACTAACCTTAAGACTTATGCTGAACTTAACCCTAACCCTAAACCTAACCCCAACCCGAACCGGAACCCTAACTCTAACACTAAACTCTAACCTTAAACCTAACACTAACCCTAACGCTAACCCTAACACTAACCCTAACACTAACCCTAACCCTAACCATAACCATAACCCTAACTTTAAAACTAACACTAACCTATAAATATGCCAATAACCTTAACACTAACTCTAACCCTAACCTTAACCCTAATGCTAACCATAAACTCTAACCCTAAACCTAATCCTAAACACTAACCCTAACCCTAATCCTAACCCTAACCCTAACCCTAGCCCTAATCCTAACCCTAAACCTCATGCCTAACGGCAACACAACCCTAACCCTAAACCTAAACCTAACCCTAAACACAACCCTAACCCTAAGCCTAACTCAAACACTGACACTAATCCCTAAAATGAACCCTCACCCAGCCTTAACCCTAACACTAACCCTAACACTAACCCTAACCCTAATCCCTAAACCTAACCCTGTTAACCCTAACCTTAACACTAACCCTAATCCCTAAGCCTAACACTAAACATAACCCTAACACTTACCGTCATCCTAATCACAATGCTAGCCAAAACCGTAACCCTAAGACTAACAATAACACTAACCTTAACCCTAACACCTAACCCTAAACCTAAACATAATCATAACTCTAAACCTCTCACTAACACTAACCCTAAACTCTAAATGTAACCTTAAACCTAACACTAAACCTAACCCTATAAACATAACCCTAACCCTAACCCAAAAGTAACCATAACCCTAACCATAACCATAACTATAGCCATAACCATAACCATAACCATAATCCTAATACTAACCCTAACCCCTAAGCTTAAAACCTAACCCCAACCCTAAATACTAACCCTAAATGTAACCCTAATCCAAAACCTACCCATAAACCTAACCCTAATCCTAACACTAACCCTAACCTCTGACCCTAACCCTAACACTAGCCCTAACCCTGACCTGTAACCCTAACAATAACCCTTACCCTAACACTAACCCTAACCCTAACCCTTACCCTAAAATCTAACCATAACACTAACCCTCACCCTAACCCTAACCCTACGATAACCCTAACCCGAAGTCTATACCAAAACCTGTCTAGCAGTAATCCTAACACTAATCCTAGGCCCTAACCCTAACCCTAACCTGTAAACCTAACATTAACCCTAAACTTAACCCTAACCATAACCCTAACCATAAACAAATCCTAATTGTAATAATAAACTGAACCCTAAATTAACCCTCACCATAACCCCTAACCCTAACCCTAACCCTAACCCTAACACTAACCCTAACCTGTAACTGAACCCTAACCCTAACGCTAACCCTAACCCTAACCACTAACCCTAAACTCTAAGCGTACCACTAACCCTAACCCTAACCCCTAACTGTAACACTAACTCTAACTCTATCCCTGAACCTAACCTGATGCCTAACCATAACCCTAAGCCTAACCTTAACCCTATCCCTAACCATAACTTTAACCCTAATCCCTAACACTAACCCTAACCCCAACACTAACACTAACCCGAGCACTAAAACAGACACTAACACTAACCCTAACTCTAAACCTAACCAAAACCTAACCCTTAACCTAACACTAATCTCTAATCCTTACGCTAAAACTAACCCTAATGCTAACCCTAACACTAAACCTAAACCTAACCCTAACCCTAACCCTAACACTCACCCCAACACTAATCCTTATGCTAACCCTAATTCTAAACCTAAACCTAAAAGTAATCCTATCGCTAACCGTAACCGTAACTATAACACTAAACTCTAACACTAACACTGACACTCACCCTAAAACTAACCCTAACCCTAAACCTAACCACAACACTAAAATTAACCATAACCATAACCATAAACATATTGCTAAACCCTAAACCAATCCCTAACCATAACCCTAAACCTAAGCCTAACCCTAACCCTAAAACTTCCACTAACGCTAACACTAATGCTAATCCTACCCTTAACCCTAATGCTAACACTAACCTCTAAACCTAACCCTAACCCTAAACCTAAACCTAAGCCCAACCCTAACCTCAACCCTAAACCTAAGATTAACCCTAACCCTACACTAACCCTAAACATAACCCTAACCCTAATCCTAACCATAATTCACCATCACCATAACTCCTAACCTTAACCCTCATACTAACACTAACCCTAACACTAACCTCTAACATGAACCCTAGCACTAACGCTATCCCTAAACCTAACCCTAACCACTAACCCTAACACAAAGCCTACCCATAACGCTAATCCTAAACCTAACACTCACCCCTAATGGTAACCCTAGCCCTAACCCTATCCCTGATCATAACCCAATGCCTAAGCATAACCTTAACCCTATTCTTAACCCTAATGCTAACCCTAATCCCTAACACAAACCATAACCACAACACTAGCCCTAACCCTAACACTAACACAGACACTAACCATAACCCTAACACTAACCCTAACCCTAATCATAACCCAAACCCTAACACTTAAACTAACACTAACTTCTAATTCTTACACTAAACCTAACACTAACCCTAACCCTAACACTAACACTAACCCTAAACCTAACACTAACCTTAACCTTAACTATAACACTAACCCTAACAGTAACCATAACACTAAAGCTAACCCCTAGCCCTAACCCTAGCCATAACACTAACCCTAAACCTAACCCTAACCCTAACTCTAACTCCTGAATCAAACCCTAACTCTATCACTAACACTAACCCTAATCCTAACCCTAATCCTAACCATAAAACTGCGACTAACCCTAACACTAAGCGTAACCCTTACTTTAACCCTAGCGGCAACCCTAAACCTAAACCTAACTCTAACCCTAACCATAACCCTAAGACCAACCCTAACCCTAACACTAACCCTAACCTGATCCCTAAAACTAACGCTAAGCCTAACCCTAATGCTAACCCTAATCCCTAACCCTGACTCTAACCCCAACACTAACACTACCCTAACCCTACTCCTAACACTAAACCTAACCCTAACACTAACCATAACCCTGACCCTAAACCTAACCATAACCTCTAACCCTAACCCTAACCATAACAGTAACCCAAACCCTAACTAAAGCTAACCCCTAGCCCTAACCATAAAACCTAACCTTAACCCTATAATTAACCATAACTATAAAACCAAAACCTAACCGTAACTTTAACCCTAACCATAACACTAACCCTAATCCCAAAGCCTAACACTAAACCTAACCCTAACCCTAACCATCACCTTAATCATAACCCTAACCATAACAGTAACCCTAACCCTAACACTAACCGTAACACTAACCTTAACCCCTAACCCTAACCCTAACCCTAACCATAACTCTAACCCTATTCCTAACCTTAACCTAAAACTCTAAACCTAACGTTAACCGTAACACTAACCCTAACCCTCTAACACTAACCCTAACCCTAACTATAATCCTAACCCTAAGCCTCATCCTAACCCTAACCCTAATGCTAACCTCTGAACCTAAACCTAAACCCAGCCCTAAACCTAACCTCTAAACCTAACAATTACTCTAACCCTAACAATACCCCTAACCCCAATCCTGACCCTAAACTCAAACCCGAAACGTAACCCTAATCCTAACCATATGAAAAACCTACCAGTAACCCTAACCCTAACCCTGTGTAGCTCTAATCCTAACAATAATCCTAACCCCTAACCCTAACCATAACCCGTAACCCTAACATTAAGCCTAAACTTGATACTAAGCCTAAACTTAACCCTAACACCAACCCTAACCCTAACCCTAACAATACCCTAACCATAACCCCTATAGCCCTAACCCTAACCAATAACACTAACCTTACCCTACCCTAAACCTATCGAACCATAATCCTAACCCTAACCCCAACCCTATTGGTAAACCTAACCCTAACTAAATCCGAAGCCTAACCCTATGCCTAACCATAACCCTGACCCTAACCCTAAGCCTAAACCTAATCCTAACACTAACCCTAACCCCAACTCTAACACTAAACCTAACCTTAACCCTAACGCTAGCCCTAACCCTAACCCTAATCCTAACCCTAACTCTAACACTAACCCTATACCTGACCCTAACCCTAAACCTAAGGGGTAATATTAACCCTAACCCCAACCTTAATCCTAACCCTAACACTAACATAAACACTAACCCTAATCCCTAACACTTACACTAGCCCTAACCTTAACTCCTAAACTTAAACTTAACCCAAATCTCTAATCCTTATGCTAAACCTACCCCTAACCCTAAACTTAACCCTAACCCTAACACTAACCCTAAACCTATCCCTAACCCTAACACTAACCCTAAACCTAAGTCTAACCCTAACCATAACCCTAACCCTAACACTACCATTAATCTTAATCCCTAAACCTAAAGCTAACCCTAATGCTAAACCTAATCCTAACCCTAAACCTAACCCTAACCCTAATCCTTACGCTAACCCTACCCCTAAACCTAAACGTTACCCTAAACCTAACCGAAAACGTAACCCTAACCCTAACACTAAACTCTAAACCTAACCCTAACACTAACCCTAACCCTAATGGTAACCCTAACAATAACCCACACTCTAACCCTAACTCAAACCCTAACCTTTTTAATAACCCTAACAATGACCCTAATCCTAACCCTAATTCGAACCCTAACCTTAACCCTATATTTATATTTAACTTCTAATCCTAATTCAAACCCTAACCCTCTAAAGGTAACCCTAAACCTAAACCTAACCGGAAACATAACACTAACCCTAACACTAACCATAGCACTAACCCTAACCCTAACTCCTAAACCTAACACTAATCCTAACACTAACACTAACCCTAAACTCTAACCATAACCGTTACCCTAAACACTCAACCTAATGCTAATCCTAACCCTAAACCTAAACCTAAACCTAACCCTAACACTAACCAAAACCCTAACCCTAAACCTAACACTAACCTCTAACACTACCACTAACCTTAAGACTAATTCTTTACCTATCCTTAAACCTAACCCTAACCTCTACCCATAACCCTAACCGTAATCTCTAACCCGAACATTAACCCTAACCCTAACACTAACACTAACCTTAAACCTGACCCTAACCTCTAACCCTAACCCTAACACTAACCGTAAACCTAACTCTGTCTAGCTCTAACCCTAACTCTAATCCTAACCCCTAACTCCTAACCCTAACCCGTAACCCTAACATTAACCCTAAACATAAACCTAAACCTAACCGTAACCCTAACCGTAACCCTAACCGTAACCATAACCCTAAGCGTAAACCTAAACAGAACCCTAACTTAACCCTCACCCTAACCCCTAATCCTAAACCTAACCCTAACCCTAACACTGGTCCTAACCCTAACCTCTAACCCTAACACAAACCCTAACACTAAACCTAAGCCTAACCATAACCATAACCCTAAGCCTAACACTAACCCTAACCCTAACCCTAAGCCCTAACCCTAACCACAACACTAACCCTAACCCTAACACTGATCCTAATCTTAACACTTACCCATAATGGTAAAACTAACCGAACCCTAACACTGACCTTAAGCCGATGCCTAACCCTCACCCTAGCCCTAACCTTAACCCTAATACTAACCCTAACCCCTAACCCTAAGCTCTAACCACTAAAACCTAACTGTCAATCCTAATCCTAAACATAACCCTAACCAACCATAACCATAACCCTAACCTTAATCCTAACCCTAACCCTAACCCTTACCCTACCCATAACAATAACCCTAAACCTAAACCTAACTCTAAACCCTAACCCTAAGCCTAACCCTAAATTTACCCTTACCATAACCCTAATCCTAATCCCTAACCCTAAACTTAATCCTAAAACTAACAGTAACTCTGACCTCTAACCCTAACCCTAACCCTAACCCTTACACTAAACTCTAACTCTAACCCAACCCAATCCCTAAACCTAAACCTAAGCCTAACACTAACAGTAAACATAACCCTAACGCTGAAACTAACACTAACCTCTAAATGTACCACTAACCCTAACAGTAACCATAACCCTAACCTTAACCCTAAATCTAAGCCTAAACTGTAACCGTAACCCTAACCTAACTCAAACCGCAACCCTAACCTCTAACCCTAACTACAACCCTAACCCTAACTTTAACCCTAAACTTGACCCTAAACTGTAACCCTAACCCTAACACTAACCCTAACCCTAACACTAACAATAATGCAAACACTAAACTAATCCCTAACCCTAATACTAAACCTAACCCTAACCCTATCCCTTATGATACCACTAACACTAACCTTAATCTGCAAACCTAACACTAACCCTAACCCTAACCCTAACCCTATTCCTTACGCTAACCCTAACACTAACACTAACGCTAACCCTAACACTAACACTAACCCTAACCCTTAAACCTAAATCTAACATTAACACTAAAGTCTATCCCTAACCCTAACACTAAGCATAACCCTAACCTTGACTCTAATGCTAACCCTGACCTTAACCCTAACTCTAACCACTAACCCAAACCCTAACCCTAACCCTAACACTAACACTAACCTAACACTAACCCTAATCCCTAAACCTAACCCTAACCGTAACACTAAACAAAACCCTGACGTAACCCTCACCCTAGCCCCTAACCCTATGCTAAACCTAACCTTAACACTAGCCCTAACCTTAACCTCTAACACTAACACTAAGCTTAACAATAACCCTAACCCTAACCATAACCATAACACTAACCCTAACACTAACCCGAACCCTAAACCTAACCATTAACCCTAACCCTAACCCTAACCACTAATCCCTAACCTTAACCCTAACACTAGCCTTAACCCTAATCTTTAACCCTAACACTAAGCCTAATGCTAACCCTAACCCTAACCATAACCATAACCCTAACACTAAACTTAACCCTAACCCTAACCCTAATCCTAACTCTAAATTTTACCCCTAACAATAAACCTAACTCTAACCATAACCCTGACCCTAACCCGATGCCTAACCCTCAACCTAGCCCTAACCTTAACCCTATCCCTAATACTAACCCTAACCCTAATCACTAACACTAACCCTAACGTGAAATCTAACCATAACCCTAACACTAACCCAAACACTAACCCTTATCCCTAACCCTTACACTAAACCTAACTTTAACCGCTACCCTTACACCTAAGCCTAACGCAAAACCTAAACCGAACCGTAATCTCTAATACTTATGCTAACCCTACCCTAAACCTAATGCTAACCCTAAACGTGGCACTAACCCTAACCCTAATCCTAACCCTAACCCTAACACTATCCTTAATACCTAAACGTAACCCTAACCCTAACACTAACATTAACACAAACCTTAACCCTAATCCCTAATCCTAACCCTATAACTAACCCTAACATAACACTAACAGTAAACCTCACCCAACACCTAACCCAGCCCTAAACCCATCTGACTCTAACCCTAACACTAATCCTAACCGGTAACTGCTAACCCTAACACCTAAAACCTGTAACCCTAACACTAACCCTAACAGTAACTTTAACCCTAAACCTAACCATAACCATAATCCTCAACCTAACCCTAACATGAACCCTAAACTAATCTCTAAACCTAATCCTAAGACTAACACAAACACTAACCCTAACACTAACGCTAACCCTAACCCTAAACCTAAATCTAATCTCTAACCCAAACCCTAAACTGAACCCTAACCCTAACACTAACCCTAATCCCTAACCCTAACATTAACATTAACCCTAAAACCTAACCCCAACCCTAACCCTAACCCTAACTCTAACCCTAACCTTAACCCTAACCTTAACCTTAACCTCTAACCTGAATTCTAACCCTAATGCTCTAACCATAAACCTAACCCTAACCCTGAACCTAACCCTAAACCTAACCTTAACTTTAAAACTAGTCCTAACAGTAACCCTAACACTAACACTAAACTCTAACCCTAATCCTAACATTAACCCTAACCCTAACCCTAACCCCTAACACTAAAACCTAACCCAAACCTAACCATAACCAGAATCCTAAAACTAACCCTAACTCTAAACTCTAACCCTAACCCTAACCGTAACCCTAACACTAACTTTACCCTAACCATAACGCTAACCCTAACCCTGAACTCTAACCCTAACCCTAACCCTAACCTTTACACTAAACTCCAACTCTATCCCAAAACTATCACTAAAGCTAAACCTAAGCCTAACACTAACATTAACCATAATCCTAACCATTAAACTAACACTAACCTCTAACCCTACCACTAAACCTAACACTAACTCTAAATCTAACCTTAACCATAACCCTAACCCTAACTTGTAACCCTAACCCTAACCCTAAATCTAACTATAACCCTAAACTCTAACCCTAACAATAAGCCTAACCTTAACCCTAACTCTAACCCTAATCTTGACTCTAAACTCTAACCATAACCCTAACCCTAACACTAACCCAAAAACTAACACTAACCTAAACACTAACCCTAATCCCTAATCCTAACCCTAACCCTAACCCTAACAAATATCCTTAAATATAACACAAACCAGAACCCTAAAACTAAGCCTAATCTCGGAACCTTATGTTAACCCTAAACCTAACCCTATTCCTAATCCTAGCACTAACGCTAACCCTAACCCTAACTCTTACCCTAATACTAACACTAATCTTAATCCCCAAACCTAACCCTAACACTAACCCTAACCCTCATCCTTACTCTAACCCTAACCCTAACCCTAACCATGAACTTAAACCTAACACTAACACTAAACTCTAAACCTAACCATAACACTAACCCAAAACAATAACCCTCAACTTGACGCTAACCCTAACCCTAACACTATCTCTAACCCTTAACCCTAACCCTAATACAAACACTAACACTAACCCTAACACTAACCCTAATCCCTAACCCTAACCTTAACCATAACTCTAACCCTAACCTTAAACCCAAACATAACCGTAACCTCTAACCATAATTCTAACCCTAACCTTCTAACCGAAATCCTAACCCTATCCCTAACACTAACCCTAACCCTAACCAAAAAGTTAACCCTAAACCTAACACTAACACTAACCCTAACACTAAACTGTAACCCTAACCCTAACACTAACATGAACCCTAACCGTAACCCTAACCCTAACCCTAAACCTAAACCTAACCCTAACCAAAATCCTAGCCATAATCCTCACTCTAACCCTAACCCAAACCCTAAACCTAACACTGACCCTAATATTAAACTTAACCCTAACCCTAATCCCTAACACTACCCTAACCCTAACCCTAACCCTAACACCTAACACTAATCCCGAACCTTAAACCTAACCCTAACCCTAACCCTAAACGTAACACTAACATAACACTGACCCTAATACTAACCTTAACCCAAACCCTAATGCCTAACACTAACCTAACCCTAACCCTAACCCTAACACCTAACACCTAACCCTAATCACTAACCTTAAACCTAACCCAAATCCTAACCCTAAACCTAACCCTAACGCTAAACCCTAACCCTAACCCAAACCCTAACTTTACCCTAACCATAACACTAACACTAACCCTAATCCCTAACACTAACCCTAACCCTAACTCTAACAATAACCCAAACCCTGACCTCTAACACTAACACTAACACTAACACTAACACTAACACTTACCCTAAACTCTAACTCTAACCCTAACCCTAACCGTAACACTAACACTAATTTCTAAACCTAACAATAACCCTAACGCTAACCCCAACTCTAAACCTAGCCCTGAACCGAAAAAATTACCCTAAACAAAACCCTAATACTAACCATACGATAATGCTAACCTTAACCCTAACCCTGACTCTAACACTGTCTAGCTCTATCCCAACCCTAATCTTAACCCCTAACACCTAAACTTAATCCATAACCCTAACATTAACCCTAACATTAAACTTAACCCTAACACCAACCCTAACCCTAAACGTAACCCTAACCCTAACCATAACCCTAAACAGAACCCTCACATAACCCTCACCCTAACCCCTAACCCTATACCTAACCCTAACCCTAACCCTAACACTAGCCCTAACCCTGAACTCTAAACATAACACTAAGCCTAATGCTAACCCGAACCCTAACCATAAACATAACCGTAAAGCTAACCCTAACCTTAACCCTACCCATAAACCTAATGCTAAAGCTAACCCTTACCTCTAAAGGTAACACTAACCCTAACCCTAACCTGACCCTAACCCAATGCCTAACCCTCACCCTAAGCCTAACCTTAACCCTATCCCTAACACTAACCCTAACCCTAACACTAACACTGACCCAAAACCTAAACATAATCCTTAACCCTAACACTAACCCTAACATTAAACCATACCGTTAAACCTAACCCTAACTTTAACGATAAACCTAACACTAATCTCTAATCTTTAGGCTCAACCTAACCCTAGCCCTAACGCATACACGGACACTAACACTAACCTTAATCCCCAAACCTAACCCTAACCCTAATCCTTACGCTAACCCTAACTCTAACCCTAAACCTAACCCTAAACCTAACCCTAACCCTAACCCTAAGTCTAAACCTAACACTAACAATAAACTCTAACCCTACCCATAACACTAACCCTAAACCTAACCCTCAACCTGACGCTAACCCTAAACCTAACACTAACTCTAACCCCTAACCCTAACCCTAACACTAACCCTAACACTAACCCTAGTCCCTAACCCTAACCTAACACTAACACTAACGCTAACCTTAACCCTAACCATAACCCTAACCTCTAACCATAATTCTAACCCAAACCATATAAGCGTAACTCTAAACCTATCCCTAACACTAACCCGAATCCCAACCCTAACCCTAACCATGAAGCTAACCCTAAACCTAACACTAACACTAAAACTAACCCTAATGCTAAACTGTAACGCTACTCTAACACTAACAATATCCCTAAACCTAGCAATAACCGTAACCGTAATCCTAACCCTAACCTTAACTCTAACCCCTAACCCAAACCCTAAACCTAACCCTGACCCTAAAATGAACCTTAACCCAAACCCTAATCTCTAAGCCTAACACTAACCCTAACCCTAACCCTAACACTAGCCCTAACCCTAACCTTTAACCCTAACACTAAGCCTAACGCTAACCCTAACCATAACCATAACCAAAACCCTAACACTAAACCTAACCCTAACCCTCACCCTAAACCTAACCCTAACCTTAACCCTAACCCTAAATTTTACCCCTAACAGTAAACCTAACTCTAACCCTAACCCTGAACTTAACCCGATGCCTAACCCTCAACCTAGCCCTAACCTGAACCCTATCCCTAAAACTAACCCTAACCCTAATCACTAACAGTAACCCTAACGCGAACCTTAACCCTAACAATAACACTAACCCAAAACCAAACCCTTATCCCTAACCCTTACACTAAACCTAATCTTAACTGCTACCCTTAAACCTAACCCTAACCCTAAACCTAATCCGAACCGTAATCTCTAATACTTACGCTAACCCAACCCTAACTCTATGCTAACCGGAAACCTGGCAATAACCCTAATCCTAACCCTAAAACTAACCCTAACCCTAACATAACACAAACAGTAACCCTCACCCTACACCTAACCCAGCCCTAACCATGTCTAACTCTAACCCTAACCCTAATCCTAACCTGTAACTGCTAACCCTCACACCTAACCTCCCCGTAACTCTAACAATCACTTTAACCCTAACCCTAGCCCTAACCATAATCCTCAACCTAACCCTAAACCTAACATGAACCCTAACGCTAATCTCTAAACCAAAGCCTAAGACTAACACTAACCCTAACCCTAACACTAACGCTAACGCTAACCCTAAACCTAACTCTAATCCTTAACCCAAACCCTAAACTGAACTGTAAACCTAACACTAACCCTAATCCCTAACCCTAACATTAACATTAACCCTAACACCTAACCCCAACACTAACCCTAACCCTAACCCTAACTCTAACCTCACCTTAACCCTAACCATAACCTTGACCTCTAACCCTAATTCTAACTGTAACCTTCTAACCATGAACCTAACCCTAAACCTAAACCTAACCCTAACCCTAACATTAAACCTAACCTTAACTTTAATACTAACCCTAACCCTAACCCTAACACTAAACCCTAACCCTAACCCTAACATTAACCCTAACCCTAACCCTAACCCTAACCCTAACACCTAACATTAACACCTAACCCAAACCTAACCACAACCATAATCCTAAACCTAAACCTAACCCTAAACCCTAACCCTAACACTAACTTTAACCTAACCATAATGCTAACCCTAACCCTAATCCCTACTCCTAACCCTAACCCTAACCCTGACATATAACCCTAACCCTAACCCTAACCTTTACACTAAACTCCGTTAACCCAGAACTATCACTAACGCTAAACCTAAGCCTAACACTAACACTAACCATAATCCTAACCCTTAAACTAACACTAACCTCTAACGCTACCACTAAACCTAACACTAACCCTAACTCTAACCTTAACCGTAACCCTAACCCTAACTTGTAACCCTAACCCTAACCCTAAACTCTAACCCTAACAATAAGCCTAATCCTAACCCTAACTCTAACCCTAACCTTGACTCTAAACTCTAACCCTAACCCTAACCCTAACATTAACCCAAACACTAACACTAACCTAAACACTAACCCTAATCCCTAACCCAAGCACTAACCCTAACCCTAACACATACCCTTAAATATAACATAAACCATAACCCTAAAACTAACCCTAATCTCGGAACCTTATGCTAAACCTAACCCTAACCATAACCCTAATCCTAGCACGAACCCTATCCCTAACCTTAACTCTTACCCTAACATTAACACTAATCTTAATCCCCAAACCTAACCCTAACACTAACGCTAACCCTAATCCTTACCTTAACACTAACCCTAACCCTAACCCTAATGCTAACCCTAACCCTAACCCTGAACCTAAACCTAACACTAACACTAAACTCTAAATCTAACCATAACACTAACCCTAAACAATAACCGTCAACTTGATGCTAACTATAACCCTAACACTAACTCTAACCCTAACCTTAACCCTAACCATAACCCTAACCTCTAACTGTAATTGTAATCCTAACCTTCTAACCAAAACCCTAAACATATCCCTAACACTAACCCTAACCCTAATCCTAAACCTAACCATAAAGCTAACCCTAACCTAACCCTAACACTAACACTAACACTAACACTAACCCGAACCATAACACTAACCCTAAACCTAACCCTAACCCTAACCATAACCCTAACCCTAACTCTAACTGCTAAACCAAACCCTAAACCTAACACTGACCCTAACACTAACCTTAACCCAAACACTAATCCCTAACACTACCCTAACCCTAACCCTGACCCTAACACCTAACACTAATCCCTAACCTTACAGCTAAACCTAACCCTAAAACTAACCCTAACGCTAAACCGTAACCATAACCCAAACGCTTACTTTACCCTCACCATAACGCTAACACTAACCTTAATCCCTAACACTAATCCTAACTTTAACCCTAACACTAACCCAAACCCTGACCTCTAACACTAACACTAACACTAACACTAACACTAACACTAACACTAACACACTAAACTATAACTCTAACTCTAACTCTAACCCTAACCATAACCCTAACACTAATTTCTAAACCTAACAATAACCCTAACCCTAACCCTAAATCTAAACCTAGCCCTGAACCCAAAAATTACCCTAACCCAAACCCTAACACTAACCCTACGATAACGCTAACCTTAACCCTAACCCTGACCCTAACCCTGTCTAGCTCTAACCCTAACCCTAATCTTAACCCCTAACACCTAACCCTAACCCGTAACCCTAACATTAACCCTAACATTAAACCTAACCCTATCACCAAACCTAGATCCTAAACGTAACCCTAACCCTAACCGTAACCCTAAACAGAACCCTCACATAACACTCACCCTAACCCATAACCCTATACCTAAACTTAAACCTAACACTAGCCCTAACCCTGACCTCTAAACATAACACTAAGCCTAATGCTAAAGCTCACCCTTACCTCTAATGGTAACACTAACCCTAACCCTAACCTGACCCTAACCCAATGCCTAACACTCATGCTAAGCCTAACATTAACCCTATCCCTATCCCTAACCCTAACCCTAATACCTAACACTAACCCTAAACCCAACCCTAACACTAACCCTAACCCTAACACTGACCCAAACCCTAAACATAATCCCTAACCCTAACACTAACACTAACTTTAAACCATACCGTTAAACCTCACCCTAACCCTAATCCTAAACCTAACACAAATCTCTAATCCTTACGCTAAACCTAACCCTAGCACTAACGCATACATGGAAACTAACACTAACCTTAATCCCCAAACATAACCCTAACCCTAACCCTAACCCTAATCCTTATGCTAACCCTAACTCTAACCCTAAACCTAACCCTAACTCTAACCCTAACCCTAACCTTAAATCTAAACATAACACTAACAATAAACTTTAACTCTAACCATAACACTAACCCTAAACCTAACCCTCAACTTGACGCTAAACCTAACGCTAACACTAACTCTAACCTCTAACCCTAACCCTAACACTAACCCTAACACTAACCCTAATCCCCAACCCTAACCCTAACACTACCCCTAAACCTAACAATAACACTAATGGTAACGCTAAACTGTAACACTACCCTAACACTAACAATATCCCTAACCCTAGCCCTAACCCTAACCGTAATCCTAACCCTAACCTTAACTCTAACCCCAACCCAAACCCTAAACCTAACCCTGAACATTAAACTAACCTTAACCCTATCCCTAATCCCTAACCCTAACACTAACCCTAACCCTATCCCTAACATCTAACACTAATCCCTAGCCTTAAACCAAACCCTAACCCTAACCCTAAACCTAACCCTAATGCTAAACCCTAACCCTAACCCTAACTTTACCCTAAACATAACCCTAACCCTAACCATAATACCTAATGCTAATCCTAATCCTAGCCCTAACCCTAAAGCTAACCCTAGACCTAAGCCTAAACCTATACCTAAACCTAACAATAACCCTAAACTCTAACCCTAACCATAACACTAACCCTAAAACTAACCCTCAACTTGATGCTAAACCTAACCCTAACCCAAACTCTAACCACTAACCCTAACCCTAAAACAAACCCTAATCCTGGACCCTAATCGTAACCCTAGCTCTAACCCTAAACTTAACCCTAAAAATAACCCTAACCTATAACCCTAATTCTAACCCTAACATTCTAACCGAAACCTAAACCTACCCCTAACACTAACCCTAAGCTTAACCCTAACCATAAAGCTAACCCTAACCCTAACACTGACACTAACACTAAACCTAACACTAAACTGTAACCCTACCCTAACACTAACCCTAACCCTAACCCTAATCCTTACCATAACCCTAACCTTAACCCTAACTCTACCCCTAACCCAAACAATGAACCTAACCCTGACCCTAACACTAACCTAAACTCTAACCCTAAAACCTAAACCTCATCCTAACCGTAACCCTAACCCTAAACCTAACTGTAATCCTAACCCTAACACTAACCCAAACCCTAACCCTAACACCTAACCCTAAACCTAAACCTAACCCTAACCCTACCCGTAACCCTAACCCCTAACCCTGTCCCCTAACCCTAACCCCTAACCCTAACCCAAACCCTAACCCCAACCCTGTCCCCTAACCCTAACACCTAACCCTAACACTAACCCTAAACCTAACTCTAACCTCAACCCCAAAACCTAACCCTAACCTAACCTTAACCCTAACCCAAATCCCTAACCCTAACTCTAACCCTAACCATAAGTATAACTCTAACCCTAACCAATACACTTATCCTAACCCTAAACCTAAGACATAAACCTAAAGATAACATTATCACTAAGCCTAACCCTAACCTATAACCCTAACCAAAAACCTAAAGCTAACCCTAAAACTAACCCTAACTCTCTAACCCTAACCTAACCCTAGCCCTAACCCTAGCCCTAACCCTTAACCCTAACACTAACCCTAACCACTAAACCTAACCCTAATACCTAAGCCTAACACTAAACCTATACCTAACCCTAACCTTCACCCTAATCATAACACTAACCATAAGTGTAACCCAAACCCTTACACTAACCGTAACACTAACCCCTGACCCTAACCACAACCATAACCCTAACTCTCTCTCTAACCCTAAACCTAACCTCTAACCTTAACCTTAACCCTAACACAACCCTAAATATCTAACCCTAAACTTAACCCTTAACCTAACACTAACCCTAACCCCTAACCTAAACCCTAACGCCCAACCTTAAACACTAACCCTAAACCAAACACTAACCCGAACCCTAAAACTAACCCTAACCCTAATCATAACCCTAACCCTAACCCTAACCTCTGACCCTAACCGAAACCATAACCCTAACCTCTAACCATAACAATAAACCTAACACTAACACTAAGCTTAAACCTAACCCTGACGCTAAACCCTAACCCTAACCCTAACCCTAACCCTAACACTGTCTAGCTCTAACACTAACCCTAATCCTAACCCCCAACCCTTAACCCTAACCCGTAAGCCTAACATTAACCCTAACCTTAACCCTAACCCTAACCCTAAACCGAAGCTAACCGTAACCCTAAACCTAATTGTAACCTTAAAACGAACCCTAAATTTACCCTCACCTTAACCCCTAACCCTAACCCTAACTTAACCCTAAACCTAACTCTAACCCTAAACTTAACCCTAATCATAACCACAACCTTTAACCCTAAACCTATCCCTAACCCTCTAACCCTAACCCTAACCCTAATACTAACACTAAATCTAATCTATAACCCTAACCATAACCCTAAATCTAAACCTAACCATAACCCTTACCCTAACCATAATCCTAACCTTAACCCTAACCCTAACATCTAAATCTAACCATAACCCTAACGCTAACCCTAACACTAATCTCTAAACCTAACCGTAACCCTAAGCCTAAACCTAACCTTACCCTAATTCTACTCATAACCCTAACACTAACCATAATATTAACCCCTAAATCATAACCCTAACCTTAAGCCATAACCCTAAGACTAACCTCTAACCTTAATCCCTAAGACTAATACTAACATTAACCCTAAACCTAAGCCTAAACCTAATGGTAAACATAACTCCAAACCTAAACCTAACCCTCTAACCCTAATCCTAACCCAAAACATAATGATAACCCTAACCCCAAACATAAGCCTAACCCTCTAACCCTAACCCTAACCCTAACTGTAATGATAACCCTAACCACAAACCTAACCCTTACCCTCGAACCCTAACCTTAAGCCTAATTCTAACCCTAACCCTAACACTAACAATAACACTAACCCTAACACTAAACTGTAACCCTACCCTAACACTAACAATAACTGTAACCCTAACCCTACCCATAATCTTAAACCTAACCCTAACTCTAACCCCTAACCCAAACCCTAAACCTAACCCTGACCCTAAAACTAAACTTAACTCTAACCCTAATCCCTAACCCTAACACTAACCCTAACGCTAACCCTAACACCTAACACTAAACCCTAACCTTAAACCTAACACTAACCCTATCCCTAAACCTAAACCTAATGTTAAACCATAACCCTAACCCTAAACCTAACTGTACCCTAACCATAACGCTAACCCTAACCCCTAATGCTAACCTTAACCCTAACCCTAACCCTAAACCTAACGCTAAGCCTAAAATTAACACTACCACTAAACTCTAAACCTAACCATAACACTAACCATAAACCTAACCCTCAACTTGATGCTAAACCTAACACTAACCCTAACTGTAACCCCTAACACTAACCCTAACCCTAACACTAACCCTAATACTTAACCCTAATTCTAACCCTAACTCTAACCCTAACCTTAACCCTAACCATAACCCTAACCTCGATTCATACTTCTAACCCTAACCCACTAACCGTAAACCTAACCCTATCCCTAACACTAAAACTATCTCTAACCCTAACCATAAAGCTAATCCTAACCCTAACACTAACACTAACAACAAACCTAACACTAAACTATAACCCTACTCTAACACTAACACTAACCCTAACCCTAACCTTAACTCTAAACCTAATCCTAACCATAACCCTCACCCTTTAGCCCTAACTCTACCCATAACCCAAACCCTAAACCTAACCCTGACCCAAACACTAATCTTAACTCTAACGCTAAAACCTAACACTGACACTAACTGTAACACTAACCCTAAACCTAACCGTAATCCTAACCCCAACACTAACCCTAACACTCACCCTAACCCTTAACCCTTACCCTAAACCTAACCCTAACCATAACCCTACCCGTAACCTAACCCCTAACCCTGCCCCCTAACCCTAAGCCCTAACCTTAACTCTAACCCTAACCCTAACCCTAACCTCTAACCCTAACACAAACCCTAACACTAAACCTAAGCCTAACCATAACCCTAACCCTAACCCTAACCCTAACCCTAACCCTAACCCTAACTCTAACCTTAACTAATACACTAATCCTAAACCTAACCCTAAGATATAAACCTAATGATAACCTTATCACTAAACCTAACCCTAACCTATAACCCTAAGCAGAAACCTGAAGCTAAACCTAACCCTAACCCTAACCCTCTAACCCTAACCCTGCACTACCTTAACCCTACACCTAAGCTTTAACCCTAAAACTACACCAAACACTAACCCTAACCCTAACCCCTAAACATAACCCTAATCCCTAAGCCTAACACTAAACCTAAACCTAACCCTAACCATCACCCTAATCATAACACTAACCATAACCGTAACCCTAACTCTAACACTAACCGTAAACCTAACCCCTTACCCTAACCATAACCATAACCCTATCTCTAACCCTAACCCTAACCTCTAAATCTAACCTTAACCCTAACACAACACTAACTCTCTAACCCTAACCCTAACCATAAGCCAAACACTAAACCTAACCCTAACCCAAACCCTAATCCCTAACCTAAACCCTAACGCCAACCTTAAACACTAACCCTAAACCAAACACTAACCCTAACCCTAACCCTAACCCTAACTCTAATCCTAACCCTAACCCTAACCCTAACCTCTGACCCTAACCCAAGCCATAACCCTAACCCCTAACACTAACAATATCCCTAACCCTAACCCTGATGCTAAACTCTAACCCTAACCTTAACCCTAACCCTAACGCTGTCTAACTCTAACCCTAACCTTAATCCTAACCCCTAACCCTTAACCCTATCCCGTAAGACTAACATTAACCCTAACCTTAACCCTAACCCTAACCCTAAACTTAACCCTTACCATAACCCTAAACCTAATCATAACCCTAAAATGAACCCTAAACTTACCCTCACCCTAGCCCCAACACTAACCCTAACATAACCCTAAACTTAACTCTAAACCTAACATTAACCCTAACCATAACCCCAACCTCTAAACCTAAACCCAGTACTAACACTCTAACCCTAACTCTAACCCTAACACTAAACCTGATCTATAACCCTAACCGTAACCCTAAATCTAAACCTAACCATAACCCTGAACCTAACCCTAACCCTAACATCTAAATCTAACCGTAACCCTAATGCTAAACCTAACACAGATCTCTAAACCTAACCGTAACCCTAACCCTAAACTTAACAGTAAAGCTAACCCTAACCCTAATTCTACTCCTAACCCTAACACTAACCATAATTCTAACCCCTAAACCATACCCCTAACCTTAAGCCATAACCTTAAGGATAACCTCTAACCTTAAGATCTAACACTAATACTAACATTAACCTTAAACCTAAGACTAACCCTAATGGTAACCCTAAACCCAAACCTAACCCTAAATCTCTAACCCTAATCCTAACCGTAATGATAACCCTAAACCCAAACCTAACCCTCTAACCCTAACTTTAGGCTTAACTCTAACCCTAACCCTAACATTAAAACTAATCAGTAACCTTAATCCTAAACCTAACCCTAATTGTAAACCTAACACTAACCACTAACTGCAACAGTAACCCTAACCATAACACTAAAAATAACTCGAACCCTAACTCTAAACCCTAAACCTAACGATAACCCTATCACTAACCCTAACCTTAACCTCTAACCCTAACCCTAAACCTAACCCTAACCCTAACCCTAACATTAAGCTTTAACCCGAACGCTATGACAAACCCTAACCCTAACCATAACCATAACCCTAACCTAAATCCCTAACCCTAACTCTAACACTAACCCTCAGCGAAACCCTAACACTAACCTTAACACTAACACTAACACTAACACTAAACCTAACCCTAAATCCTAACCCTAAGGATAATCCTATGACTAACCTTAACGCTAACCCTAACCCTAACTCTAAACCTAACCCTAACCCTAATTCTAATCCTAACCCTAACCATACCACCAAATCTAAACCTAACCTTAACCCTGACCTTAAACTTTTTCATAAAAATAACCCTAATCCTAACCTCTATCCCTAACCGTAAACCTAAACATAACTCTAACACTAAACCTAACCCTAACCCTAACCCTAACTGTAACGCTAAAACTAACCATAACCCTAAACCGAACGCAAACCCAACCATAACACTAACTCCTAAACCTAACCCTAATACTAACCTTAACCCTAAACATAAAAATAAAACTAACATTATCACTAAACCCAATCCCTAACCCTAACCCTAAACCTAACCTTAACCCTAACCCAAATCCCTAACCCTAACTCTAACACTGACACTAACCCTAGCCCTAACCAAAAGCTAACACTAACCCTAACTGTACTCCTAACCCTAACTCTAACCCTAACCATAAACCTAACCATAATGAAAACATTAACCCTCTAATCCTAACCATAACTCTAACACTAACCCTAATACTAACACTAACACTAACCCCAAATCCTAACCCTAACCCTAACAATAACCCCTTACCTTAACCCTAACCCTAACCCTAACACTAACCCTACCCATAACCCTGACCCCTAACTCTGAGCCCTAACGCTAAGCCCTAACCCTAACCTTAACCATAACCCTAACCCAAATTCAACCCCTAAACTTAAAAATAACCCTAACATTAACCCTAAGCCAAATCCCTAACACTAACCATAACCACAACCCTAAACCTGACCCTAACACTTAGCCTAACCCTAATCCTAACGCTAAACCCTAACTCTAATGATAACACTATCACTAACCCTAACCATAACCTCTAACCCTAAACCTAAACGTAACACTAACCCTAACACTAACCCTAAAACTCTAACCCTAACCCTAACCCTAAACATAACCCTAACCAAAACCATAACCCTAAAGCTAACACTAACCTCTAAACCTAGCACTAACTCTAACACTAACTCTATACCTAACCTTAACCCTAACCCTAACCCTAAGCTCTACCCCTAACCCTAACCTCTAACCTGAACATTAACCCTAACCCTAACACAAACACTAACCTTAACCCTGACCCTAACCTCTAACCCTAACCCTAACCCTACAATATTTGTAATGTTAACACTAAACCTAACTCTAACCCTGTCTAGCTCTAACCCTAACTGTAACCCTAACCCTAACACTAACCTTAATCCTTATGCTAACCCTAACCCTAACCCTAAGCCTAAACCTAACCCTAACCCGAACCCTAACCCTAACACTAACCCTCATACTTATGCTAAACATAAAACTAACCCTAAACCTAACCCTAACCCGAGCCGTAACTCTAATGCTAACACCAAACTCTAACCCTAAACCTAACACTAACCTAACTCTAACACTAACACTAACGCTAACCCTAACTCTAACACCTAACCCAAACCCTAACCCTGACCCTAACACTAACCCTAACACTAAACCTAACCCTAACACTAAAACTAACACGAGCCTATAACCCTGCCCCTAACCCTAACCCTAACCCTAACCCTAACCCTAATGTTAACCCTAAGGCTAACCCTAACTTCTAACCCTAAACGTAACCCTAACCTCTAACCCTAACCCTAATCTTAAGCCTAACCCTAAACCTAACCATATTCCTAACCCTAAACCAAATGCATAACGGCAACACTAACCCTAAACCTAACCTTAAACACAACCCTAATCCTAACCCTAACTAAAACACTTACAATAATCCCTAAGCCGAAACCTTACCCAGCCTTAACCCTAACACTAAACCTAACACTAAACCTAACCCTAACCCCTAAACCTAACCCTAACTTTTACCCTAACCTTAACACTAACCCTAATCCCTAAGCCTAACACTAAACCTAACCCTTAGCTTCACGCTAATCACAATCCTAGCCATAAATGTAACCCTAACCCTAACAATAACCCTAACCTTAACCCTAAACCCTAACCCTCACCCTAACTATAACCATAACCATAACCATAACCATAACCATAACCATAATCCTCACACTAACCCTAACCCCAAACGGTAAACCTTAACCCCTAACCCTAAATCCTAAAACTAAACCTAACCCTAACCTGAAACCTAACCCTAATCCTTACACTAACCCTAACCCTAACCTCTGAACCTAACCCTAACATAGCCCTAACCCTAACCCCTCTAAACCTAACAATAAACCTAACAGTAACACTAACCATAACCCTAACCCTTACCCTAAACTCTAACCATAACCCTAACTCTAACCCTAACCATACAATAACCCTAAACCTAAGCCTAACACAAACCCTGTCCAGCTCTAACCCTAACACTAATTCTAACCCCTAACCCTAATCCGTAAACCTAACATTAACCCTAAACTTAACCCTAACCCTAACCCTAGCCCTAACCCTAACCTTAACCCTGACCCTAATCATAACTCTAAACTGAACCCTAAATTAACGTTCACCATAAGCCCTAACACTAACCCTAACCCTAACACTAACCCTAACCTGTAAACGAAACCTAACCCTAACCACTAACCATAACCCTAACCCTAAGCCTACCCCTAACCCTAAAATTAACCCTAACCTTAACCCCTAACGGTAACCCTAACCCTAACCCTATCCCTGAACCTAAACCGATCCCGAAACATAACCCTAAGCCTAAACTTAACCCTATCCCTAACCCTAACGCTAACCCTAATCCCTAACACTAATCCTAACCACAACACTAACACTAACACTAACCCTAACTCTAAACCTAACCCAAACCCTAACCCTTAACCTATCCATAATCTCTAATCCTTATGCTAAACCTAACCCTAACCCTAACACTATCCCTCTAACGCTAACCCTAACCCTAAAATAACCATAATCCTAACCCAAAGGATAATCATAACTATAATCCTAACACTAACCCTAACCCCTAACCCTAAACCCTAATGCTTAACCCTAAATCCCAACCCTAAATGTAACCCTAACACGAAACCTAACCTTAATCCTAACATTAACCCTAACCCAGTCTCTGACCCTAACCATAACACTAGCCCTAACCCTGACCTGTAATCCTAACAATAACCCTAACACTAACACTTACCCTAACCCTAACACTTACCCTAAACTCTAACCATACTCCTAACCCTAACCCTAACCCTAACCCTATGATAAACCTAACCCTAAGCCTAACATACCCTGTCTAGCTCTAGCTCTAAAACTAATCCTAACACCTAACCCTAACCCTAACCCGTAAATTTAACATTAACCCTAAACTTAACCCAAAAACTAACCATAACCCTAACACTAATCGTAACCCTAAACTGAAGCCTAAATTAACCCTCACCATAACCCCTAAACCTATCACTAACCCTAACTTGTAACAGAACCTTAACCAACACTAACACTAACCCTAACCCGAACCCTAACCACTTACCATAACCCTAACCCTAAGCCTACCCATAACACTAATCCTAACATTAACCCTAACCCCTAACGGTAACCCTAACCCTAACACTATCACGGAAACTAAACCGATGCCTAACTGTAACCCTAAGCCTAACCATAACCCTATCCTTAACCCTAACGCTAACTCTAATCCCTAACACTAATCCTAACCCCAACACTAACCCTAAACCTAGCACTAACACAGACACTAACACTAAACCTAACTCTAAACCTAACCCAAACCCTAGCCCTTAACCTAACCCTAATCTCTAATCCTTATGCTAAATCTAACACTAACCCTAACCCTAACAGTAACTCTAACCCCAAATCTAACCCTAACCCTAACACTAAGACTAAACTTAATCCCTAAACCTAACCCTAACTCTAACCCTAACCCTCACCCCAACACTAATTCTTATGCTAACCCTAACCCTAACCCTAACCCTAAACCTAATAAAATGTAATTCTAACACTAACCGTAACCATAAACATAAAACTAAACGCTAACACTGACACTCACCTTAAACCAACTCTAACCGTAACCCTAACCATAACCCTAAACCTAACCCTAACCCTAACACTAAACCCTAAACCAGTCCCTAAGCCTAACCCTAAACCTAACCCTAACACTAACGTTAAAATTGCCACTAACCTTAACACTAATGCTAACCCCAAACTTAACCCTAACGCTAAACTTAACCTCTAAATCTAACCCTAGCCCTAACCCTAACCCTAAGGCCAACCCTAACCCAAACCCTAACCTGATCCCTAAGCCTAACCCTAAGCCTAACCCTAACCCTAACCCTAATATTAACACTATCCCTAACCCTAACACTAACCCTAACCCAAACCCTAATTCACCATCACCATAACCCCTAACACTAACCCTAACAATAACACTAAACCTAACACTAACCTGTAACCTGAATCCTAACCCTAACACTATCTCTAAACCTAACCCTAACCCTAACCACTAACCCTAACCCGAACACTAACCATAAGCCGACCCCTAATGCTAATCCTAAACCTAACACTCACAACTAATGGTAACCCTAACCCTAACCCTATCCCTGACCCTAACCCGATGCCTAACCCTAACCTAAGCCTAACCATATCCCTATCCATAACCCTAATGCTAACATTAATCCATAACACTAACCCTAACCCAAACACTAACCTTAACTCTAACACTAACACATACACTAACACTAACCCTAACACTAAACCTAACCCTAACTCTAACAAAAATCCTAACATTTAACCTAAACCTAACCTCTAATTTGTACGCTAAACCTAACCCTAACCCTAACAATAACCCAAAGAATAAAACTAAACCTAACCCTAACCCTAACTCTAACCCTAATGCTAACCGTAACCATAACACTAAAGCTAACCCCTAGCCCTAACCCTAACCCTAACTCTAACACTAACACTAACCCTAATCCTAACCCTAAAACTTTCACTAAACCTAACACTAAGCCTAACCCTAAATTTAACCCTAATGCTAACCCTAACCACTACACCTAACTCTAACCCTAACCCTAAACCTAACCCCAACCCTAAGCCCAACGCTAAACCTAAACCTAACCCTAAGCCCAAGCCTAACCCTAACCCTAACCCTAACTCTAACCGTAACCATAACACTAAAGCTAATCCCTAGCCCTAACCCAAACTATACCACTAACCCTAACCCTACCCCTAACCCTATCTCTAACCCCTGAACTAAACCCTAACTCTAACACTAACACTAACCCTAATCCTAACACTGAAACTGTGACTAACCCTAACACTAAGCCTAACCCTAAATTTAACCCTAACGCTAACCCTAACCTCTAAACCTAACTCTAAACCTAACCCTAAACCTAACCCTAACCCTAAGCCCAACACTAAACCTAAACCTAACCCTAAGCCCAAGCCTAACCGTAACCCTAAGCCTAACCCTAACACTAACCCTAACCCGATCCATAACCCTAACCCTAAGCCTAACCCCAATGCTAACCCTAATCCCTAACCCTAACCCTAACCCTAACCCCGAACTTAAACCTAAACCTAACCCTAACCTCTCACCATAACCCAAACCCTAACCCTAACGTTAACCATAACCATAACACTAAAGCTAACCCCTAGCACTAACCCTAACTATACCACGAACCCTAAACCTAACCCTAACTCTAACCCCTGAACCAAACCCTAACTCTTAACACTAACCCTAATTCTAACCCAAAAACTGTGACTAAACCTAACACTAAGAGTAACCCTACATTTAACCCTAACGCTAACCCTAATCTCTACACCTAACTCTAACCCTAACCTCTACACCTAACTCTAACCCTAACCCTAAACCTAACCCTAACCCTAACCCTAAGCCCAACGCTAAACCTAAACCTAACCCTAAGCCCAAGCCTAACCCTAACCCTAATCCTAACGCTAACCGTAACCATAAAACTAAAGCTAACCATTATCCCTAACCCTAACTATACCACTAACCCTAACCCTAACCCTAACTCTAACCCCTGAACCAAATCCTAACTCTTACACTAACACTAACCCTAATCCTAACCCTAAAACTGTGACTAACCCTAACACTAAGCCTAAACTTAAATTTAACCCTAACACTAACCCTAACCTCTACACCTAACTCTAACCCTAACACTAAACCTAACCCTAACCCTAAGCCCAACGCTAAACCTAAACCTAACCCTAAGCCAAAGCCTAACCCTAACCCGAACCCTAAAACTAACCCTAACCCGATCAATAACCCTAACCCTAAACCTAACCTCAATGCTAACCCTAATCCCTAACCCTAACCCTAACCCCGACCTTAACCCTAAACCTAATCCTATTCCTAACCCTAAACCTAACCCTAACCCCTAACCCTAACCCTAAACCTAACCCCGACCTTAACCCTAAACCTAACCCTATTCCTAACCCTAAACCTAACCCTAACACTAACCATAACCCTAAATCTAAACCTAACCCTAACCTCTAACCATAACCCTAACCCGAACACTAATCCTAACCATAACCATAACACTAAAGGTAACCCCCAGACCTAACCCTAAATCTAAGCCTAACCCTAACCCTAATCCTAATCTAAACCCTAATTCCTAATGGCAAAACTAACCCTAACTCTAACACTAACCTGATCCCTAAACCTAACCTAAGCCTAAAACTAAACCTAACCATAACCCTAAAGACTAACCCTATTCCCTAACCCTAACACTAACTGCAACCCTAATCCTAACCCTAACACTAACTCAAACACTAACACTAATCCCTAAACCGAACCCTAAACCTAACCTTAACCCTATCACTAAGACTAACACTAACCCTAAACCCTAAACCCTAAACCTAACCCTAACTTTAACACTAACCTTAACACAAACCCTAATCCCTAAGCCTAACACTAAACCTAAACCTAACCCTAAACGTCACCCTAATCATAACACTAACTGTAACCATAACCCTTACCCTAACACTAACCCTAATCTTAACCCTAACCCCAAAACCTAGCCCTAATCATAACCATAACTGTAACCCTATCCCTAACCCTAACATTTAAACCTAAACCTAACCATAACACTAACCCGAACCATCTAACCCTAACCCTAACCCTAACCCTAACCATAACCATAACCATAACCCTAACACTAACCCTAAGCCATACCCTAAACCCTAACCCCTAACACTAAAACCTAACACTAAACATAACCCTAACCATAACCCTAACCCTAATCCTAATCCTAACCCTAACACTAACCTCTGACACTAACACTAACTTTAGCCCTAACCCTAACTTCTAAATCTAACTATAACCCTAACCCTAACACTAACCCTAACCTCAACCCTGACCCTAAACTCTAACCCTAAACCTAACCCTAATCCTAACCCTATGATAAACCTAAAACTAACCCTAACCCTAACGCTGTCTAGCTCCAACACTTACACTAATCCTGACCCCTAACCCTAACCCTAAACCTTAAGCCTAACATTAATCCTAAACTTAACCTTAACCCTAAACCTAACCCTAAACCTAACCGTAATCCTAACCCTAATCGTAACCCTAAACCAAACCCTAAATTAAACCTCACCCTAACCCCTAACCTTAACACTCACCTAACACTAACCCAAAACCTAACCTCTAACCGGACCCTAACTGTAATGCTAGCCCTAAACCTAACCCTAATCCTAAACACTAACCCTACCCCTAACCGTACCTTAAACCTACCCAACCCTAATCCTAATGCTAACCCAAACCCCTAACACTAACCCTAACCCTAACCCTAAACCTAAACCTAACACTAAACCTAACCCTAAATCTAACCCTAACCCTATCCCTGAACGTAAACCGATGCCTAACCCTAAGCCTAAACTTAACCCTATCCCTAACCTTAACCCTAACACTAATGGGTAACACTAACCCTTACCCCAAACTTAACCATAACACTAACACAAACACTAACCCTAATCCCAAACCCTTACACGAACCCTAACCTTAACCCCTACCATTAAACCTAACCCAAATCCTAACACTAAACCTAACCCTAATCTCTAAACCTTATGCTAACCCTAAGCATAACCCTAACCCTAACCCTAAACTTAACCTTAACCCTAACCCTAACCTTAAGCCTAACACTAACTCTAACCCTAACCCTAACACTAACACTACCACTAACCTTAATCCCTAAACCTAAACCTAACCTTAATGCTAACCCTAACCCTAACCATAATACTAACCTGATCCCTAAACCTAACCCTAAGCCTAACCCTAAACCTAATCCTAACCCTAAAGCCTAACCCTAACCGCTAACCCTAACTCTAATGCCAACACTAACCCTAACACTAACACTAACTCAACACTAACACTAATCCCTTAACCAAACCCTAAACCTAACTTTCACCCTATCACTAACCCTAAAACTTACCCTAACACTAAACCCTAAACCTAACCCTAACTTTAAACCTAACCTTAACACTAACCATAATCCCTAAGCTTAACACTAAACCTAACCCTAACACTAATCGTCACGCTAATCATAATCCTAACCGTAACTCTGACCCTAACATTTACCATAACCCTAACCCTAACCCCTAACTGTAACCCTAACCATAACCATAACTCTAACCCTATCCCTAACCCTAACCCTAAACTCTAACTGGACCTTAACCCTAACGCTAGCCGTAACCCTTACCCTAACCACTAAACCTAACCCTAACCCTACCCTAAACCTACCCAACCCTAATCCTAACCCTAACCCAAACCCCTAACGGTAACCCTAAACCTAAACTTATCCCTGACAAAAACCCGATGCCTAAACCTACCCCTAAGCCTAATATTAACCCTAAACCTAACCCTAACCCTAAACCTGACCCTAATTCTTAAAACTAACCCTAACACCAACCCTAACCTGAACCCTAACCCTACTCTTAACCTTAAACATAATCCTAACACTAACCAGACCACTACCACTAAACCTAACACTAACCTTTAACCGTAACATAACCCTAACACTAACTCTAACCCTAACCATAACACTAAAGCTAACCCCTAGCCCTAACCCTAACCCTAACACTAACTCTAACCCTAATCCTAATTCTAACCTGAATGCCTAACAGCAACACTAACCCTAACCCTAACACTAGCCTGATCCCTAAACCTAACCCTAAGCCTAACCCTACCCTAACCCTAACCAGAAAGTTAACCCTAACCCTAATCCCAAATTCTAACCCTAACACCAAACCTAACCCTAACCCTAACATTCACTCAAACACTAACACTAATCTCTAAACCAAACCCTAACCCTAACCTTAACCCTATCACTAACCCTAACCATAAACCCTAAACCTAACCCTAACTTTAACCCTAACCTTAACACTAACCCTACACCTTAAGCCTAACACTAAACCTAACCCTAACCCTAACCGTAACCGTAACCATAACCGTAACCCTAAACCTAACACTAACCCTAACCTTAACCCCTAACCATAACCATAACTCTAACCCTATTCCTAACACTAACCCTAACCTCTAAAACTACCCTTAACCCTAACACTAACCCTAACCCTAACCATAACCATAACCCTAAAACTAACCCTAACAACTAAACCTAAACTCTAAACCTTAACCCCTAACCCTAACCATAACCCTAACTGCTAACCCCTAACCATAAACCCTAATCCTAAACATAAGCCTAACCCAAACCCTAACCATAACACTAAACCTAATCCTAACTCTAACACTTACCCTACCCATAGCCATAACCCTAAACCTAAACCTAACTCTAAACCTTAACTTAACCCTCACGCTAAATTTACCCTTACCATAACCCTAACTCTAATCCCTAAACCTAACCCTAACCCTAACACTAACACTAACCCTAACTCTAACCTCTAACTCTAACCCGAACCCTAACCCTTACACTAAACTCTAACTCTAACCCAAACATATCCCTAAGCCTAAACCTAAGCCTAACACTAACACTAAACATAACGTTAACCCTTAAACTAACACTAACCTCTAACTCTACCCCTAACCCTAACACTAACACTAACGCTAACCTTAACCCTAAACCTAACCCTAACCTGTAACCCTAACCCTAACCCTAACTCTAACCATAACCCTAAACTCTAACCCTAACAATAATCTTAACCCTAACTCTAACATTAAACTTGACACTAACCTGTAACTCTAACCCTAACACTAATCCTAACACTAACACTAACCCAAACACTAACCCTAATCCCTAAACCTAATACTAACCCTAACCCTAATCCTATCCCTTACCATACCACTAACAATAAAATTAATCCTCAAAACTAACCCTAACTCTAACCCTAACCCTAACCCTAATCCTTACGCGAAACCTAATCCGAACACTAACGCTAATCCTAACAATAACACTAATCCTAACCCTAAAAATAACACTAACACTAAACTCTAACCCTAACCGTAACACTAATCCTAACCCTAACCCTAACCCTAAAACTAACGCTAACCTTGACCTTAACCCTAATTGTAACCCCTAACCCAAACACTAATCCTAACACTAAAACTAACCCTAACACTAACCCTAACCCTAACCATAACCCTAACCCTAACCCTAACTGTAATCCTAACCCTAACTGTAACATTAAACAGAACCCTGATGTAACCCTCACCCTAAGCCCTAACCCTAAACCTAACCCTAACACTAGCCCTAACCCTAACCTCTAAAACTAACACTAAGCTTAACACTAACCCTAAACCTAACCACAACCATAACCCTAACCCTAACACTAATACTAACCCTAACCCTAAACCTAAACCTAACCACTAACCCTAACCCTAACACTGTCCCTAACCCTAACCTCTAACCCTAACACTAAGCCTAATGCTAACCCTAACCCTAACCATAACCATAACCTTTGCACTAAACCTAACCCTAACCCTAAAACTCACCCTAACCCCTCACCTTAACCCTAACCTAATGCTAACCCTAACCCTAACCCTAATCCTAACTCTAACCCTTACCCCTAACGGTCACCCTAACTCTAACCCTAAACCTGACCCTAACCCAATGCCTAACCCTCAACCTAGATCTAACCTTAACCCTATCCTTTACAATAACCCTAACCCTAACACCTAACACTAAGCCTAACCCCAACCCTACCCTAACCGTAAAACTAACCCAAACACTAACCCTAATCCCTAACACTAACACTAACACTAACCTTGACCCTTACCCTTAAACCTAAACCTAAACATAAAGCTAACCCTAATCTCTAATACTTATGCTAACCCTAACCATAACCCTAAGGCTAAAACTAAACCTAGCACTAACCCTAACCCTAACCCTAACACTAACACTAACACTAACATTAATCCCTAAACCCAATCCTAACCCTGACCCTAACACTAACACTAACACTAAACTTAACCCTAATCTTTAACCCTAACCCTAACCCTAACATAACGCTAACACTAACACTCACGCTACCCCTAACCCAGCCCTATACCTGTCTAACTCTAAACCTAACCCTAATCCTAACCCTTAAGCCCTAACACTAACACCTAACAGCCACAATAACCCTAACACTAACCCTAACAATAACTCTAACACTAAGCCTAACCCTAAGCCTAACCCTAACTGTAATCCTAACCTGAACCCAAATACTAATCTTTAAACCTAAGCCTAAGACTAAATCTAACCCTAAGCCTAACTCTAATCCTAACCCTAACCATAACCCTAACCTGTAACCCTAATTCTAACCATAATTTTCTAACTGTAACCCTTACCCTAACCGTAACCCTAAACCTAACCCTAACCCTAACCCTAACCCTATCACTAAACTCTAACCCTAATCCTAACGTAACCCTAACCCCTAACCATAACACTTAACTCTAACCCTAACCATAACCTTAAATCTAACACTAAACTCTAACCCTAACACTAACCCTAGCCCTAACTTTACAGTAACCATAACCCTAACCCTAACTGAACCCCTAACCATAACCCTAACACTAACTCTAACCATAAACCTGACCTCTAACCCTAACCCTAACCCTAAACCTTACACTAAACTTTAACTCTAACCCAAACCTATACCTAACCCTAAACCTAAGCGTAACACTAAAACTAACCATAATCCTAACACTTACACTAACACTAACCTCTAACCGTACCACTAACCCTAACACTAACCCTAACTCTAACCTTAACCGTAAACCTAACTCTAACCTGTAACCCTAACCCTAACTCTAACTGTAACTCTAACCTCTAACCATAAAAATAACCCTAACCCTAACCCTAACTCTAACCCTAATCTTGACTCTAACCTCTTACCCTCACCCTAACACTAACACTAACCCTAATCCCTAACCCTAACACTAACCCTAACCGTAACACATACCCTTAAAGCTAACCCAAACCCTAAACCTAAACCTAACCCTAATCCCAGATCCTTATGCTAGGCCTAACCCTAACACTAACCCTAAACCTAACCCTAATGCTTACCCTAACAAAACACTAACCTTAATGCCCAAACCTAACCTTAACCCTAACCAGAATCCTTATGCTAACCCTAACCCTACCTCTAATAATAAAGCTAACCCTAGCCCTAAACCTAACCCTAACACTACCACTAAACTCTAACCCTAACCATAACACTAACCATAAAACTAAACCTCAACATGACGCTAACCCTAACCCTAACCCTAACTCTAACCCATAACCCAAAGCCTAACCCTAACCCTAAACCTAACCTTAATCTGGGATGCGTATGCTAAGCCTAACCCTAACCCTAACCCTAACCCTAACCCTAACCCTAACCCTAACACTTACCATACCACTAACACTAAGTTTAATCCCCAAATCTAACTCTAACCCTAACCTTAAACCTAACTCTAACCCTTATCCTAAACCTAAACCTAAACCTAAAACAAACAGTAAACTCTAACCGATACCATAACCTAACCCGAACCCTAACACTAACACTAATCTAACACTAAACTCTAACCATAACCCTAACAGTAACACTAACCCTAAACTTAACTCTAACCCTAACCCTAAAATTAACCCTAAACGTAACACTAAACCTAACCTTAACTCTAACCCAAACCCTAACCATAACCTGAACCCTAACCATAACCCTAAACAGAACCCTAACGTAACCCTCACCCTAAACCCTAACCCTAACCCTAAACCTAACCCTAACACTAGCCCTAACCCTAAACACTAACTCTAAAACTAAGCTTAATGCTAACACTAACCCTAAACATAACCCTAAACCCTATACTAACCCTAACCCAACCCCTAACATTAGCCCTATCCCTAACCTCTAACACTAACACTAAGCCTAATGTTAACCCTAACCCTAACCATAACCATAACCCTAACACTAAACCTAACCCTAAACCCTAACCATAACCCTAACCCTAATCCTAACCCTAACCTTTGCCCCGAACTGTAACCCTAATTCTAACACTAAACCTGAACCTAACCCGATGCCTAACCCTCAACCTAGCCCTAAACTTAACCCTATCCCTAACACTAACCCAAACCCTAATCGCTAACACTAACCCTAACACAAACCCTAACCCTAATGCAAACACTAACGCAAACCCTAACCCTAATCCATAACACTTACACTAAAATTAACTTAACTGCTACCCTTAAACCTAACCCTAACACTAAACCTAAACCTAACCGTAATCTCTAATACTTATGCTAACACTACCCTAACCCTAATGCTAAACCTAAACCTGGGACTAAACCTAACCCTAACCCTAACCCTAAAACTAACCTTAACACTAACACTAACATTAATACCTAAACCTAACCCTAACCCTAAACCTAACCCTAACGCTAACACTAACACTAACACTAACCTTAACCCTAACCCCTAACCCTAACCCTAACCCAAACCCTAACATAAAGTTAACAGTAAGCCGCACCCTACACCTAACCCAGGTCTAAGCCTGTCTAACTCCAACCCTAACCCTAATCCTAATCCATAACCGCTAACCATAACACCTAAGCTCCAGCATAAACCTAACACTAACCCTAACAATAACTCTAACCCTAAACCTAACCCTAAACCTAAACCTAATCCTAACCCTAACCCTAACCTGAACACTAACAATAATCTTTAAACCTAAGCGTAAGACTAACACTAACCTTAACCCTAACACTAACCCTAACAATAACCCTAACCCCTAACCCTAACATTAACACTAAACCTAACACCTAACCCCACCCCTAAAACTAAACCTAACTCTAACCCTAACATTAACCCTAACCATAACTTTAACCTCTAACCCTAATTCTAAGTGTAACCCTCTAACTGTAACCCTAACCCTAACCCTAAACCTAACCCTAACACTAACCCTAAACCTAACCCTAACACTAAACCTAACCCTAAACCTAACACTAAACTCTGACCCGAACCCTAACACTAACCCTAACACTAATCTTAACCCCTAACACTAACAGCTAACCCAAACGTAACTGTAACCCTAAAATTAACCCTAACCCTAAACCCTAACCCTAAGCCTAACCCTAACTTTGCCCTAACCATAACGCTAAACCTAACCCTAATCCCTAACGGTAACCCTAATCGTAACACTAACCCTAACCCTAACCCTTACACTAAACTTTAACTCTAACCCAAACCTATCCCTAACCCTAAACCTAAGCCTAACAGTAACACTAAACATAATCCTAACACTTAAACTAACACTAACCTCTAACCCTACCACTAAACCTAACAATAACCCTATCTCTAACCTTAACCGTACCCTAAACCTAGCCTCTAACCCTAACCCTAACTCGAACTGTAACCTTAACTCTAAACTCTAACCCTAACCCTAACACTAACCCTAACCCAAACAATAACACTAACTAAAACACTAACCTTAATCCCTAACCCTAACACTAACATTAACCCTAACCCATACCCTTAAATGTTACCCAAACCATAACTCTAAACCTAAACTTAATCTTGGATCCTTATGCTAAACCTAATCCTAAACCTAAACCTAACTCTAATCCTAACATTAACCCTAACCCTAACCCTAACCCTAACCCTAATCCTTACACTAACCCTAACCCTAAACCTAACTCTAACCCTAAAACTAAACCTAACACTAACACTAAACTCTAAACCTAACCATAACACTAACCCTAAACAATAACCCTCAAATTGACGCTAACCCTAACCCTCACCCTAACTCTAATCCCTAACCCTAACCCTAACACTAACCCTAACACTAACTCTAATCCCTAACCCTAAACCTAAGCCTAACTCTAATCCTAACCTTAAAGCTAAACATAATCCTAACCTCTAACCATAATACTAACCCTAACCCTTGAACTGTAACCTAAACCCTATCCCTAACATTAACCCTAACCCTAACCCTAACCAAAAAGCTAACCCTAACCCTAAAACTAACACTAAAACTAACCCTAACACTAAACGGTAACCCTAAACCTAACACTAATACTAACCCTAACCATAACCATAACCTTAAAAATAACCCTAACTCTAACCCCTAACCCAAACCCTAAACCTAACCCTGACCCTAACACTAACCTTAACCCTAACACCAATCTCTAACCCTAACCCTAACTCAAACCCTAACACCTAAGACTAATCCCTAACCTTAAACCTAACAGTAACCCTAACCCTAAACCTAACTCTAATGCTAAACCCTAACCGTAACCCTAACCCTAACTTTACCTTAACCATAACCCTAATCCTAAGCCGAACACTGATCCCAATGCTAACACTAACCCTAACCATAGCCCTAACACTAACCAAAACCCTGACCTCTAACACTAACACTAACACAAACCCTTACCCTAAACTCTAACTTTAACGCTAACCCTAACCATAACTCTAACACTAATTGTTAAACGTAACAATAACCCTAACCCTAACCCTAACCCTAACCCTAACTCTAACAATAACCCTGAACCTAACCACTAACCCTAACCTTAACCCTAACCCTAACACTAACCCTACGATAACGCTAACCTTAACCCTAAACCTGACCCTAACACTGTCTAGCTCTAACCCTAACCCTAATCTTAACCCCTAACACCTAAACCTAACCCGTAACCCTAACATTAACCCTAACCTTAACCCTAACCCTAACCCTAATGCCAACCCTATCCCTAAACGTAACCCTAACCCTAACCATAACCATAAAAAGAACCCTCACGTAATCCTCACCCTAACACCTAACCCTAGCCCTGACCACAACCCTAACACTAGCCCTAAACCTGACCTTTAACATAACATTAAGCCTAACGCTAACCCTAACCCTAACCATAAACATAACCCTAAACCTAACCCTAAACTTAACCCTACCCCTAACCCTAATGATAAAGCTAACACTTACCTCTAAAGGTAACACTAACCCTATCTCTAACCTGACCCTAACCCAATGCCTAACCCTCACCAAAGCCTAAATTGAATCCTATCCCTAAGCCTAACCCTAACACTAATCCCTAACACTAACACTAAACCCAACCCTAACACTAGCCCTTACACTAACCTAATCCCTAACCCTAACACTAACCCTAACCTTAAGCCATACCGATAATCCTAACCCTAACCCTAAACCTAACACTAATCTCTAATCCTTACGCTAACTCTAACCCTAGCCCTAACGCTTAGAATGGCACTAACACTAATCTTAATCCCCAAACCTAACCCGTAACCCTATCCCTAACCCTAACCCTAATCCTTACGCTAACCCTAACCCTAACCCTAAACCGAAAACTAACCCTAGCCCTCAAACTCAACCGAAAACTAACACTAAACTCTAACCCTAACCATAACACTAACCCTAACACTAACCCTCTAACCCTAAACCTAACTCAAACCTAATCCTAATGCTAAACTTAGCCGTAAACCTAACCATAACGCTAACACTACTGAAGCCCTAACAAGAATCCTAAGGCAACCCTAAAGCTAACCCCTAAACCTAACCCTAAACCTAACCCAAACCTGAACCCTGACCCTACACTAACCCCTAACCCTAACCCTAAACCTTACCCTAACCCTAACCATAACCCTAACTCTAACACTAACCCTAACCCTAACACAAACATAACGCTAACCCAAAACTCTAACCCTAACTCTAAACCTAACCATAACCCTAATACTCAAACCCTAACCCTAACCCTCAGAATAACCGTAACCCTAAAATTAACCCTAACCCTAAACCTAACCCTAACTCTAAAATTAAACCTTATCCCTAACCTTAACACTAAACCTAACCTTAACCCTAACCCCTAACCCTAACCCCAAAACTAAACCTAACCCTAAATCTAAACCTAATGCTAACCCTAGCCATAACATTAACCATAACGCTAACACTAACCATAACCCTGTACCGAACCCTAACCAAACACTAACCTTAACCCCTAACCCTCACCCTAACACTAACCCTAGCTCTAACACTCTGACCCTAACCATAAGCCTAACCCTAACTCTAACCCTAAACCTAACCCTAACATTAACCTTAACACAAATCTCTAACTCGAACTCTAACCCTGAGCCTAACCGTAACCCTAACCCTAACCTCTGGCCCTAACTCTAACCCTGACGTGAAACTTTAACCTTAACCCTAACCCTAACCCTAACCCTACTATAACCCTAAACCTAACCCTAACCCTGATAGCTCTAACCCTAACCCTAATCCTAAACGCTAACACCAAAATCTAACCTGTAATCCTAACATTAACCCTAACCTTAACCCAAACTCTAACCCTAACCCTAACACTAACCGTAACTCTAACCATAATCGTAACCCTAAAATGAACCCTAAATTTACACTCACCTTAACCCGTAACTCTAACCCTAAACTAACCCTAACCCTAACCCTAAAATCCCTAACCTCCAACCCTAAACCTAACCCTAACCCTCTAACATTAACCCTAACCCTAATCATAACCTGAACCCTAACGCTAACCCTAATCTCTAACCCTAGCTGTAACCCTGAATCTAAACCTTACCGTAACTCTAACACTAACCCTACCTTAACACTAACCCTAACACTAACCTCTAACCTTAACCGTAACCCTAGCCCTAACCATAAAAATAATCTCCAAACGTACCGTAACCCTAACCCTAAACCTATCCATAAAACTAACCCTAAAACTAACCCAAACCATAATCCTAACCCCTAAACCTAACCACTAACCTTAAGCCAGAATTCTAAGACTAACCCTTAACTTTAGCCCTAACACTAATACTAACTCTAACCCTAAACCGTAACCCTAATGGTAACACTAACCCCAAACGTAAGCATAACACTCAAACCCTAACCCTAACCCTAACCCTAACACTAAAACTAACGAGTAACCTTAACACTAACCCTAAACCTAATGCTAAACTTAACCCTAACCCCTAACTGTAACCGTAACCCTAACCATGACCCTAAACTTAATCCAAATATCTAAGCTTAAATCTAACCCTAAACCTAACACAAACCATAAACCTAACCCTAACCCTAACCCGAAGGGTAGAACTAACAATAACCCTAACCCTAACCCCTAACCCTAACCGTAAACCTAAACCTAACCCTACCCAAAACCCTAACACCTAAACCTGAGCCAAAACCCTAAGCCCTAACCCTAACCTAACCCTACCCTAACACTAAACCTAACCTCAACACCTAACCCTAACCCTAACCCTAACCCTAACCTTAATTCTAACCATAAGCCTAACCCCTAAACGTAACCCTAACCCTAACCCTAAACCTAACACTAACCCTAACCTCAACACCTAACCCTAACCCTAACCCTAATCGTAACCCTAAACTTAATCCTAACCATAAGCCTAACCCCTAAATGTAACCCTCACCCTAACCCTAACATGAACCATAACCCTTGCATTAGCCCTAACCCTAAACCCTAACCCTGACCATAACCCTAAACCTAATCTTAACCCTAACCCCTAACCCTAAGCCCTAACCCTAACCCTATCCCTAAACCTAATCCTAATGCTAACCATAGCCATAACCCTAACCATAACGCTAACACTAACCATAACCCTGGACCAAACACTAACCCAGACCTAACACTAACTCCTAACCCTCACCCTAACCCTAAGCCTAGCTCTAACCATAAACCTAACCAAAGCATTATCCCTAAGCCCAAACCATAACCCTAACCCTAAACTTAACCCTAACCCAAATCCCTAACCCTAACTCTAACCCTGAACTGAACCGTAACCCTAAAACTAACCCTAAACCTAAACATAACCCTAAACACTAACCCTAATAATAACCCTATCACTACCCTAACCATATACCTAAATTCTAACACTAACCCTAATCCTAATGTGAACCCTAACCCTAACCCTCTAACCCTAACACTAACCCTAACCCTAACTTAAACCCTCACACTAATCCTATATCCCTAACACTAACTCTAACTCTAACCCTAATCCTAAACCTAACACTAACCCCTAACCCTACAGCTAACCCTAACCCTAAACCTAAACCTAACCCTGAAACTAACCCTAACCATAACCCTGAACCTAACTGCAATCCAAATCTAAATGTAACCATAACCATAACCCTAACCATATCCCTAACTCTAACCTTAACCATAACACTAACCATAACCATAACTCTAACATTAACCCTAACCCTAACACGAACCTAATGCTAACCCAAAACTCTAATCCTAACTGTAACCCTAGCCCTAACCCTAATACTCTAACCCTAACCCTCACCCTAACTTAAACCCTAATATTAACACTAAACCTAAACCTAAACCTAAACCTAAACCCTAACCCTAACCCAAACGCTAAACCTAACCTTAACCCAAACCACGAACCCAAATCCCTAACCCAAACTCTAACCCTGACCCTAACAGTAATGCTAAACCTAACCCTAAGCCTAATCCAAATCCCTAACCCAAACCCAAACCCTAACCCTAACCCTAACCCTAACCCTAACCCATAACCCTAACCATAACCCTAAACTTAATCCAAATCTAAGCCTAAATCTAACCCTAAACATAACACGAACTGTAAACCTAACCCTAACCCTAACCCAAAGGGTAGGACTAACACTCACCCTAACCCTAACCCTAACCCCTAACCCTAACCGTAAACCTAAACCTAACCCTACCCAAAACCCTAACACATAAACCTGAGCCAAAACCCTAAGCCCTAACCCTAACCTAACACTAACCCTAACACTAACCCTAACCTCAACACCTAAACCCTAACCCTAACCCTAACCGTAACCCTAACCGTAATTCTAACCATAAGCTTAACCCCTAAATGTAACCATGACCCTAACCCTAATCCTAACCCTAACCCTTACCTAACACTAACCCTAACCTCAACACCTAAACCCTAACCCTAACCCTAACCGTAACCCTAACCGTAATTCTAACCATAAGCTTAACCCCTAAATGTAACCATGACCCTAACCCTAATCCTAACCCTAACCCTTACCTAACACTAACCCTAACCTCAACACCTAACCCTAACCCTAACCCTAACCGTAACCCTAACCTTAATCCTAACCATAAGCCTAACCCCTAAATGTAACCCTCACCCTAACCCTAACATGAACCATAACCCTTGCACTAACCCTAACCATAAACCCTAACCCTGACTGTAACCCTAAACCTAATCTTAACCCTAACCCCTAACCCTAAGCCCTAACCCTAACCCTATCCATAAAACTAATCCTAATACTAACCTTAGCCATAACCCTAACCATAATGCTAACACTAACCATAAACCTGGACCGAACACTAACCCAAACCTAACACTAACTCCTAAACCTCATCCTAACCCTAAGCCTAGCTCTAACCATAAACCTAACCATAACATTATCCCTAAGCCCAAACCATAACCCTAACCCTAAACTTAACCCTAAACCTAAACTTAACCCTAATCCTAACTCTAACCCTGACATGAACCGTAACCCTAACACTAACCCTAACCCTAACACTAACCCTAACCATAACAATAACACTAACCCTAACCCTAAACCTAACCCTAAACCCTAAACCTAACAATAACGAGATCACTACCCTAATCGTATCCTTAAACTCTAACCCCAACCCTAATCCTAACGCTAACCCTAATCCTAACCCTCTAACCCTAACACTAACCCTAACCCTAACTTTAACACTCACCATAATCCTCTATCCCTAACACTATCTCTAACTCTAACCCTAACCCTAAACCTAACAGTAACCCCTAACCCTACACCTAACCCTACACTTAACCCTAACCCTAAGCCTAAACCTAACCCTAACTCTAAAAATAACCGTAATCTCTAACCTAACTGCAACTCACCATATCCCTAACTCTAACACTAAGCCTAACCCTAACACAAACCTAACTCTAACCCGAAACTCTAACCCTAACTCTAACCCTAACCCTAACCCTAACCCTAACACTCTAACACTAACCCTAAACCTAACCCTAAATCTAACTCTAACTCTAAACCTAACCATAACCATAACCCTAACTGTAAACCTAACCCTAACGCTAAACCTAAACGTAACCCTAACCCTAACCCTAACGGTAATGCTAACACTAACAATATACTTAAACCAAGCCCTAAGCCAAACCTAACCTTAAACCCTAACCCTAAAACTAACCCTAACCCTAACCCCTAACCCTAACCCTAGCCCTAAGCATAAACCTAACTCTAACACTATCCCTAACCACAACCCCTAGCCCTAACCTTAACCTTAACCCCAACCCAAATTCCTAACCCTAACTCTAACCCTGAGCCTAACCATAACCCTAACCCTAACCCCAACCCTAACACTGCTCCTAACCCTACCCCTAAACCCTAACCCAAACAATAACACTATCACTAACTCTAACCATATCCCAAAACTCTAACCCTGACCCTAAACCTAACGCTAACACTAAACCTAAACCTCTAATCCTAACCCTAACCCTAACACCAATGCTAACCCTAATCTCTAACCCTAACCGTAACCCTAAATCTAAACGAAACTGTAAGCCTAACCGTAAACCTAATCTTAACTCTAACCCTAACCCTAACCTCTAACATTAATCATAAACTACCCTAACCCTAACCCTAATTTCTAAACCTAACTGGAACCCTAACCCTCAAACTAAGAGTAAGCCTAACCCTAACCCTAACCATAACCATAATCCGAACCCCTAAACTTAACCCCTAACTGTAAAACTAACCCTAAGCCTAACCTTAAACCTAACCCTAACCTTATCCATAAGCCTAACCCTAACACTAACCCTAATGCCAAAGTCTAAACCGAATGCTATGACTAACCCTAAGCCTAACACTAAACCTAATCTTAACCTTCAACCAAATTCCTAACCCTAACAATAACACTAAAACTAACCGAGATCCTAACACTAACCCTAACCATAAACTCTAACCCTAACCATAACCCTATCACTTACCCTAACCCTAAACCTAACGCTGACCCTAACCCTAACACTAACCCTAATCTCTAACCCTAACCAAAACCCTAAATCTAAACCAACACATAAGCATAACCCTAACCCTAACACTAACCCTAACCATAACCATAACACAAACCCTATCCCTGACCTCGAACCCTAACCCTAACCCGAAACCCAACCCTAACCCTAATCCTAACCCTAGACCTATTGGAAACCCTAACACTAAACCTAAAACTAACCCTCTAAACTGAACACTAACACTAACTCTAACCCTGACACTAACAATAAAACTAATGACTAACCTTAACCCTAACCCTAACCCTCATTCTAACCTTAACCCTTAAACCCTAACTATAACCATAACCCTAAACATAACCCTAACCTTAATCCTAACCCAAATCCCTAACCTTAACTCTTACCATATCACAAACCGTAAACCTAACCATAAACCTAACCCTAACCGTAACCACAACACTAACCCTAACGCTAACTGTATTCCTAAACCTAACCCTAAACTTAACCCTAAACGTAAAGCTTACCCTAACACACACCCTAACCCTCTAATCCTAAATGTAACTCTAACTCTAAACCTAACCCTAACACTAACACCTAACCCTAAACCTAACCCTAACCCTACCCATAACCCTAACCCCTAACCCTGAGCCCTAACGCTAAGCCCTAACTTTAACCCTAACCCTAACCCTAACCACGCCCTCACCCTAACCCTAACCAGGCCCTAACCCTAACCCTAACGTTAACCCTAACACAAATCCCTAACCCTATCTCTAACCCTAACCCTAACCGTAACCATAACCCTAAACCTAACCCTAACATTAATCCTAACACTAAACCCTAAACCTAAGGATAACCCTATCGCTAAACCTACACCTAACCTCTAACACTAAGTCTAAACCTAACAGTAAACCTAACCCTGAACCTAACCCCTGAACCGAACCCTAATTCATAAGCATAACCCCAATCATAACACTAACCATAACCGTAAACCTAACCTTAACACTAACCATAACCCTAAACCCTAACCATAACCATAATCATAAACCTATCTCTAAACCTAACCCAAACCTGTAAACCTAAGCTTACGCCTAACACTAACCCTCATCCTCTAACTCTGAACCTAATCCTAACCCTAACCCTAAACCAAACATTAACCCTAACCCTTAACCATAAACGCTAACTCCTAACCCTAAACACTAACCATAAACCTAACCCTAACCCAAACCCTAAAACTAACCCTAACCCTAATCCAAACACTAATCCTAACCCTAACCTCTGACCCTAACCCTAACCCTAACGTCTACCCCTAACAATAATCCTAACCCGAATACTAAGCCTAACCCTAACCCTGATGCTAAACTCTAACCCTAATGATAATCCTAAACCTGACCCTAAAATAACCCTAAACCTAAACCTAAACCTAAATGAAAACCTGTCTAGCTCTAAAACTAAACCTAATCCTAACCACTAACCCCAATCCCTAACACGTAATCTCAACATTAACCCCAACCTTAACCCTAACCCTAACCCTAACCCTAACACTAACCCTAACCCTAACCGTAAACCTAACCCTAATCATAACCCTAAAACAAATCCAAAATTTACCCTCACCCTAACCCCTAACCCTAACTCTAACCCTAATATTAACCCTAAACTTAACACTAACCTCTAACTCTAAACCTAACTCTAACCCTCTAACCCTAAATCTAAGCATAACCCTAACTCTAAACCTAATCTCTAACCCTTAACATACCCCTAAAGCTAAACCTAACCATAACCCTAATGGTAAACCTAACCCTAACCCTAAGCTAAACCCTAACCCTAATCTCTAAACCTAACCATAACCCTAAACCTAAACATATCCGTAACCCTAATCATAACACTAAAACTAACCACAATCCTAAGAACTAATCCTAATACCTAACCTTAAGTCATACCCCTAAGCCTAACACCTAAACTTAAGCCCTAACACTAATACTATCACTAACCCTAAACCTAACCCTAACCCTAATGTTAACCCTAGCCCAAAACCTGAACCTAACCCTCTAACCCTAAACTTAACCCTAAACTGAATGGTAACCCTAACCCCATACCTAACCCTAATCCTCTAAACCTAACCCTAACCCTAACTCTAACACTAAACTTAACATGAAAACTAACCACTAACATTAATCCTAACCATAACCCTAATCGTAAACCTAACCCTAAACCCTAACAGCAACTGTACTCTAACCATAACCCTAAACCTAACACTAACTCTAACCCAAATCATTAACCCTAACTCTAACCCTAAACCTAACCCTAACCCTAGCCGTACTCCTAACCATAACCCTAACCCTAAACCTAAACATAACCCTAACACTACCCATAACCCTAACCTTTAACCCTGAGCCCTAACCCTAATCCCTAACCCTAACCCTAACCTAAACTCGAACTCAAATCCCTAACCCTAACTCTAACCCTAACCCTAATAGTAACTATAACCCTAACCCTAACCATAACCCTAAACCTAACTCTAACCCTAAGCCCTAAATCTAATGAAAACACTATAACTAACCCTAATTTAACTTCTAAACCTAACCCAAAAACTAACGCTAACCCTAACCCAAAACCTCTAACCCTAAACCTAACCCTAACCCTAACCCTATGCCTAACCCTTAACCCTAACACTAACCCTAACACTAACCCTAAACCTAACCCCTAAACCTAACCCTAATCCCTAAGCCCAACAATAAACCTAAACATAACCCTAACCATCGCCCTAATCATAACCGTACCCATAATCGTAACCCAACCCTAACACTAACCGGAACACTAACACCTAACCCTAACCATAACCATAACTGTAACCCTACATCTAACCCTAACCCTAACCTCTGAACATAAAACCTAACCTCTAACCCTAACAATAACCCTAACCATAACACTAAGCCTAACCCTAACCCTGACACTAAACTTTAACCTTAACACCAACCCTAACCCTGACCCTATTATAACCCTAAACCTAACCTTAACCCTGTCTAGCTCTAACCCTAACTCTAATCCTAACCCCTAACCTCTAACCCTAAACCGTAACCCTAACCCTAACCCTAACCCAAAATGTAACCCTAACCCTAACACTAACCCTAGCCGTATCCCCAACCATAATCATAACCCTAAACGAACCCTAAATTTAAACCCACACTAACCCCTATCCCTAACCCTAACCTAACCCTAACCCTAACTTTAACCCTAACCTTAAACATAACCCTCACCTATAACCCTAAACCTAACTCTAATCCTCTACTTAACCCTAAGCCTAACACTAACCCTAACCCTAACGCTAACACTAATCTCTAACACTAACTGTAACCCTAAGCCTAAACTTTACCATAATCCTAACCCTAACCCTAAACCTAACCCTAACTTTAAACCTAGCCCTAACACTAACCTCTAACCCTAAACGTAACCCTAACCCTAGCCCTAAACCTAATCTCTAAATGCAACCCTAACCCTAATCCTAAACCTATCCATAACACTAACCCTAAGCCTAACCCTAACCATAATCCTAACACCTAAACCTAACCACTAACCTTAAGCCAGAACCCTAAGGCTAACCTCTAATCTTAAGCCCTAACACTAATACTAACCCTAACCCTAATGGTAACACTAACCCCAAACCTAACCCTAACCCTCTAACCCTAAGCCTAACCCTAACTCTAACTCTAAACCTAAAACTGAAACTAACCACGGACCTTAACACTAACCATAACACTAATCCTAAACCTAACACTAACCCCTAACTGTAATCGTAAAAATAACCATAACACTAAACCTAACACTAAACCTAATCCAAATCCCTAACCCTAACTCTAACCATAAATCTAACCCTAACCCTAACCTGAAGAGTAAGACTAACCCTAACCCCTAACCATAACCCTAATCATAAATCCTAACCCTAACCCTAAACCTAACCCTACCCATAACACTAACCCTTAAACCTGAGCCGAAACCCTAACCCTAAACCTAACCCTAACCTTAACACTAACCTCAACCCCTAACCCTAACCTTAACACTAACATTAACCCTAACCGAAATTCCTAACCCTAACTCTGACCCTAACCCTTACCGTAACCATAAGACTAACCCTAACCCCTAACCACAACCCTAACCATAAACCCTAACCCTAACCCTAAACCTAAACCTAACCCTACCCATAACCCTAACCATAAACACTAACCCTAACCCTAACCCTAACCTTAACACTAACCTCAACCCCTAAACCTAACCTTAACACTAACATTAACCCTAACTGAAATTCCTAAACCTAAATCTGACCCTAACCCTAACCGTAACCATAACCCTTACACAAACCCTAACACTAACCCTAACGCTAACCATAAATCGTAACCCTAATGATAACCCTTTCACTAACCCTACGCCTAACCTATAACCCTAACACTAAACCTAACCCTTACCGTAAACCTAACCCTAACCCTAACCCTAAGGTCTAACCCGAATGCTGTGACTAACGCTAACCCTAACCCTAACCCTAACGTTAAGCCTAACCCAAAATCCCTAACCCTAACTCTAACCCTAACCCTAACCCTTATCTCTAAAGTTAACCGTAACCCTAAATCTAAACCTAACCATAACCCTGGCCCGAACCATAACCATAATCATAACCCTAACGCTAACCCTAACTGTTAACCATAACCGTAAACCTAAACCTAACCCTAACCCTAAACCTAACCCTAACACTAACCCTAACCATAACACTAACACTAAACATAATGGTAAAACAAACCCTAACCCAACCATAACCCTAACCCCTAAACCTAACCCTAACCCTAACACTATCCCTAACCCCAACCCCTAACCCTAACCCTAACCCTAAACTTAACCCTAACTCAAATCCCTAATCCTAACTCTAACCCTGACCATAACCCTAAACCTAACATTAACTCAAAACCTAACCTTAACTTTACCGTAATCCTAACACTAACCCTAACCCTAACCATAAACCTAACCCTAACCCACACCCTAACCCTCTAAACCTAATCGTAACTCTAACTCTAACCCTAACCCTAACACTAACACTAACACTAACACTAACACTAAACCCAAACACTTTCCCTAACCCTAACCCTAACACTAACATTAACACTAAACCATATCCCTAACACTAACCCTAAACGTAACCTAACCCTAATCTAACCATAACCTTAACCCTAACTGTAACATTTACCTTAACCCTAACCATAACCCGAACCTCTAACCCTAAACCTAACCCTAACTCTCTAAGCATAACGCTAACCATAACCCTAACGCTAAACCTAATAATTAACCCTAACCATAAGCCTAAATCTAAACATAAACGTAACCCTAACCCTAACACAAACCTTAACACTAACCCTAACCCTAAGCTCTAACACTCACACTAACCTCAAACCCAACAGTAACCCTAACACTAACCCTAACCGTAAACTCTAAACCTAACCTTAACTCTAACCCTAAACCTATCCGTAACGCTAACCCTAACCCTTACTCTAATTCTAACCCTAACCCTAACCCTAACAATAATACTAACACCTAAACCTAAGCCTTAACCTTAAGCCATAACCCTAAGCCTAACCTCTAAGCTTAAGCCCTAAAACTAATACTAACACTAACCCTAAACCAGACCATAACCCTAATGGTAACCCTAACACCAAACATAACCCTAACCCTCTAGTCCTAACCCTAACCCAAACCACAATGATAACCCAAACCCGAAACCTAACCCTAACCCTCTAACCCAAGCCCTAACCCTAACTCTAACCCTAACCCTAACACTAAACCTAACCACTAACCTTACCCCTAACTCTAACCCTAATCGTAAACTTTAAACCTAAGCCCTAAACATAACTGGAACCCTAACCATAACCCTAAGAATAACTCTAACACTAACCCAAATCCCTAACCCTAACTCTAACCCTCACTTGAACCCTAACCCTAACACTAACCTCAACCCCTAACTCTGACCCTAAACCTAACCTTAACCCTAACCCAAATCACTAAACCGAACTCTAACGCTAACCGTAACCGTAAGTATAATTCTAACCCCAACCCATACACTAATCCTAACCCTAAGCCCTAAACCTAATGATAACCTTATTACTAACATGAACCCTAACTTCTAACCCTAACGAGAAACCTAACACTAACCCTAAACCTAACACTAACCCTCTAACCCTAACCCTAACCCTTAACCCTAACACTAACCCTAAAACTAACCCTAACCCTAACCCCTAAACATAACACTAATCCCTAAGCCTAACACTGAACTTAACCCTAACACTAACCATCACCCTAATCGAAACACTAACCATAATCATAACCCGAACCCTAACACTAACCATTACCCTAAACCCTAACGCTAACCTTAACCATAAACATAACCCTATCTCTTACCCTAACCCTAAACTCTAAAACTAATCTTAACCCTAACACTAAACCTAACTCTCTAACCCTAACCCTAAACCTCAACCTAAACATAACACTAACCCTAAATCCTAACGCCTATCCCTAAACACTAACCCTAAACATAACACTAACCCAAAACCTAAAAATAACCCGAACCCTAACCCTAACCCTAACCTCTGACCCTAACCCTATACATAACCCTAACCTCTAACCCTAACAATAACCCTAACGCTAACACTAAGCTTAACCCTAACCCTGACGCTAAACTCTAACCCTAACCCTAACCCTAACACTAAGCCTAACCCTAACCCTGACGCTAAACTCTAACCCTTAACTCAAACCCTAACTCTAACCTTATGATAATCCTAACCCTAACCTTAAACCTAACCCTGTCTAGCTCTAACCCTAACCCTAATCCTAACCCCTAACCCTAACCCGTAAGCCTAACATTAACCCTAACCTTAACCCTAACCCTAACCCTAACCCTAACTGTAACCGTAAACTTAATCGTAACCCTAAAACGAATGCTAAATTTACCCTCACCCTAACCCCTAACCCTAACCCTTACCCTAACCGAAACCCTAACACTAACCCTAACCTAACCCTAACCCAAATCTCTAACCCTAACTCAAACACTTACCCTAACCATAACTATAACACTAACCCTAACCCTAACACTAACTCTAACCCCTAAACCTAACCAGAAACCTAAGCCTAATCACTACGTCTAACACTAAATGTACCCCTAGCCCTATACATCACCCTAATCATAACCATAACCATAACTGTAACCATAACACTAACACTAACCGTAACCCTAACCCCTAATGCTAACCTTAAGCATAATTATAACCCTATCTCTTACCCTAACCCTAACCTCTAAACCTAACCTTAAGCTTAACACTAACCATAACTCTCTAACCCTAACCCTAAATCTAAACATAAGCCTAACACTAACCCTAAACCCTAACGTCCATCCCTAAACACTAACCCTAAACCTAACACTAACCTGAACCCTAAAAATAACCCTAACCCTAATCCTAACGCTAACCCTAACCTCTGATCCTAACCCTAAACATAACCCTAACTTCTAACCCTAACAATAACCTTAACGCTAAGACTAAGCTTAACCCTAACCCTGACGCTAAACTAACACTAACCCTAACACTAACACTAAGCCTAACCCTAACCCTGACGCTAAACTCTAACCCTTAACTCAAACCCTAACTCTAACGCTACGATAACCCTAACCCTAACCCTAACCCTAACCCTGTCTAGCTCTAACCCTAACCCTAATCCTAACCCCTAACCCTAACCCGTAAGCCTAACATTAACCCTAACCTTAACTCTAACCCTAACCATAACCGTAACCCTAAACCAAATCGTACCCTAAAACGAATGCTAAATTTACCCTCACCCTAACCCCGAACCCTAAGCCAAACCCTAACCCAAACCCTAAACCTAACCTAACCCTAACCCAAACCTCTAACCCTAACTCTAACACTTACCCTAACCATAACACTAACCCTAAACCCTAACCCTAACAAGAAACCTAAGCCTAATCCCTAAGTCTAACACTAAACGTACCCCTAGCCCTAAACGTCACCGTAATCATAACCCTAACCAAAACTGTAACCCTAACCCTAACACTAACTGTAACTCTAAACCCTAACCCTAACCACAACCGTAATTGTAACCCTATCTCTAACACTAACACTAACCACTAAACCTAACCTTAACCCTAGCACTAACCCTAACCCTCTAACCCTACCCCTACCCCTAACCCTAACCCTAATTCTAACACTAACCCTAACACGAAACCTAACCCTAAACCTTAACCCTAATCCCTAACCCCTAACCCTAACACTAACCCTAACCCCTAACCCTAAATCCAAAACCCTAACCCTAAACACTAATCCTAAACCTAACCATAACCTGAAACCTAAAACTAACACCAAACCTAATCCTAACCCTAACCCTAACCCTAACTTCTGACCCTAACCTGAACCATAACCCTAACCTCTAATCCTAACAATAAACCTAACTCTAACACTAAGCCTAACCCTAACCCAGACGCTAAACTTTAACCCTAAACCTAACACTAACCAAAATGCTAACTCTAACGCTACTATAACACTAACCCTAACACTAACCCTGTGTAGCTCTAACCCTAACCCTAACCCTAACCCCTAGCCCCTAACCCTAACCCTAAATCTAACATTAAACCTAACCTTAACCCTAACACTAACCCTAACCCTAACAATAACCCTAACCATAAACCTAACCATAATCGTAACCCTGAAACAAACCCTAAATTTACACTCACTCTAAACCCTAACCCTAACCCTAACCTAACCCTAACCATAACCCTAACCTAACACTAACCCTAACCTCAACCCCTAACCCTAACACTAACCTTAATGTAAACACTAACCGTAATCCCTAACCCTAAATCTGACAATAACCCTCACCGTAACCATACCCTAACCCAAATGCTAACACTAACACTAACGCTAACACTAAACCCTAACCCTAATGATAAACCTATCACTAACCCTACCCCTAACCTCTAACCCTAACCCTAAACCTAACCCTAAACCTAACCCTAACAATAACCCTAACCCTAAGGTCTAACCCGAATGCTATGACTATCTCTAACCCTAACCCTAACACTAACCTTAACCTTAACCCAAATCCCTAACTCTAACTCTAACCCTAACACTAACCCTAACCCTAAAATCTAACAATAACACTAAACCTAACACTAACCCTAACCCTAATGTATAAAGCTAACCATAATCCTAAATCTAAACCTAACTGTAACCCTGAACCTAAACCTAACCATAAACATAACCATAACCCTAACCCTAACCCTAACACTAACCTCTAACCCTAACCATAAACCTAAACCTAAACCTAACCCTAAACCTAACCCTAACCCTAACCATAACCCTAACCATAACCATAACACTAACACTAACCATAACCCTAAACCGAAATCTAACACAACTATAACCCTAACCCCTAAACATAACCCTAACCCTAACCATAACCATAAACCGAACCCTAACACTATCCCTAACCACAACCCCTAACCCTAAGCCTAACACTAACCCTAACTTTAACGCTAACCCAAATCCCTAATCCTAAATATAACCCTGACCATAACCCTAAACCTAACACAAACCCAAACCTAATGTTAACCCTAACCATAATCCTAACCCTAACCCTAACCCTAACCATAAACCTAACCCTAACCCACACCCTAAGCCTGTAATCCTAACCGTAACTCAAACTCTAACCCTAACACTAACACTAACACTAACCCCGAACCTTTCCCTAACCTTAACCCTAACGCTAACACTAACCACTAACCCTAACTCTAACACTAACCTAACCCTAAATCTAACCATAAAAGTAACCCTACCATAACCCTAACCCCTAAACCTGAGCCGAAATCCTAAGTCCTAAGCCTAACCCTGACTCTAACCCGAAACCTAACCCTAACCCAAATACCTAAACCTAACTCTAACCCTGACATAACCCTAACCTAACCAAAACCTAACCTTAACTCTAATCGTAATCCTAACCCTAACCCTAACCATAACCATAAACCTAACCCTAACCCATGCCCTAACCCTCTAATCCTAACCGTAACTCTACCTCTAACCCTAACACTAACCCCGAACCTTTCCCTAACCCTAACTCTAACCCTAATCCTAACCCTAACCTTAACCCAAAGGGTAAGACTATCCCTAAATCTAGCCCTAACCCTAACCCTAACCCTAACCCTAACCCTAACAATAACACATAACCCTAACCTAAACCACAAACTTAACCCTACCCATAACCCTAACCCCTAAACCTGAGCCGAAACCCTAAGCCTTATCCTTAACCCTAGCACTAACCCTAATATCAACCCCTAACCCTAACCCTAACCCTACCGTTAACGCTAACTGAAATCACTAACCCTAACTCAGACCCTAACACTAACCCGAATGCTAATCCTAAACCCTAACCCTAAAGATAACCCTACCACTACCCGTACCCCTAACCTCTAACCCTAACCCTAAACCTAACCCTAACCCTAACCCTAACCCTAATGTCTAACCCGAACGCTATGACTAACCGTAACCCTAACCCTAACCCTAACCATAACCCTAACCCAAATTCCTAACCCTAACTCTAACCATAACACTAAAACTAACCCTAACCTATAACAATAACACTAAACCTAATGCTAACCCTAACCATAACCCTAATCTCTAAAGCTAACCGTAACCTTAAATCTAAACCAAACCATAACCCTGACCCTAACCCTAACCATAATCATAACCCTAAACCTAAGCCTAACCCTAACTTCTAACCCTAAACCAAACCCTAAGCATAACACTAAACCTAAACCTAACCATAACTCTAACAGTAACACTAACACTAACCATAACCTTAAAACGAACCCTAACTCAACCATAACCCTAACCCCTAAACCTAACCCTAACCCAAACCGAGAAGATAAACCTAGCCCTAACACTATCCCTAAACCCAACCGCTAACCCTAACGCTAACCCTAACCTTAACCCTAACCCAAATACCTAATCCTAACTCTAACCCTGACCATAACCCTAAACCCTAACCATAACCCAAACCTAAACTTAACCCTAGCCGTAATCCTAACCCTAACCCTAAGCCTAACCATAACCATAAACCTAACCCTAACCCACACCCTAACTCTCTAATCCTAACCGTAACTCTAACTCTAACCCTAACACAAACACTAAACCCGAACCCTTTCCCTAACCCTACCCCTAACAATAACACCTAACCCTAACCCTAACCCTAACCCTAAGTCTAACCCTAAACTGAACCCTCACCATAACATTAACCTCTAACCCTAAACCTTACCCTAACACTCTAACCCTAATGCTAACCCTAACCCTAACGCTAAACCTAATCTCTAACCCTAACTGTAAGCCTAAATATAAACCTAACCGTAACCCTAACCCTAACCGTAACCTTAACCCTAAACCTAAACATAACCTCTAACCCTAACCCTAAACTCTTTCAATAACAGTAACACTAACCCTAACCCTAACCCTAATCTACAAACCTAACCTTAAACTTAACCTTAAACCTAACCGTAATGCTAACCCTAACCCTTACTCTAATTCTAATCCGAACCGTAAACCTAACAATAATGCTAAGGCCTAAACCTAACCCCTAACCCTAAGCCATAACCATAAGCTAACCTCTAAGCTTAAGCCCTAACACTAATAATAACACTAACCCTAAACCTGACCCTAACCCTAATGGTAACCCTAACCCCAAACATAACCCTAACCCTCTAAACCTAACCCTAACCATAATGATAACCCTAACACCAAACCTAACCCTAAACCTCTATCCCTAACCCTAACCCTAACTCTAACCCTAACCCGAACACTAAACCTAACCACTAAACTTACCCCTAACTCTAACCCTAATCGTAAACCTAACGCTAAGCCCTAACTGTAACCGTAACCCTAAGCATAACCATAAAAATAACCCTAACACTAACACAAATCCCTAACCCTAACTCTAACCCTCACCCTAACTCTAACCTCAAACCCTAACCCTAACCCTAAATCTAACCTTAATCCTAACCCAAATCCCTAACCCTAACTCTAACCCTAACAATAACCATAAGTATAGCTCTAACCCTAACACATACACTAATCCTAACCCTAGCCCTAAGCCCTAAACCTAAAGATAACCTTATCACTAACCCTAACCCTAAACTTAACCCTAACCAGAAAACAAACATTAACCCTAACCCTAACCCTAACCCTCTAACCCTAACCCTAAACCTTAACCCTAACACTAACCCTAACACTAACCCTAACACTAACCCCTAAACCTAACCCTAATGACTAAGCCTAACACTGAACCTAACCCTAACCCTAACCATCACCCTAGTCATAAACCTAACCATAACTGTAAGCCTAACCCTAACACTAACCGTAACTCTAAACCCTAACTCTAACCCTAACCATAACCATAATCCTAGCTCTAACCCTAAAACTAACCTCTAAACCTAACCTTAAGCCTAACACTAACCCTAACTCTCTAACCCTAACCATAACCCTAAGCCTAAGACTAACACTAAACCCTAATGCCCAACCCTAAACACTAACCCTATAACCTAACACTAATCCGAACCCTAAAACTAAACCTAACCCTAATCCTAACCCTAACCGTAACTCTAACCTCTGAGCCTAACCCAAACCATAACCCTGAACTCTAACCCTAACAATAACCCTAAAATAACACTAAGCATAACTCTAACCCTGACACTAAATTCTAACCCTAACCTTAACCCTGAGTCTAACCTTAAAACTAAGCCTAACCCTAACCCTGACGCTAAATTCTAACCCTTAACTCTAACCCTAACCCTAAAATTACAATAACACTAACCCTAACCCTAACCCCAAATAGCTGTAACCCTATCCCTAATCCTAACCCCTAACCCCTAAGCCTAACCCATAACCCTAACATTAACCCTAACATTAAGGCTAACCCTACCCTAAACCTAACCCTAACCGTGACCCTAACCATAATCGTAACACTAAAACGAACCATAAATTTAGACTCACCCTAACACCTAACCCTAACCCTAACCTAACCCTAACTCATACTTTAACCCTAACCTTAACCATGACCCTAACCTCTAACCATGAACCTAACCCTAACCCTCTAAACTTAACCTTAACCCTAACCCTAACCCTAACCCTAACGCTAACCCTAATCTCTAACCCTAACTGAAACCCTAAATCTAAACTTTACCGTAACCATAAACCTAACCCTAAACTTAACCCTAACCCTAACACTAACCTGAAACCCTAACCGTAATCCTAACTCTACCCTCAACCTAATCTCTAAACGTAACCGTAACCCTAACCTTAAACCTAACCGTAACACTAACTCTAACCCTTAAACTAACCATGATCCTAACCCCTAAACCTAAACACTAACCTTAAGCCAGAACCCTAAGCCTAACCCCTAACCTTAAGCCCTAACACTAATACTAACCCTAACCCAAACCTAACCCTTACGGTAACCCTAACCCAAAACCTAACAATAACCCTCTAAACCTAACCCTAATCCTAAATCTAACCCTAACCCTAACACTAAAACTAACCACTAACCTTAACCCTAACCCTAACGGTAACTGTAACCCTAACCATAACGCTAAACCTAACCCTAAACTTAATCCAAATCCCTAACCCTAACTATAACCCTAAACTAAACCTAACCCTAAGCATTAACCTAACCCAAAGTGTAAGACTAACCCTAACCCTAGCTCCTAACACTAACCCTAAACCCTAACTGTAACCCTAACCATAAATCTAACCCTACCCACAACCCTAACCCTAAACCTGAGCTGAAACACTAAGCCCTAACCCTAACCCTAACGCTAACCTTAACCCTAACTGAAATACCTAACCCTAATTCTGACACTAACCCTAACTGTAACCGTAACCCTAACCCAAGCCCTAACGCTAACCCTAACACTAACCCTAAACCCTAACCCTAATGATAACCCTATCACTAACCCTAAACCTAACCTCTAATCCTAACCCTAAACTTAACCCTAAACCTAACCCTAACAATAACCCTAACCCTAAGGTCTAACCCGAACGCTATGACTAACCCTAACCCTAACCCTAACCCTAACCCTAACCTTAACCCTAACCCAAATGCCTAATCCTAACTCTAACCCTAACCCTAACCCTAACCCTAACCCTAACCCACACTCTAACCTTCTAATTCTAACCGTAACGCTAACTCCAACACAAAGACTAACACTAACTGAGAATCCTAACCCTAACCCTAACCCTAACATTAACCCCTTACCCTAAACCTACATTTAACCCTAACCCTAACCCTACCCATAACCCTAACCACTAAGCATGAGCCGTAACAGTAAACCCTAACCCTAACCTTAACCCAAACCCTAACCCTAACCTCAACCCCTAACACTAACAATAACCCTAGCCTTAACTCTAACCCAAATCCCTAACCGAAATCTAACCATAACCATAACCGTAACCATAACAATAAACCTCACCCTAACACTAAGCCTAACCCTAACCCTAACCCTAAACCCTAACCTTAACGAAAACCCTATCACTAAGTCTAACCCTAACCCTAACAATAACCCAAAATACTAACGCTAACCCTAACCCTAACCTTAACGCAAAACCTAAAGTTAACCCTAACCCTACCGATAACCCTAAACCCTAACCCTATGTCCTAACCCTGATGCTAACCCTAATCCTAACCTCAATCCATAACCCTAACCCTAACCCGAACATTAACCCTAACCCAAATCCGAAACCATAAATCTAATCCTAACCATAAACGTAATCATAACCCTAACCCTAACCCTAACCTTAACACTAACCTTAACCCTAAACCTAAACCCTAACTGTAATGATAACCCTTTCACTAACCCCAATCCTAACCCGAAACCTATCACTAACCCTAAGGTCTAACCCGAAAACTATGACTAACCCTAACCGTAACCCTAACCCTAACCTTAACCGTAACCAAACCTAAATCTAAAGCTCAACCTGAATATAACCCTAACAATAACCCAAAATCTAACACTAACCCTAACCATAACCCTAAACCCTAACTCTACAGATAAACTATCACTAACACTAAACCTAACCTAACCTCTAACCCTAACCCTAAATCTAAAGCTAACCCTAACCCTAACACTAACACTAGCCTCTCACCATAAACGTAACCCTAAATCTAAACCTATACAGAAACCTAAACCTAAACCTAACCGTAAACATAAACCTAACCCAAACCCTAACCCTAACCTCTAACCCTAACCTTAAACCTAACCCTAACACTAACCATAAACCTAACCATAACCCTAACCCTAATCGTAACACTAACTCTAACCATAACCCTAAACCGAACCCTAACCCAACCCTAAACATAACCCTAATCCTAACCCTAACCCTAATCATAAACCTAACGGTAACACTATCCCTAACCCCAACCCCGAACCCTAATCCTAACCCTAAACTTAACCCCAACCAAAATCCCTAAACCTAACTCTAACCCTGACCCTAACCCTAACCCTAAACATAACCCTAAACCTAACCCTAACCATGACCCTAACCCTAACCCTAATCTTAACACTAACCCTAACACTAAACTCTAACCCTAACCCTAACCCTAACCCTAACCCTCTAACCATAACCCTAACCCTAACCATAACACTAATCCTAAACCTAACCCTAACCATAACACTAACCCGAACACTAACACTAACATTAACCCTCTAACCCTAACCCTAACCCTAAACATAATCCTAATGCTAACCCTAACTGTAGCCCTAACCATAACGCTAACAAAACCCTAATGCTAAGACGAAGGCTAAACGAACCCTAACCCTAAGCCCTAACCCTAACCTTCACCCTAACACTAACCCTACCTTGAACCCTAACCCCTAAACCTAACACTAAACCTAACCCTAACCATAAACATAACCGTAATCCGAACATTAAACCTAACCCTAACCCTAACCCTAAACCTAACCCCAACCCTAACCCTAACCCAAACATAACCCTAAACCCTAACTGTAATCCTAAAACTAACCTTAACCCTAACTGTAAACCTAACCCTAACCCACACCCTAGACTTTAATCCTAACTGGAAATCTAATTCTAACCTTAACACTAACACTAACACTAACACTAACACTAACACTAACACTAACCCCGAACCCTAACGCTAACCCTAACACTAACTCCTAACCATAACCATAAACATAACACTAACCCTAACACTAAACTCAACTGCTAACACTAACACTAACCATAATATTAACCCTAACCCAAATCCCTACTCCTAACTCTAACACTAACCCTAACCGTAACCATAACACTAAACCTAAACATAACTCTAACCCTAACCCTAACCTTAAACCCTAACCCTAACGTTAACCCTATTACAAAACTTAATCCTTACCTCTAAACCAAACCCTAACCCTAACCCTAACCCTAACCCTACACCTAAACTTAACCCTAATCCTAACCCTAACCCTAATGGTAAACCTAAGCCCATAACTAACACTAACCCTCTAAACTTAACCCTAAACCTAACTCTAAGCCTAATCCTATCACTAAGACTAACCACTAAAATTAACTCTAACATTAAACATAACCCTAAACCTAGCCCTGACCCCTAACTGTAACCGTAACCCTAACCATAACCCTAAACCTAACCCTAACCCTAACCCTAACCCTAACCCTAACCCTAACGCTAACTCTAACCTTAACCCTAACCATAATCCTAACTGTAATCCTAACCCTAAACCTAACCCTAACCCTACCCTAACCCCTAAACCTAACACTAACCCTAACACTACCCATAGCACTAACCACTAATCCTGAACCCTAACCCTAAGCGCTAACCCTACCCGAGCCCTAACCTCAAACACTAACACTAGCCCTAACCCTAAACTTAACCATAGCCCAAATCCCTAACCCTAACTCTAACTGTAACCATAACCCTAAGCTTAACCCTAACACTAAACCTAACCCTAATCCTAACCCTAACCCTAACCCTAAACCCTAATCCTAATGATAGCCCTATCACTAACCCTAACCCTAACCACTAACCCTAACCCTAAACCTAACACTAACCCTAACCAAAACACTAAACCTCTAACCCTAACCCTAAACCTAAACCTAAGCCTAAAACTAATCTCTTATCCTAACAGTAACCCTAACTGTAACCCTAACCGTAACTCTAACACTGAACCTGACCCTAACCCTAAACCTCACGGTAACCATAATCTCTAACCCTAACCGTAACCCTAACCCTAACACTAACTGAAAGCCTAATGCTAAACCTAACCCTAACCCTTACCATAACCCTAAACCTAACCCTAACCGTAACCCTAACCCTAACCTTAACATTAACCTTAACATTAACCCTAACACTAACATCTAACCATAACCCTAACCGTAAACCTAACACTAACCCTAACACTAACCCTAAAACTAACGCTAACCCCTAACCCTAACCCTAACCCTGACCCTAATCCTAAACCTAACCCTAATTCTTAATGGCAACACTAACCCTAACCCTAACACTAACCCTCACCCTAACCCAATCCCTACCCCAAACACGAAGCCTAGCCCTAACCATAACCCTAACGATAACCCTAACATCTAAACCTAACCATAAACATAACCATAACCCTATCTCTAAGCATAAACCTAAACTCTAAACATAAACGTAAACCTAACTGTAACCCTAAACCTAACCCTAACCCTAATCTTAACCCTAACCAAAACCCTAAAACTAACACTAACCCTAATGGTACGCTAACCCTAAACCTAATATGTAACCCTAACCCTAACCCTAACCCTAACCCTAACATCTAACCCTCACAATAACCCTAACCCGAGCACTAAGCCTAACCCTAACCCTGACCCTAAACTCTAACCCTTACAATAACCCTAGCCCTATGATAAGCCTAACCCTAACCACAACCCTAACCCTGTCCAGCTCTAACCCTAACCATAATCCTAACCCCTAACCCCTAACCCTAACCCTAACCTGTAACCCTAACATTAACCCTAACATTAACCCTACCCTAACTCTAACCCTAACCGTAACCCTAATCATAACCATAAAATGAACCCTAAATTTTCCCTCACCCTAACCCCTAACCCTAAGCTTAACCTTAACCCTAACCCTAATTCTAACCCTAAACTTAACACTAAACATAACCTAACCTCTAACCCTAAACCTAACCTTAACCCTGTAACCATAACCCTACCCCTAACCCTAACCCTAACCAGAACCCTAATCCTAAACTCTAACTCTAACCCTAACACTAAACCTAACCCTAATCCCTAACACTAACCTGAACTTTAACCCTAAACCTCTAACCCTAAAACTAACGCTAACCCATAACCCTAACCCTACCCTCTGAACCTAACCCTAAACCTAACCCTAACACTAAACCTAACCCTAATTCTAACCCTAACCCTAACTCTAACCCCTAACCCAAACACTAACCCTAAACCTAACCCTAACACTAAACCTAAACCTAACCCTAATCCCTAACTCTAACAATAATCCTAACACTAAACCTAACCCTGACCTCTATTCCTAACACTAACCCTAACAATTACCCTAAACTCTAACTCTGAGCCTAACCCTAACCCTCATCCTTACACTAAACTAACACTAAACTTTAACCCTAAGCCTAACACTAACACTAACACTAACACTAACCATAACCCTAACCCTAAACCTAACCCTAACATCTAACACAAACCCTAGCCCTAACCGTAACCCTAAACTTAAACCTAACTCTAACCCTAACCTCTAAACCTAACCATAAACCAAACCCTAACCCTAAATCTAGCCCTAACACTCACCATAACCTCTAATCCTAACACTAACAATAACCCTAACCCTAAACCTAAACTTAACACTATGATAACCCTAACCTTAACCCTAAATTTAAACCTAAGTCTGTCTAGCTCTAACCCTAACTCTAATCCTAACCCTTAATCAATAACCCTTATCTTTAACCCTTATATTAACCTTAACCTTAACCCTAATCCTAAACCTAACCCTAATCCTAAACCTAACCCTAACCTCTAATCCTAACAATAACCCTAACCCTAACTATAACCTCTAACCCTAACCCTAACCCTAACCCTTAAACCTAACGCTAACCTTAACCCAGTCTAGTCTAACGCTAACCTGAATCCTAACCTCTAACCAGTAACCCTAACCTGTAACCCTTACATTAACCCTAAACTTAACCTTAAAACTAACCGTGAAACTAACCCAAAGCTATCCGCACCCGTAACCCTAACTGTAACCGTAAACAGAACCCTAACGTTACCCTCACCCTAACCCCTAACCCTAACACTAACACTAATTGTAACCCTAATCATTAAGCCTAACCCTAAACTTAACCCTAACCCTAACCCTAACCCTAACCACTAACCCTAACCCCTAATCATAACCCTAATCCTAATCCTAAACCTTACTCTAAACCTAAACCCTAACCCTAACAATAACCCTAACTTTACCCTAACCCTAACCCTGACCCTTACACTAATCATAACCCTAACCCAAACAATAACCCTAACCATGACCTTTAAGCCTAACCATAACCCTAACGCTTACCCTAAACTCTAACTGTAACCCTAAGGCTATCCCTAAACCTAACCCTAACACGAACAATAACCCTAACCCTAAAACTAATCCTAACCTCTAACCCTAACCCTAACCCTAAGCCTAACCGTAACCATAACCAGAAGCTTAACCCTAACACTAAACCTAACCCTAACGCTAACCCTAACCCTAACGATAACGCAATCACTAACCCTACCTTAAGCTCTAATCGTAACCCTAAACCTAATGCTAAGCCTCAGCCTGACGGTAACTCTCTAACCCTAACCCTAAACCTAAGCCTAACCCTCACCCTGCCCCTATCTTTTACCCTAACTGTAAACCTCACTCTAAACCTAACCGTAACACTAACCCTAAAAATATTTCTAAACCTAACCCTCACGTAACCATAATCTCTAACACTAAGCATAACCCTAACGCTAACACTAACTGTAAATCTAACACTAAACCTAACCCTAAACCTAACACTAACCGTAACCCTAAAACTGACTGTAACCATAATCTCTAACCCTAACCGTAAACCTAACCGTAACCCTAACCATAACTCTAACCCTAACCCTAACCCTAAACTCTAACCCTAACCCTAACCCTAAAACTAACACTAACCCTAACATTAACACTAATGCTAACCTCTAACCCTAACCCTAACCTAACCGTGACCCTAATCCTAACCTTAACCCTAATGCCGAACAGCAACACTAACCCTCACCCTAACCCTAACCCTCACGCTAAACCGATCCCTAACACTACAACGAAGACTAACCCTAAACCTCACCCTAACCCCTAACCATAACCATAACCATAACCATAACCATAATCATAACCCTATCTCTAACCATAACCCTAAACTCTAAACCTAACCTTAACCCTAACACTAACCCTAACCCTCTAAGCCTAACCCTAACCCTAACCTTAAACCTAGCCCTAACACTAACACTAACCCCTAACCCTCAACACTAACCCATAAACCTAAACACTAACCCTAAACCTAAACCTAACCCGAACACTAGATCTAACCCTAACCCTAATCCTAACACTAACCCTAACCCTAACCATAAACATAAACCTAATGCTATCTCTAACCATAACCCTAACCTCTAAACCTAACCTTAACCCTAACACTAACCCTAACCCTCTAAACCTAACACTAACACTAAGCCTAACTCTAACCTTAACACTATACATAACCCTAACCCTAAACAGAACCCTAACATAACTCTCACTCTAACCCCTAACCTTAAACTTAACCCTAACCCAAACACTAACTCTAACCCTAATCTCTAACACTAACACTAAGCCTAACGCTAACCCTAACCCTAACCATAACCATAACCATAACCCTAACCCTAACCCTAACCCTAACCTTAACCATTAAACCCCTAAAGGGATCAGGGTTAGAGTTAGGGTTAACTCTAACCCTAACCCTAACCCTAATCCCTAAGCCTTACACTAAACCTAATCCTAACACTAACCTTAACCCTAATCATAAGACTAACCATAACGGTAACCCTAACACTAACACTAAACCTAACCCTAACCCCAAACCGTAACCCTAATCATAACCATAATCCTAACCCTATATCTAATACTAACCCTAAATTCTAAACCTAACCTTAACCATAAGACTAACAAAAAACTCTCTAACCCTAACCCGAAACCTAAAATGAACCCTAAACCTGACCTCTAACCCTAACACTAACACTAACGATTACTCTAAACTCTACCTCTAACCCTAACCCTAACCATCACCCTAACCCTAACCCTAACACTAAACTCTAACCCTAACCCTAACACTAATACTAACCATAACAATAACCCTAAAACTAACCCTAACATCTAATCCCAACCCTAAAGTTAAACCTACAATAACCCAAGCCATAACCCTAACCCTAACCCTCAGCCTGTCTAGCTCTAACCCTAACCCTAACCCTACCCCTAACCCCTAAGCCCCAACCCTAGCCCTAACCTTAAACCTAACCCTAACACTAACACTAAACTCTAATCCTAACAATAACCCTAAACGTAACTCTAGCCCTAACCCTAACTGTAAATATAACCCCATCTCTAACCCTAACACTAACCATAACCCTAACCCTAAACCCCAAACCTAATAATAACCCTATCACTAACCCTAACCCTAACCTCTAACCATAAACTGAAACCTAACGCTTACCCTAACTCTAACCCTAACCCCTAACCCTAACCCTAACCCTAACCCTAACCCTAACCCTATTCCTAAGCCTAACCCTTAAACCTAACACTAACCCTAGCACTAACCCTAACCATAATCTCTAACCTAACCCTAATCCCTAAGCGAAACACTAACCCTAACTGTCACCTAATCAAAACCCTAACCATAACCATAACCTTAACCCTAACACTAACTCTAACCCTCTAACCCTAACACTAACCCTAAAACTAACACTAATGTTAACACTAACCCTAACCACTAACCCAGAACCCTAACACCTAACCGTAAATACTAACCTAAACCTAACCTAACCCTAATCATAAAACTAACCCTAACCCTAATGCTAACCCTAACCCTAAACCTAAACTCTGAAACTAACCCTAAGCATAACACTAACCTCTAACCCTAACAATAACCCTAACACTAAGGGTAACCCTAACCCTGACGCTAAACTCTATCCCTAACCCTAACCCTAACACTAAACCTAAACCTATGATAACCCTAACCCTAACCATAACCATAATCCAGTTTAGCTCTAACCCTAAAACTAAACCCTAAGCCCTAACCCTAACCCCTAACCCTAACATTAACCATAACCTTAACCCTAAACCTAACCCTAACCGTAAACCTAAGCGTAAACCTAACCCTAATCGTACCCTAAAACGAAACCCAAATTTACCTTCAACCTAACCCCTAAGCCTAACCCTAACCTAACCCTAACCCTAACTCTAACCCTAACCTTAACACAAACCATAACCCTAAACTCTAAACCTAAACCTAACCCTAACTGTCTAAACCAAACTCTAACCCTAACCCAAACAGTAACGCTAACCCTAATCTCTAGCTACACGTAACTAAATGTAAAACTTACCATTAATCTAACCCTAAACCTAACCCAAACCCTAACTGTAACCCTAACTGTAACCCTAACTGTAACCCTAATCCTAACCCTAATCTATAAACGTAACCATAACCCTAACACTAAAACTAATGGTACGCCTAACCCTAACCCTAAACATAATCCTAACTCCTAAACTTAACGACAAATTTAAGCCATAACCCTAAGACTGCACCCTAACCTTAAGCCCTAACACTAATACTAACCCTAACACTAACCCTAACCCTAATCCTAATCCTAATCCTAATGGTTACCCCAACCCCAAACATAACACTAACTCTCTAACCCTAACCCTAACCCTAACTTTAACCCTAACCCTAACACTAAAACTAACCACTAAACTTAACCCTAACCCTAACCCTAATCTTAAACATAACCCTAGCCCTAACTGTAACCGTAACCCTAACCATAACTCTAAACCTAACCCTAACCCTAACTGAAATCCCTAACCTTAACTCTAACACTAACCCTAAAGCTAAGCCTAACCCTAACCGTAATCCTAACCCTAACCCTAACTGCAACACTACCCATAACCCTAACCCCTAACATGGAGCCCTAATCCTAAGTCTTAACCTTAACCCTAAACTTACCCTAACCCTAACACTAACCCTAACCTAAATCCCTAACCCTAACCCTAACCTTAACCCTAACCCAAATCCCTAACCATAACTCTAATCCTAACCCTATGTGTAACCATAACCCTAACCCTAACCCTAACCTTAACCCTAACCCTAACCCTAAACCCTATCCCTAATGAAAAGGCTATCACTAACCCTAACTTCTAACCCTAACCCTAAACCTAAACCTAACCCTAACCCTAACCCTAACAATAAGGTCTAACGCGAAGGCTATGACTAACCCTAAACTTAACCCTAACCAAAATCCCTAACCATAACTCTAACGCTAACCCTAACCGTAACCCTAACACTAACCCTAAGTCTAACTCTAACACTAACCCTAAACCCTAACCCTAAGGATAACCCTATCACTAACCCTAACCCGAACTCTAACATCTAACCTTAACCCTACACCAAATGCTAACCCTAACTCTAAACCTAACCCTAATCTCTAAGCCTAACTGTACCTCTAAATCTAAACCTAACCATAACCCTGACCCTAAACATTACCATAACCATAACCATAACTGTAACTCTAACCTCTATCCTTAACCGTACACCTAAACCTAACCCTAACCCTACCCTAACCCTAACTGTGATGCTAACACTAACCATAACCCTAAATCAAACCATAGCGCAACCGTATAACTAACCCCTAAACCTAACTCTAACCCTAAACATAACCCTAACCGTAAACTTAACCATAACACTATCTCTAACCCTAACCCCTAACCTTAACCATAACCCTAACTTTAACCCTAACACAAAACCCTAACCCTAACCTTAACCCTAACACAAATCCCTAACCCTAACTATAACCCTGACCCTAACCCTAAACTAACTCTAACCATAACACTTAACCGAACCCAAACCTAAACCTAACCCTAACTGTAATCCTAATCGTAATGCTAAACCTAACCGTAAACCTAACGCACACACTAAGCCTCTAATCATAACCGTAACTCTAACACTAACCCTAACACTAACACTAACACAAACACCGAACCGTGACACTAACCCTAACCCTAAAACTAACCCTAACATTAACCCCTTACCCTAACCCTAACCCTAACCTTAAACTTAACCCTAACTCTCACTCTAACCCCTAACCTTAAACTTAACCCTAACCCAAACACTAACTCTAACCCTAATCTCTAACACTAACACTAAGCCAAAAGCGAACCCTAACCCTAACCCTAACCATAACCCTAACACTAAAACTAATGGTATGCCTAACTCTAATCCTAACCATAATCCAAACTCCTAAACTTAACCACAAATTTAAGCCATAACCCTAAGGCTGAACCCTAACTTTAAGCCCTAACACTAATACTAACCCTAAAACTAACCCTAACCCTAATCCTAAAGGTAACCCTAACCCCAAACATAACCCTAACTCTCTAACCCTAACCCTAACCCTAACCCTAACTTTAACCCTAACCCTAACCCTAAAACTAAAACTAACCACTAAACTTAAACCTAACTCTAACCCTAATCTTAAACATAACCCTAGCCCTAACTGTAACCGTAATCCTAACCATAACCCTAATCCTAACCCTAACCCTAACTGTAATCCCTAACCTTAACTCTAACCCTAACCCTAAAGCTAATCCTAACCCTAACCCTAACCGCAACCCTACCCATAACCCTAACACCTTACACGGAGCCCTAACCCTAAGCCTTAACCCTAACCCTAACCCTAACACTAACCCTAACCCTAACATCAACCCCTAACCCTAACCCTAACACTAACCTCAAACCCTAACCCTAACCCTAAACCTAAGCTTAACCCTAACCCAAATCTCTAACCCTAAATCTAACCCTAACCCTATCCATAACCATAACCCTCAACAAACCCTAAAACTAACCCTAACCCTAACCCGAAACCCTAACCCTAATGATAACCCTATCACTAACCCTAACTTCTAACCCTAACCTTAAACCTAAACCTAACCCTAACCCTAACCCTAACAATAAGGTCTAATGCCAACGCTATGACTAACCCTAACCCTAAACTTAACCCTAACAAAAATCTCGAACCCTAACTCTAACGCTAACCCTAACCATAGCCCTAACACTATCCCTAACTCTAACACTAACCCTAAACCTAACCCTAAACCCTAACCCTAAGGATAACCCTACCACTAACCCTAACCCTAACTCTAACATCTAACCCTAACCATAAACCAAATGCTAACCCTAACTCTAAACCTAACCCTAATCTCTAACCCTAGCCATACCCCTAAATCTAAACCTAACCGTAACCCTGACCCTAAACATTACCATAACCATAACCATAACCGTAACCCTACCCTCTATCCTTAACCGTACACCAAAACCTAAACCTAACCCTAAACGTAACCCTAAACCTAACTGTGATGCTAACACTAACCATAACCCAAAACCGAACCATAACCCAAGCATATCACTAACCCCTAAACCCAACCCTAACCCTAACCCTAACCCTAACACAAAACCCTAACCCTAACCTTAACCCTAACACAAATCCCTAACCCTAACTCTATCCCTGACCCTAACCCTAAACTAACCCTAACCCTAACCCTAAACCTAACCCAAACCTAACAATAACCCTAACCGTAATCCTAACCATAACGCTAACCATAACAGTAAACCTAACCCACACCCTAAGCCTCTAATCCTAACCGTAACTTTAACTCTAACCCTAACACTAACACTAACACAAACCCCGAACCGTAACACTAACACTAACCCTAACGCTAACCCTAATATTAACCCCTTATCGTAACCCTAACACTACCCAAAACCCTAACCCCTAACACTGAGCCCTAGCGCTAAGCCCTAACCCAAACCTTAATCCTAACACTTACCCTAACCCTAACCTCAACCCCTAACCCTAATCCTAACCCTAACCTTAACCCTAACCTAAATCCCTAAACCCAAATATAATGCTAAACCTAACCATAACCATAACCCTAAACCTAAGGATAACAATAACCCTAAACCTAATCCTAACCCTAAACCATAACCCTAATGATAACCCTATCACTAAGCCTCTCCCTAACCTCTAACCCTAAACCTAAACGTAATCCTAACCATAACGCTAACCATAACAGTAAACCTAACCCACACCCTAAGCCTCTAATCCTAACCGTAACTTTAACTCTAACCCTAACACTAACACTAACACTAACACAAACCCCGAACCGTAACACTAACCCTAACCCTAACCCTAACCCTAATGCTAACCTTAATGTTAACCCCTTATCGTAACCCTAACACTACCCAAAACCCTAACCCTAACACTGAGCCCTAGCGCTAAGCCCTAATCCAAACCTTAATCCTAACACTTACCCTAACCCTAAACTCAACCCCTAACCCTAATCTTAACCCTAACCTTAACCCTAACCCAAATCCCTAAACCCAAATATAATGCTAAACCTAACCATAACAATAACCCTAAACCTAAGGATAACAATAACCCTAAACCTAATCCTAACCCTAAACCATAACCCTAATGATAACCCTATCACTAAGCCTCTCCCTAACCTCTAACCCTAAACCTAAACGTAATGCTAACCCTAACACTAACTCTAACCCTCTAACCCTAGCCCTAACCCTAACCCTAAACCTAAACCTAACCCTAACCCTAACGCTAACACTAACCCTCTAGCCCTAACCCTAACCCTAAACCTAATCCTAATGCTAACCCTAACTGTAACCCTAACTATAACTCAAACACTAACCATAACCCTAAGACGAATGCTATCCCAACCCTAACGCTAATCCCTAACCCTAACCCTCACCCTAACCCTAACCCTAACCCTAACCTAAATCCTAACCCCTAACCCTAACAGTAGCCCTAACACTAATCCTAACGCTAACCCTTACCACTAACACTAACCCTAACACTACCCTAATCCTAACCCGTGAACTTAACCTTAATCCATAAGCGAAACACTAAACTTAAACCTTACCATCACCCTAACTATAACCCTAAACCTAACCCTAACAATAACCACAACCCTAACCCCTAACACTAACCATAAGCATAACCATAACCCTATCTCTAACCCTAACCCTAACCTCTAAAACTAAACTTAACCCTAACACTAACCCTAAACCTCTAATCCTAACACTCTAATCCTAACCCTAACCCTAACCATAACCTCTAAAACCAAACTTAACCCTAACCCTAACACTAACACTCTAATCCTAACCCTAACCCTAACCTCTAAAACTAAACTTAACCCTAACACTAACCCTAACTCTCTAATACTAACCCTAACTCTAACACTAACCCTAACCACTAACTCTAAACCCTAACCTCTAATGCTAAACACTAACCATAAAGCTAACCCTAACCCGAACCATAACACTAACCCTAACCTGGGGCTGGGAATTTAGCTCTGCAGCATGAGCGCCTGCCTTGCAAGCAGGGAGTCATGAGTTCGATCCCCGGTACCAATAAAAATGGAAAAAGACAAAACAACAACAACAACAACAAAAAAACTAACCCTAACCCTAACCTCTGACACTAACCCTAAGCATAACCCTAACCCCTAACCCTAACAATAACCCTAACCTAAGTTGGGATTTGAAATCCCATTTATTCCAGCTATTCCACTTCTAGGCATATTCCCAGAAGAACTGAAAGCATCATACCACAGTGATATAAGCACACCTATGTTTATAGCAGCACAATTTGTAATCGCCAGATCTTGGAAACAACCCAAGTGCCCATCAACTGAGGAATGGATAAAAAACTTGTGGTATTTCTATACAATGGAGTATTATTCAGCTATAAAGAAGGATCACATTGAGATATTTATCAATAAATGGGCAGAGCTTGAGACCATACTCATAAGTGAAATAAATCAATCTCGCATGTGTGAATACCGAATAGTTTCCCTAATGTAAGTAATGATTCAAATATATAAAAAATATGTGGTAATCATGATTCCCTTATAAAGTTTTCACTCATTAATTAGAAAGGCTTTATTCTGGGCTTCTTGATATGGAAATATTTGAAGCTAGATTATATGAAGTTTTATCCAAATACTTCAAGGAAAAAGACAGACACTATGGTAACTACTATTAAATCGGGTTATATGGTGGTGAAGTACTAGGTTGCTGAAACAGTCATGCTTTGACCTGTATTGTTATATTGTTATGTCCTGTTTTATCTCAATCTCCCCCTTATTCTTTTAAAAAAATTATTTAGTCATTTCTTCTTTTTTTCTTACTTACGGGAAAAAATTTTAAAAATTAGGATATATAAATAGTAACTTTTTTTTTGATTTCCTATTAACTTGTTTTGAAGTCCTGTAATACTCCCACGATCTTGTTTTGACTGATTAGACTCTGTTCCATTCTGTATGATAGTATCAAGTTTGAGGATATAGGCAACTACTTTGAAGGCAATAAGATTCACTAAGATGCCCATTCTGGTTTGACTATTGTCTTCTTTGGAAGTCCTGTAATGTTTACAATGCCTAAGTTTTATTGGTCTTGTTCTCTACTGTTTTGTCCAACTTTATAATATCTAATGAGATAGACAATTCTTTTTAAGGAAACAAGAGACAACGTTGATAAACATTGTTGATAACCTTGTACCCTGTTCTACACCATGTGCTATGTCTATCCTTAGTTTTGACTGACAGCTTTGTTTTGCCATATTTGACTGTATTCTCTCCCCCCCAAAAAAGTAATAAGCACTAAGGAGTAATAAAATCCAAAATGTGTAAATTTTGTTGTAAAAAAGAGAGGGGAAAAAATAAAAAGAGCTCTAATGGATATAACAGCAAGTGTATTTAGGGGTGGTAAATAGCTGACTATATCAATGTTTTTGGATCATTGAACACAGCTGTTTTCAGTCTCCCTGTTTGAATGTCCACCTTGTATGCTTTGATACTGTGATTTGAGCAACTATTTTCAACATGATAATATGTAATCTATTAACAGGTGATTTCTTACTGTTATGTTTTTTTTTTCGTAGTTCTGTATTACGTGTACCCTTACACCACTTTGTTTTGTTTTGTGTTTTTCTCTTTTTCCTCTTAAATAAAATAAAAAAAAAATAACCCTAACCCTAACACTAAGTGTAACCCTCACGCTGACGCTAAACTCTAACCCTAACCCTAACCCAAAGACCTAACCATAACCCGTAACCCTAATATTAACTGTAACCTTAACCCTAATCCTAACCATAACTGTAAACCTAACCAGAATTGTAACCTTAAAACAAACCCTAAATTTACCTTCACCCTAACCCCTAAGCCTAACCCTAATCCTAACTCTAACCCTAACCTTATTGCTAAACATAACCCTAACCTCTAAACCTAAACCTAACCCTAACCCTCTAAACCTAACCCTAACCCTAACACTAACAGTAACACTAACCCTAATCTCTAACCTTAAACATAACTCTAAATCTAAACCTTACCGTAACTCTAACCCTAACCCTAACCAAAACACTAACTGTAACTCTAACCATAACCCTAATATTATCACTAATCTATAAACGTAACTGTAACCCTAACCCTAAAACTAATGGTACGCCTAACCCTAACCTTAACCCTAACCATAATCCTAACCCTTAAACTAAACCACTAACCTTAAGCCATAACCGTAAGCCTAACCCCTAACCTTAAGCCCTAACACTAATACTAACCCTAACCCTAACCCTAACCCTAGCCCTAACCCCTAAGCCTAACCCTAACTCTAACCCTAACATTATCGCTAACCATAACCCTAACTTCTAAACCTAAACCTAACCCTAACCCTCTAAACCTAACACTAACCCTAATACTAACAGTAACACTAACCCTAATCTCTAACCTTAAACGTAACTCTAAATCTAAACCTTACCGTAACTCTAACCCTAACCCTAACCAAAACCCTAACCGTAACTCTAACCATAACCCTAATATTAACACTAATCTATAAACTTAACTGTAACCCTAACCCTAAAACTAACGGTATACCTAACCCTAAACTTAACCCTAACCATAATCCTAACCCTTAAACTAAACCACTAACCTTAAGCCATAACCGTAAGCCTAACCCCTAACCTTAAGCCCTAACACTAATACTAACCCTAACCCTAAACCTAACCCTAACCCTAGCCCTAACCCCTAAGCCTAAACCTAACCCTAACTCTAACCCTAACCTTATCGCTAACCATAACCCTAACCTCTAAAACTAAACCTAAACCTAACCCTAACCCTCTAAACCTAACCCTAACCCTAACCCTAGCCCTAATCCTAACCTTAAGCCTAACCCCTGACCCTAACACTAACGCTAACCCTAACCCTAACCCATAACAAGGAGCCCTAACCCTAAGCCCTAACTCTAACCCTAACCTAATCCTAACCCTAACCCTAACCTCAACAAATAACCCTAACCCTAAACTTAACCCTAACCCAAATCCCTAAACCTAACTCTAAACCTAACCCTAAACGTAACCATAACCCTAAACCCTAACCCTAAAACTAACTCTAACCCTAACCCTAAACCCTAACATTAACGATATCCCTATCACTAACCTTAACATCTAACCCTTAACCTAAACCTAACCATAACCCTAAGGTCTAACCCGAACACTAGGACTAACTCTAACCCTAACCTAAACCCTAACCAAAATCCCTAACCCTAACTCTAACTCTAACCCTAACCCTAACCCTAACTCTAACCCTAACTCTAACCCTAGCCCTAAACCTAACCCTAAACCCTAACCCTAAGGATAATCCTATCACTAACCCTAACACTAGCCCTAACCTCTAACCCTAACCCTAAACCTAGTCCTAACCCTAACCCTAATCTCTAACACTAACCATACCCCTAAATATAAACCTAACCGTAACCCTGAACCTAAACCTTACCGTAACCATAACACTAACCCTAACCCTAACCCTGACCTCTAACCTTAACCATAAACCAAAACCTAACCCTAACCCTAAACCGAACCCTACCCTAACCCTAACCATAATGCTAACACTAACCATAACCCTAAACCGAACCCTAAACCAACCATATCCCTAACCCCTAAACCTAACCCGAACCTTAAACATACCCCTAACCATAAACTTAACCCTAACACTATCCTTAACCCCAACCCCTAACCCAACCTTAACCATAACCCTAACCTTGACCCTAATACAAATCCTTAACCCTAACCTTAACCCTAACACAAATCCCTAACCCTATCTCTAAACCTGATTCTAACCCTAATCCTAACCCTAAACCAAACCTAACCTAACCCTAACCATAACCATAACTGTAACCCTAACCCTAACTGTAAACCTAATCCACACTCTAACCCTCTAATCCTAATTGTAACTCTAACTCTAACACTAACACTAACACTAACACCAACCCCAAACCCTAACACTAACCCCAATCCTCACCGTACCCATAACCCTAACGCCTAACCCTGAGTCCTAATGCTAAGCCCTAAACCTAACCTTAACCCTAACCCTAACCTCAACCCCTAACCCTAATCCTAACCCTAACCTTAACTCTAACCCAAATCTATAAACCTAAATATAACCCTAACCCTAAATATAACCATAACTCTAAACCTAACGATAACACTAATCCTAACCCTAACCCTAAACCGTAACACTAACGATAACCCTATCACTAACCGTATCCCTAAACTCTAACCCTAAACCTAAACTTAATGCTAACCCTAACACTAACTCTAACACTCTAACCCTAACCCTAACCCTAAACCGTAACCCTAACGATAACCCTATCACTAACCATATCCCTAACCTCTAACCCTAAACCAAAATTTAATGCTAACCCTAACACTAACTCTAACCTTCTAACCCTAACCATAACTCTAATCCTAAACATAACCCTAACCCTAACCATAACCCTAACACTAACTCTCTAAAACTAACCCTAACCCTAAACCTAATCCTAATGATAACCCGAACCGTAACCCTAACCATAACTCTAACACTAACCGTAAAACAAGGACGAATGCTATCCCAACGCTAACGCTAAACCCTAATGCTAACTCTCACCCTAACCTTCACCCTAACCCAACCCCTAACTCCAAACCCTAACAGTAGCCCTAACCCTAAACCCAACCCTAACCCTTAACCCTAACACTAAACCTAACACTACCCTAAACCTAACCCCTAAACATAACCCTAATCCCTAAGCATAACACTAAACCTAACACTAACCCTAACCGTAACCCTAATCATAACCCTAACCCTAACCGTAACCTTAACCCTAACAATAACCGTAACCCTAAACCCTAGCCCTAACCATAAGCATAACCATAACCCTATCTCTAACCCTAAACCTAACCTCTAAACCTAAACTTAACCCTAACACTATCCCTAACCCTCTATCCCTAACCCTAACTCGAATGGTAACCCTAAACCTAACACTAACCCTAACCACTAACCCTAAACCCTCACCCCTAACACTAAACAATAACCCTAAAACTAACCCTAACCCAAACCATAAAACTAACACTAAACCTAATCTAAACCTAACCCTAACCCTAACCTCTGACCCTAAACCTAACCATAACCCTAATCTCTAACCCTAACCATAACCCTAACCCTAACACTAAGTGTAACACTAACCCTGACACTAAACTCTAACCCTGATGCTAACCTTAATGCTAACCCTGTCTAGCTCTAACCCTAAGCCTAATCCTAACCCCTAAACCCTAACCCTAAGCCATAATCCTCAAATTAACCGTAACATTAACTGTAACCCTAACCCTCACCATAAACCTAACTGTAATCCTAACCCTAAAACAAACCCTAAATTTTCCTTCACCCTAACCCCTAAGCCTAACCCTAACCTAACTCTAACCCTAACCTTAATGCTAACCATAAACCTAACTTCTAACCCTAAATCTAACCCTATCCGTCTAAACCTAACCCAAACCTTAAACCTAACAGGAACACTAACCCTAATCTCTAACACTAAATGTAACTCTAAATCTAAACCTTACCATAAATCTAACCCTAAACCTAACCAAAACCCTAACCGTAACACTAACCCTAACCCTAACCCTAACCCTAATCTATAAACGTAACTGTAACTCTAACCCTAAAACTAATGGTACGCCTAATCCTAACCTAACCACAATCATAATCCTTAACCCCTAAAATGAACCACTAACCTTAAGCCATAACCCTAACTGTAACCCCTAACCTTAAGCCCTAACATAAATACTATCCCTAACCCTAACCCTAACCCTGACCCTAATGGTAACCTTAACCCCAAACATAACCCTAACCCTCTAACCCTAACCCTAGCTCTAAACTTAAGCCTAACACTAAAACTAACCACAAACCTTAACCCTAACCCTAAACTTAATCCTAAGCATAACCCTAACCGGTAACTGTAACCATAACCGTAACCATAAGCATAAACCTAACCCTAACACTAACCCAAATCTCTAACCCTAAATATAACCTGAACCCTAACCCTCACCCTAACCCTAAGCGTAATCCTAACCCTAACTGTAACACTAAGCCTAACCCTAACTTAAGCACTAACCCTAACCCTAACCCTAACCCTAATCCTAACCTCAACCCCTAACCCTAACCCTAACCCTAACCTTAATCCTAACCAAAATCCCTAACCCTAACTCTAACCCTAACCCTAACCATAACCATAACTCTAACCCTAATCCTAAAACTAACACTAACCCTAACCCTAACGATAAACCTATCACTAACCCTTACCTCTAACCCTAAACCTAAACCTAACCCTAACCCTAATCCTATCACTAACCCAAATCTCTAACCCTAAATATGACCCAACCCTAACCCTCACCCTAACCCTAAAGTGTAACCCTAACCCTAACTGTAACACTAAGTCTAACGTTAACCTTAAGCCCTAATCCTAACCCTAACCCTAATCCTAACCTCAACCCCTAACCCTAACCCTAAGCATAACCTTAATTCTAACCAAAATCCCTAAACCTAACTCTAACCCTAACCCTAACCGTAACCAAAACTCTAACCCTAATCCTAAAACTAACCCTAACCCTAACCCTAAACCCTAACCCTAAAGATAAACCTATCACTAACCCTAACCTCTAAGCCTAACAGTAACCCTAACCCTAACACTAACACTAACCCTAAGGTCTAACCCGAACACTATGACTAACTCTAACCCTAACCCTAACCCTAACTTTAACCCTAACCAAAATCCCTAATCCCAACTCTAACCCTAACCCTAACCATAGCCCTAACACTATCCCTAACTCTAACACTAACCCTAAACCTAACCCTAAACCCTAACCCTAAGGATAACCCTATCACTAACCCTAACCCTAACCCTAACCTGTCACCCTAACCCTAAACCTAACGTTTACCCTAACCCTAATCTCTAACCCTAACCGTAATCCCTAAATTTAAACCTAACCGTAACCCTGACCCTAAACTTTACCATAACCATAACCGTAACACTAACCCTAACCCTAACCCTAACCTCTAATCTTAACCGTAAACCTAAACCTAACCCTAACGCTAAACCGAACGCTAAACCTAATCCTAACCATAATGCTAACACTAAGCATAACCCTAAACCAAACACTAATGCAACCATATCCCTAACCCCTAAACCTAACACTAATCTTAAACATAACCCTAATGATAAATCTAACACTAACACTATCCCTAACCCTAACCCCTAACCCTAACCCTAAACCTAACATTAACTCTAACCCTAACACAAATCACTAACCCTAACCTAAACTCTAACACAAATCCCTAACCCTAACTCTAAACCTGACCATAACCCTAACCGTAACTCTAACCCTAACCCAAACCTAACCCTAACCCTCACCTTAATCCTAACACTGACCCTAACCCTAACCCTAACCCAAATCCCTAACCCTAAATCTAAGCCTAACTGTAACCATACCAATAACACTAAACCTAATGATAACACTAACTCTAAACCTAACCCTAACCATAAACCCTAACTCTAATGATAAACCTATCACTAACCCTATCCCTAACCTCTAATCCTAAACCAAAATGTATTGCTAACACTAACACTAATCCTAACCTTCTAACCCTAACTTTAACCCTAACCTTAACCCTAACCCTAAACCCTAAACCTAACACTAACCCTCTAACCCTAACCCTAACCCTAAGCCTAATCCTAAAGCTAACCCTAACCGTAACCCTACCCATAATGCTAACATTAACCGTAACTCTAAGACTAATGCTATCCCAACCCTATGCTAACCCCTAACCCTAACCCTCATCCTAACCCTAATCCTAACCCAAACCCTTAACTCTAACATTAACCTAACACTACCCTAACACTAATCCCTAAACCTAACCCTAAACCCTAAGCCTAACACTAAACCTAAGCCTAAACATAACCGTCACCCTAAATATAACCCTAACCATAACTGTAACACTAACACTAACCGCAACCCTAATCCCTAACCATAACCATAACCATAACCATAACCATAACACTATATCTAACACTAACCCTAACCTCTAAACCTAACCTTAACCATAACACTAAACCTAACTCTCTAACACCAACCCTAACCGAGACCCTAACACTAAACCTAACCACTAACCCTAAACCCTAACCCCTAACCCTAAGCACTAACCCTAATCCTAACCCTAATCCGAACCCTAACCTCTGACCAAAATCCTAACACTAACCTTAACCTCTAACCATAACAATAGCCCTAACCCTAACACTAAGCCTAACCGTAACCATGAAGCTAAACTCTAACCATAACACTAACCCTAACCCTGATCCGACGATAACCCTAACCCTATCCCTAACCCAAACCCTGTCTAGCTCTAACCCTAACCATAATCCTAACCACTAATCCCTAGCCCTAACACGTAAACTTAACATTAACTCTAAACTTAAACCTAACTCTAACCCTAACACGAAGCCTAACCCTAATCGTAACAATAACCATAATCGTAACCCTAAAACAAAGCGTAAATTTACCCTCACCCTAACCCTAACCCTAACCCTAACCCTAACCTTAACCCTAACCACTGCATAAATTCTAACCCTAAACCTAACACTAACACTCTAATCCTAACGCTAATTCTAAACCTAACCCTAATGCTAAACCTAATCTCTAACCTAAATGTAAGTCTAAATCTAAACCTAACTTTAACCCTAACCCTAAACCTACCACTAAACCTAACCTAAACCCTAAGCCTAACCCTAACCTCTAACACTAACCGTAACCCTAACCCTAACCTTAACCCTAATCTCTAAACCTAACTGTAACCCTAATCCTAAACCTAACCATAACCCTAATCCTAACCATAAACCTAATGATATTCCTAACCCCTAATCCTAACACCTAACCTTAAGCCATAACCCTAACCCTAACCCTAAAAATAAGACTAACACAAAACCTAAACCCTAATGCTAATGATAACCCTATCACTAACCCTAACCCTAAACTTAACCCTAACCCTAACCCTAAGGTCTAACCAGAATGCTATGACTAACCCTAACACTAACCCTAAAACTAACCTTAACCCTAACAGAAATCCCTAACCCTAAATCTAACCCTAACCCTAACCGTAACCCTAACAGGAACCCTAACTCCACACTAACCCTAAACCTAACCCTAAACCCTAACCCTAAGGATAACCCTATCACTAACCCTAACCCTAACCCTAACTTATAACCTTAAACCTAAACCTAATGCTAACCCCCTAACCCTAAACCTAAACTCTAACCCTAACCATACCCCTAAAGCTAAACCCTGCCATAACCCTGACCCTAAATCTTGCCATAACCATAACCCAAACCCTAACCCTAACTCTAAACTCTAACTTTAACCATAAACCTAAACCTAACCCTAACCCTAACCCTAAACCTAATCCTAACACTAACCCTAACCATAATGCTAACACTAACCATAACCCTCAATGGAACCCTAATCCAACCGAAACACTAACACCTAAACATTAACCCGAACCCTAAACATAACCCTAACCATAAACCTAATGCTAACACTATCCCTAACCACAAACTCTAACCCTAACCCTAACATTAACCCTAACACAAATGTCTAACCCTAAACTTAACCCTAACACAAATCCCTAACCCTAACTCTAAACCTGACCCTAACCCTAACCCTAACCCAAACCTAACACTAACCCTAACCGTGATCCTAACTCTAACCCAAACCCTAACCGTAAACCTAACCCACACCCTAACACTCTAATCCTAACCGTAACTGTTACTCTAACCCCAACACTAACAATAACACTAAACAAGAACCCTAACACTAACCCTAAACCTAATCCTAACCCTAACATTAAACCCTTACTCTAAACCTAACCCTAACCCTAAATCGAATCCTAACTCTACCCATAACCCTAACTCCTAGCCCTGAGGCCTAAAGCTAACCCCTAACCCTAACCTTAACCCTAATGCTAACCCTAAAACTAACCTCACCATAATCTTAACACTAACCCAAATCCCTAACCCTAAATGTAACCCTATCCCTAACCATAACCATAACCATAAACCTAACGATAAAACTAACTCTAACCCTAACACTAACCCTAAACCCTAAAACTAACGATAACCCTATCACTAACCCTAACCCTAAACTCTAAGCCTAAACCTAAATGTAACGCAAACCCTAACACTAACTCTAACCCACTAACCCTAACCCTAACCCTAAACCTAACCCTAACCCTAACACTAACACTAACCCTCTCACCCTAACCCTAACCCTAAACCTATTAATAATGCTAATCCTAACCATAACCTTAACCATAAGGCTAACACTAACCTTAACCCTAAGCACAATGCTATCCCAACCCTAATGCTAACCCCTAACACTAACCCTCACCCTAACCCTAACACTAACCCAAACCGTAACACCTAACCCTAACAGTAGCCCTAACCCTAAAACTAACCCTAACCCTTAAGCCTAACACTAACCCTAACACTACCCTAGCCCTAACCTCTTAACCTAACCCTAATCCCTAAGCCTAAACTAAATCTAACCATAACCCTAACTGTCACCCTAATCATAACCCTAACCATAACCATAAACCTAACACTAACAGTAAGCATAACCCTAAACCCTAACCCTAACGCTAACCATAACCATAACCATAACGATAACCCTATCTCTAACCCTAACCCTAACCTCTAAACCTAACCTTAACCCTAACACTAAATCTAACTCTCTAAACCTAACCCTAACCCTAACCCTAACATTAACCCTAACACCTAACCCTAAACCCTAAACCCTAACCCTAAGCACTAACCCTAAACCGAACCATGATACTAACCCTAACCCTAATGCTAACCCTAAACTCTGACCCTAATCCTAACCCAAAACCTAACCTCTAACGCTAATTATAACCCTAACACTAAACCTAAACCTAACCCAAACTCGAACCCTAAAACTAACCCTAACCCTAACCTATGACCCTAACCCTAAGCATAACCCTATCCTCTAACCCTAACAATAACCCTAAACCTAACACTAAGAGTAACTCTAACCCTGACACTAAACTCTAACCCTAAACATAACCCTACAAAAACCCTCACCATAACCCTAACCATAACCCTGTCTAGCTCTAACCGTAAACCTAATCTTAAACCCTAAGCCCTAACCCCTACATGTAACGCTAACATTAACTGTAAAGTTAACCCTAACCCTAACCCTAACCGTAACCATAACCCAAATTGTAACCCTAAAACGAACCCTAAATTTACCTTCAGGTTAACCTCTAAGCCTAACACAAATGTAACCCTAACCCTAACTCTAACCCTAACCTTAACGCTAACCATAACCCTAACCTCTAACCCTAAACCTAACCTTAACCCTCTAAACCTAACCCTAAACCTAAACCTAAATCTAATGCTAACCCTAATCTCTAACCCTAAACATAACTCTAAATCTAAACATTACCGTAACTCTAACCCTACCCCTAACCCAAAACCTAACCGAAACACTAACCTTAACCTTAACCCTAACCCTAATCTATAAACGTAACTGTAACCCTAACCCTAAAACTAATGGTACACCTAACCCTAAACCTAACCCTAACCATAATCCTAACCACGAAACTTAACCACTAACCTTAAGCCATAACCCTAAGCCTAACCCCTAACCTTAAGCCCTAACACTAATAGTAACCCTAACCCCAACCCTAACCCTCACCATAATGGTACCCCTAACCCCAAACATATCCCTAACCCTCTAACCCTAAACCTAACCCTAACTTTATCTCGAAACCTAACAGTAAAACTAACCACTAACCTTAACCCTAACCCTAACCCTAATCCTAACCCTAACCCTAAACCTAAATGTAACCGTAACCATAACCCTAACCCTAACCCTAAAACTAACCTTAATACTAATCATAAACCCTAACACTAATGATTATCTTATCACTCACCTGAATGTCTAACCCTAACACTAAACCTAAACCTAACCCTAACCCTATCCCTAACACTAAGGTCTAACCGGAATGCTATGACTAACCCTAATCCTAATGCTAAACCTAAATTTAACCCTAACCCAAATCCCTAACCCTAACTCTAACCCTAACCCTAACCGTAACCCTATCACTAACCCTAAGTCAAACACTAACCTAAACCAAAACCTAAACCCTAACCCTGAGGAGAGCCCTATCAGTAACACTAACCCTAAACCTAAACCTAACCTCTAATCCTAACCCTAAACCTAACGCTAAACTTAACCCTAACCCTATCCCAAATCTCTAACCCTAACCATATCCCTGAATCTAAACCTAAGCATAGCCCTGACCCTAAACTTTACCATAACCATAACCCTAAACCTAACCCAAACCCTAACCTCTAACCTTAACCATAAACCTAAACCTAACCCTAACCCTAAACCTAACCCTAACCCTAACGCTAACACTAACCATAACCCTGAAACGAACCCTAAACAAACCGCAACCCTAAGCCCTAAACCTATCCCTAAACCTAAACATATCCCTAACCATAAACCTAACCCTAACACTATCCTTAACCCCAACCCCTAACCCTAACCCTAGCCTTAACCCTAACACAAATCACAAGGCCATTCTTTAACCCCAACACAAATCCCTAAGCCTAACTCTAACCATGACCCTAAACCTAACCCTAACACTATCCCTAACACTAACCCAAACCTAACCCTAACTGTAATCCTAACCATAACCTTAATCCTAACTGTAAACCTAACCCACACCCTAACCCTTTAATCTTAAACGTAACTTTAACTCTAACCCTAACACTAACCCCGAACCCTAACACTAACCATAACCATAACCATAACCATAACCTGACCCTAAGCTTAACCATAATGCTAACCCTAACACTAACCCAAACCTAACCCTAACTCTAACCATAATCCTAACCATAACCTTAAACCTACCCTAAACCTAACCCACACCCAAACCCTTTAATCCTAACCCTAACCCTAACTCTAACCCTAACACTAACACTAACACTAACCCCGAACCCTAACACTAACCCTAACCCTAACCCTACACATAACCCTAACCCCGAACTCTGAGCCCTAATGCTAAGCCCTAACCCTAAACTTAAACCTAACGGTAACCCTAACACTAACCTCAACACCTAACCCTAACCCTAACCCTAACCTTAACCCTAACCCAAATTCCTAACCGTAAATATAACCCTAACCCTAACCGTAACCATAACCCTAAACCTAATGATAACACTAAGCCTAACCCTAACCCTAACCCTAAACGCTAACCCTAAAGATAACCATATTACTAACACTAACACTAACCTCTAACCTAAACCTAAATGTAACACTAACACTAACACTAACCCTCTAACCATAACCGTAACCCTAACCATAAAACCTAAACTTAACCCTAACCCTAACTACTAACCCTAACCCTAAACCTAACCCTACACCTATACCCTAACCCTAACCCTAAACCTAACCCTTAACCCTAACACTAACCCTAAGACTACCCTAAACCTAACCCCTAAACCTAACCCTAATCCCTAAGCCTAACACTAAAATTAACCCTAACCCTAACCATCACCCTAATCATAACCCTAACCATAACTGTAACGCTAACCCTAACACTAACCGTAACAATAAGCCCTAAACCATAACCATGAGCATAACCCTATCTCTAATCCTAACCCGAACCTTTAAACCTAACCTTAACACTAACACTAAACCTAACTCTCTAACCCTAACCCTAAACCTAACTCAAACCCTAACACTAACCCTAACCACTAACCCTAAACCCTAACCCCTAAACCTAACCACTAACCCTAAACCTAACCCTAACCCTAACCCTAACCCTAACACTAACCAAAACATACAACTAACCCGAAGGGAAATCCTAACACTAACACTAACCCTAACCGTAAACCTAACCATAACCCACACCCTAACCCTGTAATCCGAACCGTAACTCTAGCTCTAACCCTAACACTAACACTAACCTCGAACCCTGACCGAAACCTGCCCTAACATTAAACCCTTACTCTAAAGCATAACCCTAATCCTAACCCTAAATCTACCCATAATCCTAAACAATAACCCTGAACCCTAACGCTAAGCCCTAAACTTAAACTTAACCCGAACCCTAAACCTAACCCTAACCTCAACCCCTAACCCTAATCCTAACCCTAATCTTAACCGTAACCCTAACCCAAATACCTAAACCTAAATCTAACCCTAACCCTAACTGTAACCATAACCCTAAACCTAACCCAAACACTAACCCTAACCATAACCATAACGCTAAACCTAAACGAAACGCTAACCCTAATGCTAACCCTAACTCTAACCCTAAACCTAACACTAACCCTAACATTAACCCTAACCCTAACCCTAACACAAAAACTAACCCTAATCCTAAACATAACCCTAACCCTAATCCCTAACTCTAACCCTAACACTAACCATAACCCTGAACTCTATCCCTAACACTAACCTTAACAATTACCCTAAACTCTAACTGTAAGCCTAAACCTATACCTAACCCTCACCCTAACGCTAACCTAACACTAAACTTTAACCCTAACCATAATACTAACACTAACCATAACCCTAACCCTAAACTTAAGCCTAACATCTAAACTAACCCTAACCCTAACCATAACCCTAAACTTAACACTAACACTAACCCTAACCTCTAACTCTAAACATAACCCTAACCCTAACCCTAACCCTTACGACTAACCCTAACCCTAACAATAACCCTAACCCTAAACCTAACCCTAACACTACGATAACCCTAACCTTAACGCTAACCCTAACCCTAAGCCTGTCTAGCTCTAACCCTTACACTAATCCTAACCTATAACCCCTAACCCTAACCCATAACCCTAACATTAACCCTATCCTTAACCCTAACCCTAACCGTAACACTAAACGTAACCCAAACCTCTAATCCTAACAATAACCCTAACCCTAATTCTAACCATGACCTTAACCCTAACCTCTAACCCTAACCATAAGCCTAACCGTAACCCTACGATAACCCTACCTTTAAACCTAATGCTAACACTACCTGAATTCTAACCCCTAATAAGTAACTCCAACTCGTAACCCTTACATTAACATAACCTTAACCTTAATTCTAATCCTAAACCTAACCATAACTTATCCATAACCCTAACCCTAACTGTAACCCTAGACAGAACCCTAACGTTACCCTCACCCTAAACCCTAACACTAACCCTAACATTAACCCAAACCCTAACCCTAACAGTAACACTGATCGTAACCCTAATCCTTAAACCTAACCCTAACCCTAACCCTAACCCTAACCCTAACCCTAACCCTAACACTGTCTAGCTCTAACCCTAACATGAATTCTAACTGCTAACCCTAACCCTAACCCATAACCCTAACATTAATCCTAACCTTAACCGTAACACTAACCCTAACACTAACCCTAACCCTAAAGGCAACCCTAACCCTAAATGTAACCCTAAACAGAAACATAAAGTTACACTCACTCTACCCCCCAACCCTAACACTAACCTTAACCACTAACACAAACCCTAACCCTAACCATAACCATAACCATAAACCTAACCCTAAAACTAACCTTAATTCTAATCATAACCCTAATCCTTAACCCTAACCCTAAAACTAACCCTAACCCCTAACACTAACCCTAAACATAACCCTAATCTTAAACCTGACCCTAACCCTAACCTAACCCTAATGCTAACCCTAACTTTACCCTAACTATAACCCTAACACTAACCCTAACCATAACCCTGACCCTCATCCTAACCCTAACCCTAATGCATAACTGCAACACTAAGCCTAACCCGAACTTTAACCTGCACATTAACCTGATCCCTAACCCTAACTCTAAGCCTAACTCTAAGCCTAACCCTAAACCTAACCCTAAACCTAACCCTAAACCTAAACCTAACCCTAACCCTAACACTTACCCCTAACCCTAACCATAACCATAACCCTAACCCTATCTCTAAACATAACCCTAACCTCTAAACCTAACCTAAACCCTAACACTAACCTTAACCATCTAAACCCAACCCTAACCCTAACCCTAACCCTAAACCTAACCCTAAACCTAACCCTAAACCTAAACCTAACCCTAACCCTAACACTTACCCCTAACCCTAACCATAACCATAACCCTAACCCTATCTCTAAACATAACCCTAACCTCTAAACCTAACCTAAACCCTAACACTAACCTTAACCATCTAAACCCAACCCTAACCCTAACCCTAACCCTAGCACTAACCCTAACACTAAGCCTAGCCCCTAATCTTAAACCCTAACCCATAACCTTAAACACTAACCTCTGATGATAACCCTAACCCTAACACTAACCTCTAACCCTAACAATAACCCCCAACCCTAACACCAACCCTAACCCTAACTCTGACCCTAAACTCTAACCCTAAACCTAACCATAACCCTAACCCTACGATAACCCTAATCCTAACCCTAACCCTGTCTAGCTCTAACCCAAATGTAATACTACCCTAACCCTCAACCCTAACTCGAAACCCTAATATTAAACCTAACATTAATCGTAAACCTAACCGTAACTCTAACCATAACCCTAACCATAATTGTAACCTTAAACCGAACCCTAAATTTACCTTCACCCTAACCGCTAACCCAAACTATAGCCCTAACCATAACCCTAACTCAAACCCTAACCTTAATTGAAAACATAACCCTAACCTCTAACTCTAAACCTAACCCCAACCATCTAAGTGTAACCATAACCCTAACCCTAACCCGAACCCAAAACCTAACCCTAACCATCTAAACGTAACCCTAACACTAACCCAAACCCTCACCAGATTCCTAAACCTAAACACTAACTCTAACCCTAACACTAATCCTAAACCAAATCCCTAACACTAACCTGAACTTTAACCCTAAACCTCTAACCCTAACCCTAACACAAACCCTAACCCAAACATTAACCTCTGAACCTAACACTAACGCTAAACCTAAAACTACCCCTAACCCTAACCCTATTCCTAACTCTAACCCAGAACCCAAACCCTAAACCTATCCCTAACTCTAACCCTAACACTAAACCTAAACTTAACCCCAATCCCTAACTCTAACCCTAACACTAACACTAACCCTAACCCATGAACTCTAACCCTAACACTAACCCTAACAATTACCCTAAACTCTAACTCAAACCCTAACCATAACCCTGAACCTCACTGTAACAGAAACCCTAAACTTAACCCTTACCCTAACCCTAGCCTCTAAACCTAACAGTAACCCTAACACTAACCCTAACTCTAACCTTAACCCTCACACTAACCTCTAACTCTAACCCTAACCCAAAGCCTAAACGTAATCCTATGATAACCCTACACTTAACCCTAACCCTAACCCTGTCTAGCTCTAATACTAAACCTAATCCTAACAACTAACCCCTAACCCTAACATTAACCCTAACCTTAACCCAAACATTAACCCTAACCCTAAACGCGACCCTAACCGTAACTGTAACCCTAAACAGAACCATAACGTTACCCTCACTCTACCCCCTAACCCTAACACTAACCCTAACCCCTAACCCAAATGCTAACATTAACACTAATCCTAACACTAACCCTAATCCTAATCCTAACATTAATCCCTAACTCTAAACCTAAAACTAACCCTAAACACTAACCCTAACACCTAACCCTAACCCAAAACATAACCCTAATCTTACACCTGACCTAACCCTAACACTAAACCTAACTTTACCCTAACCATAACCCTAACACTAAACCTAACCCTAAGCGTAACCCTAACCCTGACCCTAATCTTAACCCTAACCCTAATGCCTAATGGCGACACTAACCCTAACCCGAAACTTAACCCTCACATTAACCCGATACTTAACCCTAACCCTAAGCCTAACCCTAAACCTAACCCTAACCCTAACACTAACCCTAACACTAACCCCTAACCATATCCATAACCATAACCATAACCATAACCATAACCATAACCCTATTTTTAACCATAACCCTAACCTCTCAACCTAACCTTAACCCTAACACTAACACTAACCCTCTAAACCCAACCCTAAACCTAACACTAACTCTAACCCTAACTCTAACACTAACCCTAACGCCTAATCCTAAACCCTAACACCTAACCCTAAACACTAACCTCTGACCCTAAACCTACCCTAACACTAACCTCTAACCCTAACAATAACCGTAACCCTAACACCAAGCCTAACCCTAACCCTGACCCTAAACTCTAACCCTAAACCTTACCCTAACCCTACGATAACCCTAATCCTAACCCTGTCTAGCTCTAACCCGAACCCTAATCCTAAACCCTAACCCTCAACCCTAACCGTAACCCTAATTTTAACCCAAAAATTAACCCTAAACCTAACCCTAACCCTAACCGTAACCCTAACCATAATCGTAATCTTAAACCGAACCCTAAATTTACCTTCACCCTAAACCCAAACCCTAACTCTAACCCTAACCATAACTTTAACTCAAACCCTAACCTTAACACTAACCATAACCCTAAACATAACCTTAATGCTCTACGCGTAACCATAACCCTAAACCTAACCCTAACCAGAACCCTAACCCTAAATTCTAAGTCTAACCCTAACCCAAACCCTAACCCTAACCTCTAAACCTAATCCTAACCCAAACATAATACTAACACTAACCCTAACATTAACCCAAAAACTAACTCTAACCCATAACCCAAACCCTAACACTAAACCTAACAGTAACACTAACACTAAACTTAACCCTAACTCTAATCAATAATTCTAACCCTAACCCTAACCCTAACCCTAACCCTAACCCTAACCCTAACCCTGAACTCTAACCCTAACACTAACCAAAACAATTACCCTAATCTCTAATGCTAACCCTAACACTAACCCTCACCCTATCCCTAACACTAACATGAAACTCTAACCCTAACACTAACACTAACCATAAAACTAACCCTAAACCTAACCCTAACACTAAGACTAAACTCTAACCCTAACCCTAACACTAACACTAACCATAACCCTAACCCTAAACCTAACCTTAACATCTAACATTAACCCTAACACTAACACTATCCTCTAATCCTAACAATAACCCTAACCCTAACTCTAACCCGAACCCTAACCCTAACATCTAACCCTAACCCTAAGCCTAACCATAAGCTAACGATAACCCTGCCCTTAACCCTAAACCTAACCCTAACCCTGTCTAGGTCTAACTCTAACCTGAATCCTAACCCCCAACCCCTAACAGTAACCTGTAACCCTAACATTAACCCTAACCTTAAACCTAACACTAATGCTAACCCTAACCCTAACCCTAACCTATCCGCAACCCTAACCCTAAATGTAACACTAAACAGAACCCTAACGTTACCCTCACCCTAACCACTAACCCTAACACTAACCCTAACCTCAACCTCTAACCCAAACTCTAACCCTAACACTAACCCTAATCGTAACCCTAATCCTTAACCTTAAACCTAACCCTAACCCTAACCTTAAACACTAACCCTAACACCTAACCCTAACCCTAACCATAATCCTAATTCTAAACCTGACCCTAATGCTAAACCCCAACACAAATGCTAACCTGACTTTACCCTAACCATAACCCTAACACTAACCCTAATCCCTAACCCTAACCCAAATATTAACCCTAACCCTGACCTCTATCCCTAACTATAACCCCACTGCTTTCCCTAAACTCTAACTCTAAGCCTAAACCTTATCCTAACCCTAACCATGAACATAACAATAACCATAATCGCTAACCCTAAGCCTAACCCTAACCCTAACCCTAAAACTAACGCTACGATAAACCTAACCTTAATCCTAACACCAACCCTAAACCTCTCTAGCTCTAACCCTAACTCTAATCCTAACCCCTAACCCATATCCCTAACCCATAACACTAACGTTAACACTAAGCTTGACCATAAACCTAAACCTAACACGAACCCTAACTCTAAACTTAAAGTTAACTATAACCCTAACCCTAACTGTAACCCTAAACAGAACACTAAGGTAACCTCTACCCTCACCCTAACTCCTAACCCTAACCCTAACCCTAACCCTAATATAAAAAATAACCCTAACCCCTAAATTTAACCGTAACTCTAACCATAACCCTAAACCTAAACCTAACTCTAACCCAAATCCCTAACCCTAAATCTAACCCTAACCCAAATCGCTAAACCTAACTCTAACCATAAGCCTAACCCTAACCCTAACTGTAATCCTAACTGTAAACCTAATGCTAACCCTAACCCTAATCCCTAACCCTAACCTGAACTTTAACCCTAAACCTCTAACACTAAGGCTAACGCAAAACCGTAACCATAACACTAACCTCTGAACCTAACCCTAACCCTAACCCTAAAACTACCCCTAATCCTAACCCTAATCCTAACCCTAACCCTAACCCTAACCCTAAACCTAATCCTAACTCTAACCCCTATCCCAAACCATAACCCTAACCCTAACACTAACACTAAAACTAATCCTAAACCTAATCCCTAACACTAACCCTAACCCTAACACTAACCCTAACACTAACCCTAACACTGACCGCTAACCCTAACACTAACCCTAACAATTACCCTAAACTCTAACTCTAACACGAACCCTAACCCTCACCCTATCCATAACCCTAACCCTAAACTTAACACTAACCCTAACCTCTAAACCTAACAATAACCCTAACCCTAAGCCTAACCCTCACCCTAAACTCTAACACAAAGCCCAAACGTAATCCTATGATAATCCTACCCTTAACCCTAACCCTAACCCTAACCCTGTCTAGCTCTAACCGTAACCTGAATCCTAACCCCTAACACCTAAGCCTAACACGAAATTCTAACTTTAAACCTAACCTTAACCCGAACACTAACCCTAACCCTAAACGCAACCCTAACCATAACTGTAACCCTAAACAGAACCATAACGTTACCCTTACCATACCCGCTAACCCTAACACTGACCCTAACACTGACCTTAACCCTAACCCTAAGCCTAACCCTAACCCTGACACTAATCCTAACACTAACCCTAATGTCTAATGGCAACACTAACCCTAACCTGAACCTTAACCTTCACATTAACCTGATCCCTAACCCTAACCCTAAGCCTAACCCTAAACCTAAACCTAACACTAACCCCTAACCCTAACAATAACCATAACCCTAACACTATCTGTAACCACAACCCTAAAATCTAAACCTAACCTTAACCCTAGCACTAACCCTAACCCTCTAACCCAACCCTAAACCTAACCCTCACTCTAACACTAACCCTAACCCTTAATCCTAAACCCTAACTCCTAACCCTAAACACTAACCTATGACCCTAATGCTACCCTAACACTAACCTCTAACCCGAACAATAACCCTAACCCTAACACCAAGCCTAACCCTAACGCTGACCCTAAACTATAACGCGAAATCTAACCCTAACACTAACACTACAATAACCCTAATCCTAAACCCAAACCTGTCTAGCTCTAACCCTAACCATAATCCTAAACCGTAACCCTCAACCCTAACCTGTAACCCTAATTTTTACCCTAATATTAACCATAAACCTCACCCTAACCGTAACCGTAACCCTAACCCTAATCGTAACCTTAAACCGAACCCTAAATTTACCATAAAACTAACCATAACCCTAACTCAAACCCTAACCTTAACTCTATCCATAACCCTAAAGATAACCCTAACCCTCTACGCGTAACCATAACCCTAAACCTAACCCTAACACAAACCCTAACCCTAACCCTAACCCTAACCTCTGAACCTAACCCTAACCCTAACACTAACCCTAACACTAACCCTAACATAAACCCTAAACCTAACTCTAACCCCTAACCCAAACCCTAACCCTAACCCTAAACCTAACACTAAACTTAACACTAACTCAAATCAATAACTCTAACCCTAACCCTAACACTAACCCTAACACTAAAATCTAACCCTAACACTAACCCAAACAATTACCCTAAACTCTAACGCTAACCCTAACACTAACACTAAACACTAACCCTAACCTTAACACTAACACTAACCATAACCCTAACACTAAACCTAACACTAACATCTAACATTAACACTAACCCTAACCCTAAACTTAACCCTAAAGCTAACACTAAGCTCAAACCCTAACAATAACCCTAACCCTAACCCTAACTCTAGCCCTAACCATCACCCTAACCTCTAACCCTAATCCTAACCTCTAACCCCTAACACTAACATGTAAACATAACTTTAACCCTAACCCTAACCCTAACCCTAACCTCTAATCCTAACAATAACCCTAACCCTAACTCTAACCTAACCCTAAACCTAACCTCTAACCCTAACTCTAAGCCTAACCGTAACCCTATGATAACCATGCCCTTAATCCTAAACCTAACCCTAACCCGGTCTAGCTCCAACCCTAACCCGAATCCTAACCCCTAACCCCTAACAGTAACCTGTAACCCTAACTTTAACCCTAACCTTAAACCTAACACTAACGCTAACCCAAACTTTAACCTATCCGCAACCCTAACCCCAACTGTAACACTAAACAGAACCCTAACGTTACCCTCACCTAACCCTTAACCCTAACACTACCCCTAACCCCTAACTCTAACTCTAACCCTAACAATAACCCTAATTGTAACCCTAATCTTTAACCCTAACCCTAAAACTAACCCTAAGTACTAACCCTAACTCCTAACCCTAACTTTAACCTTAACCCTAATCCTAAACATGACCCTAAACCTAATGCTAACCCTTACTTTACCCTAACCATAACACTAACATTAACACTATTCCCTAACCCTAACCCTAACACAGATCTCTCACCCTAACACTAACCCTGACAATTACCCTAAACTCTAACTCTAACCCTAAACCTAACCCTCACCCTCTCCCTAACCCTAACCCTAATCTTAACCCTAACACTAACCCTGACCTCTAAACCTAACAATAACACTAACCCTAACCCTAACTCTACCCCTAACCCTCAACCTAAACTCTAACACTAACCCTAAACCTAAGCCTAAACATAATCCTACCTTTAACCCTAACCTTAAGCCTGTCTAGCTCTAACCCTAACCCGAATCCTAACCCCTAACCCCTAACCCTAACCCGTAACCCTAACCTTAACCGGAACACTAACCCTAACCCTAAACGCAACCCTAACCGTAACTGTAACCCTAAACAGAACCATAAGGTTACCCTCACCCTACCTCCTAAACCTAACACTAACACTAACCCCTAACCCAAACCATAACACTAAACCTAACCCTAACAAAAACCGTAATCCTAATGCTAACTCTAATCCCTAACGCTAATCCTAAAACTAACGCTAACGACTAACCCTAACCCAAAACATAACCTTAATCTTAAACCTGACCCTGACCCTAAACCATAACCCTGTTAACCCTAACTTTACACTAACCATAACCCTAACACTAACCCTAACATTAACCCTAACCCTAACCCTAACCCTTACCCTAATCCTAACCCTAACCATAATGCCTAATGGCAACACTAACCCTAACCCAAACTTTAAACCTCACATTAACCCGATCCATAACCCTAACCCTAAGCCTAACGCTAAAACCTAACCCTAACCCTAACCCTAACCCTAACCCTATCTGCTAACCCTAACTATAACCATAACCCTAAACCTATCTCTAACCATAACGCTAAACTCTAAACCTAACCTTACCCCTAGCACTAACCCTAACCCTCTAAACCTAACCCTAACCCTAACCCTAACCCTAACCCTAACACTAATACTAACTCTAACCCCTAATCATAAACAATAACCCCGAACTCTAAACACTAAACTCTGACCCTAACCATAAACTCTAAAACTAACCCTAAACCTAAGCCTAAACATAATCCTACGATAACCGTACTTTTAATTCTAACACTAACCCTAACCCTAACCCTAAACCTGACCCTAATCCTAACCCTAATCATAATGCCTAATGGCAACACTAACCCTAACCCGAACCTTAACCCTCATATTAACCCTATCCCTAACCCTAACCTTAAGCCTAACCCTAAACCTAACCCTAAATCTAACCCTAGCCCCTAACCCTAACCTTAACCCTAACCCCTAACACTAACACTAACCCTAACCCGTAAATCAAACTCTAACCCTAACACTAACCCTAATCATAACACTAGTCCTTAACCCTAACACTAACCATAACCCTAAGCACTAACCCTAACACTTAATCCTAACCCTAACCTTAACCCTACACCTAAACCTGACCCTAACCCTAATGCTAACCCTGACTTTACCCTAACCATAACCCTAACACTAACACTAATCCCTAACCCTAAGCCTAACCCTAACCCAAATATTAACCCTAACCCTTACCTCTAACCCTAACCATAAAACTACCGCTTCCCCTAAACACTAACTCTAGGCCGAACCCTAATCCTAATCCTAACTGTAAACATAACAATAACCCTAATCTCTAACCCTAAACCTAACACTAACCCTACACCTAAAAGTAACCTTACGATAAACCTAACCTTTATCCTAACCCTAACCCTAACCCTGTCTAGCTCTAACCTTAACTCTAATCCTAACCACCAACGCATATCCCTAACCCGTAAACCTTACATTAACCCTAAGCTTAACCATAAACCTAAACCTAACACAAACCATAACCTTAAACTTATCCTTAAACGTAAAACTAACCCCAACTGTAACCCTAAACAGAACCATAACATAACCCTCACCCTAACCCCTAACCCTAACCCTAACCCTAACCCTTTTCTGAAAAATAACCCTAATCCCTAACTGTAACCGTAACACTAATCATAACACAAAACCTAACTCTAAACCTAACCCCAATCCCTAACCCTAAATCTAACCCTAACCCAAATCCCTAACCCTAAATCTAACCCGAACCCTAGCCCTAACGCTAACCCTAACCGTAATCCTAACACTAAACCTAACACTAACCCTAACCCAAACCCCTAACACTAACACTAATGGTAACCCTAATCCCTAAACCTAACCCTAACACTAAACCTAACCTTAACACAAATCCCTAACTCTCACCCTAACCCTAACACTAACGATAACCCTAACCCTAACACTGACCTCTAACCCTAACATTAACCCTAACAATTAGCCTAAACTCTAACTCTAACCCTAACCCTAACCCTCACCCTATCCCTAACCCTAGCCCTGAACTTAACCCTAACCCTAACCTCTAAACCTAACAATAACCCTAACCCTAACCCTAACCCTAACCATAACCCTAACCTCTAACCCTAAACCTAACCCTAACCCTCTAAGTGTAACCATAAGCCTAACCCTAACCCTAACCAGAACCCTAACCCTAAACTCTAACTCTAACCCTAACCCTAAACCAAACCCTAACCCTAAAACTATCCTCTGAACCTAACCCTAACCCTAAGCTTAAAACTGACCCTAACATTAACCCTAAACCTAACTCTAACCCCTTACCAAAAACCTAACCCTAACCCTAACCCTAACACTAAACTTAACCCTAACATTAATCAGTAGCTCTAACCCAAACCCTAACACTTACCATTACCCTGACCTCTAACCCTAACACTAACCAAAACAAGTACCTAAATTTTAACTCTAACCCTAAACTAACCCTCACCCTAACCCTAACACTAACACTAAACTCTAGCCCTAACCCTAACACTAACACTAACCATAACACTAACCCTAAACTGAACCCTAACATCTAACACTAACACTAACCCTAACCCTAAACTTAACCCTAAACCTAACCCTAACCTCTAATCCTAACAATAACCCTAACCCTAACTCTAACTCTAGCCCTAACCATCACCCTAACCTCTAACCCTAATTCTAAGATAACCGTAACCTTAACCCTAACCCTACCCCTAAGCCTGTCTAGCTCTAACCCTAACCCTAAACCTAACCCCTAACCCCTAATCCTAACCTGTAACCCTAACATTAAGCCTACACTTAACCCTAATCCTAACCCTAACCTCTAATCCTAACAATAACCCTAACCCTACCTCTAAACCTAATCCTAACCCGAACCCTAACCCTAAACCTAACAATAACCCTAACCCTAACCTCACTCTACTTCTAACCCACACCCTAAACTCTCACCCTAACCCTAACCCTAACCCTAACCCTAACACTAACACTAAACTTAACCCTAACATTAATCAGTAACTCTAACCTCAAACCTAACACTTACCGTAACCCTGACCTCTAACCCTAACACTAACCAAAACAAGCACCTAAATTTTAACTCTAACCCTAAACCTAACCGTCACCCTAACCCTAATATTAACACTAAACTCTAACCCTAACCCTAACACTAACACTAACCATAATCCTAACCCTAAACCGAACCCTAACATCTAACACTAATACTAACTCTATCCCTAAACTTAACCCTAACCCTAACCCTAACCTCTAATCCTAACAATAACCCTAACCCAAACTCTAACTCTAGCCCTAACCATCACCCTAACCTCTAACCCTAACCCTAAACCTAACCCTAATCATACGATAACACTAACCTTAACCCTAACCCTAACCCTAAGGCTGTCTAGCTCAAACCTTAACCCTAATCCTAACCCCTAACCCTAACACGTAACCCTAACATTAACACTAACCTTAACCCTAATTCTAACCCTAACATCTAATCCTAAAAATAACCCTAACCCTAACTCTAAACCAACTCCTAACCCTAACCTTAACCCTAACCCTAATCCCTAACTCTAACCCTACCCCTAACACTAACCCTAACCCTAATCCTGAACTCTAACCCTAACACTAACACTAACAATTACCCTACACTCTAAACTCTAAATCTAAACCTAAACCTAACCCTCACCCTATCCCTAACTCTAACCCTAAACTTAACCCTAACCCTAACCCTAACCTCTAAACCTAACAATAACCCTAACACTAACACTAACTCTACCTCTAACCCACACCCTAAACTCTAACCCTAAGCCTAAACGTAATCCTATGATAACCCTACCATTAACCCTAACCCTAACCCTAACCCTAACCCTAACCCTAACCCTAACCCTGTCTAGCTCTAACCATAACCCAGATCCTAACCCCTAACACCTAACCCTAACCCGTAGCCCTAACATTAACCCTAACCTAAACTCTAACACTAACCCTAACCCTAAAGGCAACCCTAACCCTAACTGTAACCCTAAACAGAAGCCTAAATTTACCCTCACCCTACCCCCAACCCTAATACTAACCCTAACCCCTAACCCAAATCCTAATCCTAACCCTAACCCTAACGCTAACCCTAATTTTACCCTAACCATAATCCTAACACTAACCCTAACCCTAACCCTAACCCTAACCCTAACCCTGACCCTAACCCTAACCCTAGCCCAAATGCCTAATGGCAAAACTAACCCTAACCCGAACCTTAAGCCTCACATTAACCCGATCCCTAACCCTAACCTTAAGCCTAACCCTAAACCTAACGCTAGCCCTAACCCTAACCCCTAACCATAACCATAAACCTAACCCTATCTCTAACCAAAACTCTAAACTCTAAACCTAACCTTAACCCTTTCACTAACCATAAACCTCTAAACCCTACCCTAAACATAACCCTAAATCTAACACTTACTCTAAACCCTTACCATAAACCCTAAAAACTAACTCTAAACACTAACCTCTGACCCTAACCCCAACTCTAACACTAAACTCTAACCATAAAAATAACCCTAACCATAACACAAGCCTAACCCTAACCCTGACACTAAACTGTAACCCTAAACCTAACCCTAACCCTATGATAACCCTAATCCTAAACCTAACCCTGTCTACCTCTAACCCTAATGCTAATCCTAAACCCTAACCCTCAACCCTAACCCGAAACCCTAATATTAACCATAACATTAACCCTAAACCTAACCCTAAACCTAACTGTAACACTAACCCTAACCGTAACCTTAAACCAAACCCTAAATTTACCCTCACCCCTAACCCTAACCATAACCCTAACTCAAACCTTAAACTTCAACCTAACCATAACCCTAACCTCTAACCCTAAACCTAACTCTAACCCTCTAAGTGTAACCATAACCCTAACCCTAACTCTAACCAGAACCCTAACCCTAAACTCTAACTCTAACCCTAACCCTAAACCAAAGCCTAACCCTAACCCTAACCTCTGAACCTAACCCTAACCCTAACACTAACACTAACCCTAATGTTAACCCTAAACCTAACCCTAACCCCTAACCCAACCCTAACCCTAACACTAAACTTAACCCTAACACTAATCAGTAACTCTAACACCAACCCTACCACTTACCGTAACCCTGACATCTAACCCTAACACTAACCGAAACAAGTACCTAAATTTTAACACTAACCCTAACCCTAACCCTCATCCTAACCCTAACACTAACACGAAACTCTAACCCTAACCTTAACACTAACATTAACCATAACCCTAACCCTAAACCGAACCCTAACATCTAACACTAACACTAACCTTAACACTAAACTTAACCCTAACCCTAACCTCTAATCCTAACAATAAACCTAACCCTAACTCTAACTCTAACCCTAACCATCACCCTAACCTCTAACCCTAACCCTACACCTAACCCTAATCCTACGCTAACCCTAACCTTAACCCTAACCCTAACCCTAAGCCTGTCTAGCTCTAACTCCAACCCTAATCCTAACCCCTAACCCCTAACCCTAACCTGTAACCCTAACATTAACCCTTACCTTAACCCTAATCCTAACCCTAACCTCTAATCCTAAAAATAACCCTAACCCTAACTCTAAATCTCATCCTAACCCTAACCTTTAACCCTAACCCTAAGCCTAACCGTAACCCTATGATAACCCTGCCCTTAACCCTAAAACTAACCCTAGCCCTGTCTAGCTCTAACCCTAACCCGAATCCTAACCCCTAAACCATAACAGTAAACTGTAACTCTAACATTAACCCTAACCTTAAACCTAATAATAACGATAAATCTAACCCTACCCTATCCGCAGCCCTAACCCCAACTCTAACACTAAACAGAACCCTAACGTTACCCTCACCTTAACCCCTAAGCCTAACACTAACTCCTAACTCTAACACTAACCCTAATTGTAACCCTAATCCTTAACCCTAACCCTAATCCTAAACACTAACATTAACACCGAACCCTAACAATAACCCTAATCCTAAATCTGACCCTAACCCTAAACCCTAACACTAACGCTAACCCTGACATTACCCTAACCATAACCCTAACACTAACCCTAAACCCTAACCATAAGCCTAACCCTAACGCAAATATTAACCCTAACCCTGACCTCTAACCCTAACCATAATACTACCGCTTTCCCTAAACTCTAACTCTAAGCCTAACCCTAATCGTAACCCTAACCGTAACCTTAAGAATAAACCTAATCTCTAACCCTAACCCTAAACCTAACCCTAAGCCTGACCCTATGATAAACGTAAACTTAATCCTAACTCTAACCCTCACCCTGTCTGGCTCTAACCCTAAATCTAATCCTAACCCCTAACCCATATGCCTAATCTGTAACCCTAACATTAACCCTAAGCTTAACCCTAAAACTAACCCTAACACTAACCCTAAACCTAACCCTAACTTGAACCCTAACCCTAACCATAACCCTAAAAAGAACCCTAACGTAACACTCACCCTAACCCCTAACCCTAACCCTAACCCTAACTGTAACACTAACCCTAACCCTAAACTCTAACCCTAACACTAAGCCAAAAGCTAATCCCAACCCTAACCATAACCATAAGCATAATGCTAACACTAACCCTAAGATTAACCCTACACCTAACCGGAATTCCTAAGCCTAACAATAAACCTAACCCTAACCCTAACCTTCACCCTACTCATAACCCTAAACATAACCATAATCCTAACACTAACACTAACCCTAACCCTAACGCCAAACCTTATCCCTAACCATAACAATAATGCTAACCCTATCTCTAACCCTAACCCTAACTTCTAAACTTAACCCTATCCCTACCACTAACCCTAATCCTCTAACCCTGACCCTAACCCTAACACTAACACTAACACTAACATTAATCCCAAACATAACCCTAAACCTAAACTTAACCCTAACTGTAACCGTAACCCTAAACAGAACCCTAATGTAACCCTCACCCTAACCCCTAACCCTAACCCTAACGCTAATCCTAACACTAACCCTAACCCTAACCTTAACCCTAACACTAAACCTAACCCTCTAACCCTAATCCTAACTCTAATCTGAACCCTAACCCGAACAATAACACTAACCATAACCCTGACCGCTAATCCTAACACTAACACTAACCATTACCTGACACTCTACCTCTAACCCTGACCCTAACACTCACCCTAATCCTAACCCTAACACTAAACTCTAACCCTAATCCTAACAGTAACACTAACACTAACCATAACCCTAACCCTAAACCTAACCCTAACATCTAACCCTAAGCCTAACCCTAACCCTAACCCTAACCTTAACCCTACGATAACCGTAACCTTAACCCTAACCCTAAACTTAAGCCTGTCTATCTCTAGCCCTAAACCTCATCCTAACCCCTAAACACTAACCCTAACCCGTAACCCTAATATTAACCCTAACCTTAATCCTAACCCTAACCCTAACCTTAACCCTAACACTAACACTAACCTCTAATCCTAACAAAAACCCTAACCCTAACTGTAACCCAAACCCTGATGCTAACCTCTGACCCTAACCCTAAGCCTAACCATAAACCTATGATAAACCTAACCTTAACCCTAACTCTAAACCTAACCCTGTCTAGCTCTAACCATAACCCTAATCCTAACCCCTAACACCTAATCCTAACCCGTAACCCTAACATTAGCCCTAACCTTAACCCTAACCCTAAACCTAACCCTAACCGCAAACTTAAACTTAACTGTAACCCTAAACAGAACTGGAATATAACACTTACCTTAACCCCTAACCCTAACCCTAACCATAAACATAACCATAACCATAATCCTACCTCTAATCCTAACCCTAAACTCTAAACCTAACCTTAACCCTAACACTTACACAACACTCTAACCCTAACCATAACCATAAGCCGAAACCTAACCCTAACCCTAACCCTGATCTCTAATCCTAACACTAACAATAACCATTACCCTAAACTCTACCTCTAACCCTAAACCTAACCCTCACCTTAACCCTAACCCTAACATTAAACTCAAACCCTAACCCTAACACTAACACTAAGCATAACCCTAACCAAAAAACTAACCCTAAAATATAACCCTAACCCTAACCCTAACCATAAACTTGAACCTATGATAACACTAGCCTTAACCCTAACCCTAAACCTAAGCCTGTCTAGCTCTAACCCTAACCCTAATCCTAACCCCTAACCCTAACCTTATTGGTTACCCTAACCCTCTAACCCTAACCCTAACCCTGACCCTAACCCTAACCCTAGCACTGAAACTAAGCACTAACCTTGACCCTAACCCTAACCCTAATCTGAAACATAACCCTAACCCCTAACTTCTAACAGTAACACTAACCATAACCCTAAACCTAACCTTAACCTAACCCAAAACCCTTACCCTAAATCTAACCCTAACCCAAATACCTAACCCTAACTCTAACCCTAACCATAACCATAACCCTGTCTTGCTCTAACCCTAAAGCTAATCCTAACCCCTAAGCCCTAACCCTAACTCGTAACCCTAACATTAACTGTAACCTTAACCCTAACCCTAACCCTAACGCTAACCGTAACCTTAACCCTAATCGTAGCCCTAAAATGAACCACAAATTTACCTTCAAAGTAACCCTTGAGCCTAACCCTAACCTAACCCTAACACTAACTCTAACCCTTACATTAACGGTAACCATAATCCTAAGCGCTAAGCCTAAACCTAAACCTAACCTTCTAAACCTTATCCTAACCCTAACGGTAACGCTAATGCTAATACCTAACCCTAAACGTAACTCTAAATCTAAATCTTACCATAACTCTACCTCTAACCCTAACCCAAGCCCTAACCATAAGCCTAAACCTAACCCTAACCCTAACCCTAACCCTAACCCAAACCCTAATCTATAAATGTAACTGTAACTCTAACCCTAAAGCAAACGGTATGCCTAACCCTAACCCTAACGAAATTCCTAACCCCTAAACTTAACCATTAACCTTAAGCCATAACCCTAAGCTCAATGCCTAACCTTAAGCCCTAACACTAATACTAACCCTAACCATAAGGCTAACCCTAACCCTAATCCTAAACATAACCCTAAACCCTAACTGTAACCTTAACCCTAACCATAACCCTAAACCTAACCTTAACCCAAATCTCTAACCCTAACTCTAACCCTAACCGTAACCCTAATGCTAAACCTAACGCTAAACCTAACCCTATCCCTAATCTGAACCCTACCCATAACCCCACACCTAACACACAACTCTAACCCTAACCCTAACCGCAACTCTAACCCTAACCCTAACCCAAACCCTAACATCAACCACTAATCCTAACTCTAACCCTAACCTTAACCCTAACCCTAACCGTAACACTAAGGTCTAACCAGAACGCTATGACAAAACCTAACCCTAACCATAACACTAACCTTAACCCTAACACTAACCCTAACTCTAACATTAACCCTAAAACTAACCCTAAACCCTAACCCTAAGGATAACCCTATCACTAACCCTAACCCAAAAACTAACCTTTAACCCTAACCCTAACCCTAACTCTAACCCTAACCCTAACCCTAACACTTCACCCTAACACTAACCCTAACACTACCCTAACCCTAACCCCTAAACCTAACTCTAATCCCTAAGCCTAACACTAAACCTAACCCTAACCGTAACCGTCACACTAATCATAACCCTAAACATAACCGTAATCCTAACCCTAACACTAATCATAACCCAACCCCCCTAACCCTAATCCTAAACATAATCATAACCCTATCTCTAACCCTAACCCTAACCTCTAAACCTAACATTAACCCTAAAACTAAACCTAACTCTCTAACCCTAACCCTAACACTAACACTAAACCTAACACCTAAACCTAAGTACTAACCCTAAACCTACCCTAACCCAAACACTAAAACTAACCCTAACCCTAATCCTAATACTAACCAGAAGCCCCTGACACTAACCCAAACCTAACTCTAACCTCTAACCCTAACAATAACCCTAACTCTAACACTAAGCCTAACCCTATCCATGACGCTAAACTCTAACCCTAACCCTAACCCTTACTCTGACCCTACGATAACCCTTACCCAAAACCTGCTTAGCTCTAACCCTAACCCTAACCCTAACCACTAACCCTATCCCTAACAAGTAACCTTAACATTAACCCTAAACTTAACCCTAACCCAAACCCTAATACTAACCCAAACACTAACGATAACCCTAACCCTAATTGTAACCCTAAATCAACCCTAAATTTACCCTCACCCTAACCCCTAACACTAAACCTAAACCTAACCCTATTCCGAACCCTAACTCTAAACCTAACTTTAACCCTAACCATAACCATAACCTCTAAGCTAAAACTAACCCTAATCCTCTAACCCTAACCCTAGTGCTAAACCTAATCTCTAACCATAAACGTAACCCTAACCCTAAACATCACCGTAACCCTAACGCTAAACCTAACTCTAACCCTAATCTTAACCCTAACCTCTAAATCTAACCGTAACCCTAAACCTAACCCTAATCTCTAAACCTAACTGTAACCCTAAACCTAAACATAACCGTAAACCTAATCCTAACCCTAACCCTAACATTAACCCTAACCAAAATCCCTAACACTAACTCTAACCCTAACCCTAACCATAACCCTAACACTAACCCTAACTCTAACACTAACCCTAAACCTAACCCGAAATCATAACCCTAAGGAAAACCCTATCACTAATGCTAACCCAAACCCTAACCTCTAATCCTAACCCTAAACCTAATGCTAACCCTAAACCTAACCCTAATCGTTAACCCTAACACTAACCCTAACACTACACTAACCCTAACCCCTAAACGTAACCCTAATCCCAAAGCCTAACACTAAACCTAAACCTAACACTAAACGTCAGCCTAATCATAACCGTGACCCTAACCCTAACACTAACCGTAACCCTAACCCCTAACCCCAACCATAACCTAAACCATAACCCTATCTCTAACCCTAACCCTAACCTCTAAACCTAAGTTAAATTCTAACACCAAATCTAACACTCTAACCCTAACATTAACCCTAACACTAACCATAACCCCTAACCTTGAGCCATAAGCCCTAACCCTTAGCACTAACCCTAAACCTAAGCCTAACCCGAACCATAAAACTAAACCTAAAACTAATCCTAACCCTAACCCGAACTCTAACCTCTCACCCTAACCCTAACCCTAACCTCTGACCCTAACTATAAGCCTAACCCTAACACTAAGCCTAAGCCTAACCATGATGCTAAACTTTAAACCTAACCCTAACCCTAACCCTGACCCTATGATAACTTTAATCCTAACCCTAACCCAAACCCAAACCCTGTCAAGTTCTAACCCTAAATCTACTCCTAACCACTAACTGCTATCCCTAATGCATAACCTTAACATTAACACTAACCTAAACCCTAAGCCTAACCCTAGTACTAACCCTAACCCTAACCCTAATCTTAACCCTAACCTCAAAATCTAACCATAACCCTAAACCTAACCCTAATCTCTAAACCTAACTGTAACCCTAACCCTAAACCTAACCGTAAACCTAATCCTAACCCTAACCCTAACATTAACCCTAACCAAAATCCCTAACACTAACTCTAACCCTAACCCTAACCATAACCCTAACACTAACCCTAACTCTAACACTAACCCTAAACCTAACCCGAAATCATAACCCTAAGGAAAACCCTATCACTAATGCTAACCCTAACCCTAACCTCTAATCCTAACCCTAAACCTAATGCTAACCCTAAACCTAACCCTAACTGTTAACCCTAACACTAACCCTAACACTACACTAACCCTAACCCCTAAACGTAACCCTAATCCCAAAGCCTAACACTAAACCTAAACCTAACACTAAACGTCAGCTTAATCATAACCCTAACCATAACCGTAACCCTAACCCTAACACTAACCGTAACCCTAACCCCTAACCCTAACCATAACCTAAACCATAACCCTATCTCTAACCCTAACCCTAACCTCTAAACCTAAGTTAAATGCTAACATCAAACCTAAATCTCTAACCCTAACATTAACCCTAACACTAACCATAACCCCTAACCTTGAGCCCTAAGCCCTAACACTTAGCACTAACCATAAACCTAAGCCTAACCCGAACCCTAAAACTAAACCTAAGACTAATCCTAACCCTAACCCGAACTCTAACCTCTCACCCTAACCCTAACCCTAACCTCTAACCCTAACTATAAGCCTAACCCTAACACTAAGCCTAACCCTAACCATGATGCTAAACTCTAACCCTAACATTAACCCTAACCCTAACCCTGACCCTACGATAACTTTAACCCTAACCCTAACCCAAACCCAAACCCTGTCTAGTTCTAACCCTAAACCTACTCCTAACCACTAACTGCTATCCCTAATGCATAACCTTAACATTAACACTAACCTAAACCCTAACCCTAACCCTAGTACTAACCCTAACCCTAACCCTAATCTTAACCCTAACCTCAAAATCTAACCATAACCCTAAACCTGACCCTAATCTCTAAACCTAACTGTAACCCTAACCCTAAACCTAACCGTAAACCTAATCCTAACCCTAACCCTAACATTAACCCTAACCAAAATCCCTAACACTAACTCTAACCCTAACCCTAACCATAACCCTAACACTAACCCTAACTCTAACACTAACCCTAAACCTAACCCGAAATCATAACCCTAAGGAAAACCCTATCACTAATGCTAACCCTAACCCTAACCTCTAATCCTAACCCTAAACCTAATGCTAACCCTAAACCTAACCCTAACTGTTAACCCTAACACTAACCCTAACCCCTAAACGTAACCCTAATCCCAAAGACTAACACTAAACCTAAACCTAACACTAAACGTCAGCCTAATCATAACCCTAACCATAACCGTAACCCTAACCCTAACACTAACCGTAACCCTAACCCCTAACCCTAACCATAACCTAAACCATAACCCTATCTCTAACCCTAACCCTAACCTCTAAACCTAAGTTAAATGCTAACATCAAACCTAAATCTCTAACCCTAACATTAACCCTAACACTAACCATAACCCCTAACCTTGAGCCCTAAGCCCTAACACTTAGCACTAACCATAAACCTAAGCCTAACCCGAACCCTAAAACTAAACCTAAGACTAATCCTAACCCTAACCCGAACTCTAACCTCTCACCCTAACCCTAACCCTAACCTCTAACCCTAACTATAAGCCTAACCCTAACACTAAGCCTAACCCTAACCATGATGCTAAACTCTAACCCTAACATTAACCCTAACCCTAACCCTGACCCTACGATAACTTTAACCCTAACCCTAACCCAAACCCAAACCCTGTCTAGCTCTAACCCTAAACCTACTCCTAACCAATAACCCCTATCCCTAACGCATAACCTTAACATTAACACTAACCTAAACCCTAACCCTAACCCTAGTACTAACCCTAACCCTAACCTAACCCTAATCTTAACCCTAAAAAAACCCTAAATTTACCCTCACTCTAACCCCTAACCCTAACCCTAAACCTAATCCTAACCTGAACCCTAACTCTAACTCTAACCTTAACCCTAACAATAACCATAACCTCTAACCCTCTAACCCTAACCCTAACCCTAATGCTAAACCTAATCTCTAACACAAACGTAACACTAAATTTAAACCTAACTCTAACCCTAACCCAAACCCAAACCCTGTCTAGCTCTAACCCTAAACCTACTCCTAACCACTAACCCCTATCCCTAACACATAACCTTAACATTAACACTAACCTAAACCCTAACCCTAACCCTAACCTTAACCCGAAAACAAACCCTAAATTTAACCTCATCCTAACCCCTAACCCTAACCCTAACCCTAATCCTAACATGAACCCTAACTCTAACTCTAACCTTAACCCTAACCATAACCTCTAACCCTAAACTTAACCCTAACCCTAACCTTAAGTTCCAACCCTAACCTTAACCCTAACCCTGATCTCTAAACCTAACCATAACCCTAATCCTAAACCTAAGCATAACCCAAATCCTAACCCTAACCCAATCAATAATCCTAATCCCTAATCGTAACCCCTAACCTGAAGCAATAACCCTAAGCCTAACCCCTAACGTTAAGCCCTAACACTAATACTAACCATAACACTAAACCAAACCCAAACCCTAATGGTAATCCTAACCCTAAATTAACCCTAACCCTAAACCTAACTCTAACCCTAACACTAAAACAAAACACTAAACTTAACCTTAACCCTAACCCTAACCTTACCCATAAACCTAACCCCTAACTCTGAGTCCCAACCGTAAGCCCTAACCCTAACCGTAACCCTAACCCTAACCCTAACCTCAACCCCTATCCCTAACCCTAGCCCTAACCTTAAACCTACACCAAATCCCTAACCCTAAATCTAACCCTAACACTAACCATAAATATAACACTAACCTTAACACTAACACTAAACTTAGTCCAAACCCTAACCCCAAACCTAAAAATAACCCTATCACTAACCTTAACCCTAACCTCTAACCTTAAACCAAAACCTAAAGCTAACCCTTTCCCTAACCCTAACACTCTAAGCCAAACACTAACCCTAACCCTAAGCCTAACCCTAACCCTAACCCTTAACCCTAACACTAATTCTAACACTAACCCTAACCCTAACCCCTAAACCTACGCCTAATCCCTAAGCCTAACACTAAACCTAACCCTAACCCTAACCGTCACCCTAACAATAACCCTAACCATACCAATAAACCTAACCCTAACACTAAACGTAACCCTAACCCCTAACCATAACCATAAGTATAACCATAACCTATCTCTAAACCTAACCCTAACCTCTAAACCTAAACTTAACCCTAACACTAACCCTAATCCTCTAACACTAAACCTAACCCTAACACTGACCCTAACCACTAACCCTAAACCCTAACCCCTAAGCCTAAACACTAACCCTAAAACTAACCGTAACCCGAACCCTAAAACTAACCCTAACCCTAAGCCTATCCTCTGACCCTAAACCTAAGCATAACCCTAACCTCTAACCCTAAAAATAACCCTAAACCTAACACTAAGCCTAAACCTAATCCCGATGCTAAACTCTAAACCTAACCCTAAACCTAACACTAACCCTACGATAACCCTAACACTAACCATAACCATAACCTTGTCTAGCTCTAACCCTAAACTGAAACCTAACATCTAAGCACTAACCCTAAGCCGTAACCCTAACATTAATCGTAACATTAAGCCTAACCCTAACTCTAATCATAACCCTAAAATGAACCCTAATTTACGTTCACCCTAACCCCAAAGCCTAACCCTAACCTAACCATAACCCTAACTCTAACCCTAATATTAACGCTAACCATAGCCCTAACCTTTAACTCTAAACCTAACCCTAATGCTCTAAACCTAACAGTAACCCTAACCATAACTGTAACGTTAACCTTAATCTCCAACCCTAAACGTAACTCTAAATTTAAACCTTAACGTAACTCAAACTCTAACGGCAACCCAAACCCTAACCATAACCATAACCCTACTCTATAAACGTAACCGTAATGCTAAGCCTAAAACTAATGGTATGCCTAACCCTAATCCTAGACCTAACCATAATACTAACCACTAAAATTAACCACTAACCTTAAGCCATAACCCTAAGCCTAACCCCTAACCTTAAGCCCTAACACTAATACTAACCCTTACCCTAAAACTAACCCTAACACTAACCCTAACCCTAACTCTAACCCTAATGGTAACCCTAAAACCAAGCATAACTCTAAACCTCTAAACCTAACCCTAACCATAACACTAAAACTAACAACCAACGTTAACCCTAACACTAACCCTAATCCTAAACATAACCCTAACCCCTAACTGTAACTGTAACCCTAAACATAACCCTGAACCTAACACTAACCCTAACCCAAAATCCTAACCCTAACTCTAAACATAACCCTAACCCTAACCATAAACCTAACCGCAATCCTAACCCTAACACTAACATAACCCAAACCCCTAACCATAAACATAACCATAACCATAACCATAACCCTATCTCTAAACCTAACACTAATCCCTAAACATAACCTTAACCCTAACACTAAACCTAACTCTCTAAACCTAACCCTAACACTAACCCTAACCCCTAACCATAAACCCTAACCCTAACCAGAAGTAGTATCCCTAAACCTAACCCTAAACCTAACCCTAACCCTAATCTAACCGTAACCGAACCCTAACCTCTGACCCTAAACATAACCCTAACCCTAATCTCTAACCCTAACTGTTACCCTAACCCTTACACTAAGCCTAACCATAACCATGACACTAAACTCTAACCCTAACCCTAACCCTAAACCTAAACCTAACCCTAACCCTCACTTTATGATACCCCTAACCCTAAGCCTAACCCAAACCCTGGCTAACTCTAACCCTAACCCTAATCCTAACCACTAACCTCTATCCCTAACAGGTAACCTTAACATTAACCCTAAACTTAAACCTAACCCTAACCCTAACACTAACCCTAACCCTAACTGTAACCCTAACCCCAATCGTAACCCTAAAACAACCCTTAAATATACCCTCACCCTAACCCCTAACCTGAACCGGAACACTACCTCTAACCCTAACCTTAACCCTAATAACCATAAATTCTAACCTAAACCTAACCCTAACCCTCTAAACCTAACCCTAACCACACACATAACCTTAACCCTAACCCTAACGCTAAACCTAATCTCTAACCCTAAAAGTAACCCTAAATATAAACCTCACCATAACTTAACCATAAACCTAACCCTAACCCTAACAATAAACCTAACCTCTAACCCTAATCATAACCCTAACCCTAACCTTAACCCTAATCTCTAAACCTAACCGTAACTCTAACCCTAAACCTAACCGTAACCCTAATCCTAACCCTAACCCTAACCATAATCCTAACCCAAATCCTAACCCCTAACCTTAAGCCATAACCCTATGCCTAACCCCTAACATTAAGCCCTAACACTAATACTAACAATAACCCTAAACCTAACCCAAACCCTAATGGCAACCCTAACCCCAAACCTAATTCTAACCCTCTAATCCTAAAACTAACCCTGACCCTAATGATAACCCTAACCACAAACCTAACCCTAAGCCTCTAACCCTAACCCTAACTCTAAACGAAACATTAACACTTAACTTTAACTCTAACCCTAATCATAAACCTAACCCTAACTCCTAACTGTAACTGTAACTCTAACCATAACCCTTAACCTAACCCTAACCCTAACCCAAATCCCTAAACCTAACTCTAACCCTAACCCTAACACTAAACCTAAGCCTAACCCCAACCGTAATCCTAAACCTAACACTAAGCCTAAGCCTAACAACTAACCCTAACCCTAACCCTAAACCTAACAGTAACCCTAACCCTACACATAACCCTAACCCCTCACCCTGAGCCCCAACGCTAAGCTCTAACTCTAACACTAACCATAACCCTAACCCTAACCTCAACCCCTAACCCTAACCCTAACTTTTACCCTACCCCAAATCCCTAACGCTAACTCTAACCCTAACCCTAACCCAAAGCCCGAAACCTAAAAATAACCCTATCACTAAATCTAACCCTAACCTGTATCCATAAACCGAAAACTAACGCTAACGCTAACCCTAATTCTAACCCTCTAATCCTAAACCTGACCCTAACCCTAACTGTCACCCTAACCCTTAACCCTAACACTAACCCTAACACTAACCGTAACCCTAACCCCTAAACCTAACCCTAATCCCTAAGCCATACACTAAACCTAACCCTAACCCTAACCGTCACTGTAATCATAGCCCTAACCATAACTGTAACCCTAACCTTAACACTAACAGTAACCTTAACCCCTAACCCTAACCATAAGCATAACCATAACCCTATCTCTAAACGTAACACTAAACTCTAAACATAAAGTTAACCCTAACACTAACCATAACCCTCTAACCCTAACCCTAACACTAACCCTACCCACTAACCCTAAACCCTCAACCCTAACATTAAACACTAACCCTAAACCTAACCCTAACCCAAACCATAAAACTAACCCTAACACTAATCCTAACCCTAACCTCTGACCCTAAACCTAAGCATAACCCTAACCTCTAACCCTAACAATAACCCTAATCGTAAAACTAAGCGTAACCCTAACCCTGACGCTAAACTCTAACACTAACCCTAAACCTAACCCTAACCCTAAAATAACCCTAACGCTAACCATAACCTTAACCATGTCTAGCTCTAACACTAAACCTAATCCTAAACCCTAAGCCCTAACCCTAAACCGGAACCCTAATATTAACCCTAATATTAACCCTAATCCTAACCCTAACCCTAACCCTAACCCTGAACCGTAATGCTAACCTTAATCGTAACCCTAAAATGAACCCAATATTTACCTTGGCCATAAGCCTAACCCTAACATAACCCTAACCCTAACTCTAACCCTAAACTTAAAGTTAACCATAACCCTAACCTCTAACCCTAAACCTAACCCTAACCCTCTAAAACTAACCCTAACCCTAACCTCTAAACCTAACAGTAACCCTAAACCTAACCCTAAATCTACCCGTAACCCTCAACCTAAACTCTAACCCTAACCGTAACCTTAAGCCTAAATGTAATCCTATGATAACACTACCCTTAAGCCTAACCCTAACCCTAACCCTCTAACCCTAAAACTAACCCTAACCCTAATGATAACCCGAACCGTAAACATAACCCTAACCCTCTAACACTAACCCTAACCCTAACTCTAACCTTAAAGCTAACACTAAAACTAACAAATAACCTTAACCCTAACCCTAACCCTAACTCTCACCCTACGATTCCCCTAACCCTAACCCTAACATAAACCCTGGCTAGCTCTAACCCTAACCCTAATCATAACCACTACCCTTATCCCTAACACATAACCTTAACATTAACCCTAACCTTAAACCTAACCCTAAAACTAACACTAACCCTAACCCTAACAGTAACCTGAAACTTAACTCTTACCCTAACCTTAACCCTCACCATAACCATAAATTCTAACCTAAACCTAACCCTAACCCTCTAACCCTAAACCTAACCCTAATCCTAACCCTAACCCTAACCCTAAGCCTAACACTAACACTAAACATCATCTCTAACCCTAAAAGTAACCCTAAATCTAAAACTCACCATGACCATAACCATAAACCTAACCCTAACCCTAACAATAACAGTAAGCTCTAAACCTAACCGTAACCCTAACCCTAACCTTAACCCTAATCTCTAAACCTAACGGTAACCCTAACCCTAAACCTAACCATAACCCTAATCCTAACCCTAACCATAATCCTAGCCCCTAATCCTAACCCCTAACCTTAAGCCATAACCCTAAGCCTAACCCCTAACGTTAATCCCTAACAGTAATACTAACACTAACCCTAAACCTAACCCAAACCCTAATTGCAACCCTAACCCCAAACCTAAATCTAACCCTCTAATACTAAAACTAACCCTAATACTAATGGTAACTCTAACTCCAAACCTAACCCTAACTCTCTAACCCTAACCCTAACACTAACTCTAATCCTAACCCTAACACTAAAACTAACGACTAACATTAACCTTAACTCTAACCCTAATCATAAACCTAACCCTAACTCCCAACTGGAACTGTAACTCTAACCATAAACCTTAAACTAACCCTAACCCTAACACAAATCCCTAAAACTAACTCTAACCCTAACCCTAACACTGAACCTAAGCCTAACCCTAACTGTAATCCTAACCCTAACACTAACCCTAAGCCTAACACCTACCCCTAAATTAACCGTAAACCTAAGCCTAAACATGTGCCTACCCATAATTCTAAAACCTCACCCTGAGCCCCAACCCTAAGCCCTAACCCTAACACTAACCCTAACCCTAACCTCAACCCCTAATCCTAACCCTAAACTTAACTTTAACCCTACCTCAAATCCCTAACCCTAACTCTAACCCTAACCCTAAACGTAACTATAACCCTAACCCTAACGCTAACACTAACCCTAACCCTAACCCTAAGCCCCAAACCTAAAAATTACCCTATCATTAAACCTAACCCTAACCTCTAACCATAAACCGAAACCTAACACTAATGCTAACCCTAACCCTAACTCTCTAAAGCTAACCCTGACCCTAACTGTAAAGCTCTCTAAAGCTAACCCTTAACCCTAACACTAACTTTAACCCTAACCCCTAAACTTAACCCTAATCCTTAAGCCATACACTAAACCTAACCCTAACCCTAACCATCACCCTAATCATAGCCCTAACCATAACCGTAACCCTAACACTAACACTAACCATAACACTAACGCCAAACCCTAACCATAAGCATAACCATAAATCTATCTCTAAACCTAATCCTAAGCTCTAAACATAAACTTAAACCTAACCCTAACCCTAACACTAACACTACCACTAACCCTAAACCCTAAATCCTAACATTAAACACTAAACCTAAACCTAACACCAACCCGAATCACAAAACTAACACTAACCCTAATCCTAACCCTAACGTCTGACCCTAAATCTAAGCATAACCCTAACCTCTAACCCTAACAATAACCCTAACCGTAACACTAAGCGTAACGCTAACCCTGATGCTAAACTCAAACCCCAACCCTAAACCTAACCCTAACCCTATGATAACCCTAACCCTAACCATGAACATAACCCTGTCTAGCTCTAACACTAAACCTAATCCTAAACCTTAAGCCCTAACCCTAAACCGTAACCCTAATATTAACCATAACATGAACCCTAACCCTAACCCTAACCGCAACCCTAATTGTAACCCTAAAACGAACAATAAATTTAGCTTCTCCCTAACCCGTAAGCCTAACCGTAACCTATCCCTAACCCTAACTCTAACCCTAAACTTAACGCTAAACATTAACCTAACCTGTAACACTAACCTGTAACCCTAAACATAACCCCAAACATCTAGGCCTTACCCTAATCCTTAACCCGAACCCTAACCAGAACCCTAATCCTAAACCTGACCCTAACACTAAACCTTAACTCTAACGCTAACCCTAACATTACCCTAAGCAAAACCCTAACGCTAACCCTAACCCTAACCTTAACGCTAACCCTACCCATAAACCTAACCCCTAACCCTGAGCCCTAACACTAAGCCCTAACCCTAAACTTAATCCTAACTATAACCATAACCCTAACCACAACCCGTAACCCTAAACCTAACCCTAACCTTAACACTAATCCGAATCAATAACCCTAAATCTAAACCTAACACTAACCATAACCATAACCCTAAACAGAACGATAACACTAACCCTAACCCGAGCACGAACCTGAACCCTAAACCCTAACCCTAACGATAACCCTATCGCTAACACTAATCCTAAACCTAAACATAATGCTACCCTAACACTAACCCTAATACTCTAACCCTAAACCTAACCCTAACCCTAACCCTAAACCTAATCCTAATGCTAACCCTAACCATAACCCTAACCATAACGCTAACCCTAACCATAACACTAAGTCGAATGCTATCCCAACCCTAAGACTAACCCCTAACTCTAACACTCAACCTAACCCTAAACCTAACCCAAACCTTAACCCCTAACCATAACAGGAGCCCTAAGAATAACCCTAACCCATAACCCTAAAACTAACCCTAACACTACCTAAACCCTAACCTCTAAACCTAACCCTAATCCCTAAACCTAACACCAAACCTAACCCTCACCATCACCCTAATCATAACCCCAACCATAACCGTAACCCTAACCCTTACACTAACCGTAACCCTAATGCCTAAATTTAACCATAACCATAAACATAAACCTATCTCAAACCCTAACCCTAACCTCTAAACCTAACCTTAACATTAACACTAAACCTAACTCTCTAACCCTAATGGTACCCCTAACCTAACCATAACACTAACCCTAACCTCTAACCCCTAAACCTAACCCCTAACTGGAAGCACTAACCCTAAACCTAACCCTAACCCAATCCCTTAAATTTAACCCTAACACTAATCGTAACCGTAACCTGAACTCTAACCTCTGACCCTAGCCCTAAACCTAACCCTAACCTCTAACCCTAACAAAAACCCTAACCCTAGCATGAAGCCTAACCCTAATCATGATGCTAAACTGTAACCAAAAACCTAACCCTAACCCAAACACTCTCTAGCTATAACCCTAATCCTAATCCTAACCACTAACACCTATCCCTAAACCGTAAACTTAACATTAACCCTAAACTTAACCCTAACCCTAACCATAACCCTAACCCTAATCGTATCCCTAAAACAAACCCTAAATTTACCCTCACCCTAACCCCTAACCCTAACCCTAACCCTAACCCTGACTCTACACCTAACCCTCACCCCAAACTCTAACCCTATCCAGAATGCTAAGCATAAACCTAATCCTACAATAATCCTACCCTTAACCCTAACCCTAACCCTAACGCTAACCCTGTCTAGATCTAACCCTAACCCGAATCCTAACCCCTAACACCTAACCCTAACCTGTAACACTAACATTAACCCTAATCTTAACCCGAACACTAAAACTAACTTTAAACGCCACCCTAACCGTAACTGTAACCCAAAACAGAACCATAATGTTACCCTCACACTACACCCTAACACTAACACTAACCATAACCCCAACCCAAACCATAACACTAACCCTAATCCTAACACTAACAATAATCCTAATCTTAACTCTAATCCCTAACACTAACCCTAAAACTAACCCTAACCACTAACCGTAACCCCTAACCCTAAACCAAAACATAACCCTAATATTAAACCTGACCCTAACCATAAACCCTAACCTTAACGCTAACACTAACTTTACCCCAACCATAACCCTAACACTAAACCTAAACCTAACCCTAACCCTAAACCTAAACCTACCCATAAACCTAACCCCTAACCCTGAGACCTAACAATAAGCCCTAACCGTAAACTTAATCCTAACCATAACCGTAACCCTTACCACAACACCTAAACCTAACCCTAACCCTAACCTTAACCCTAACCCAAATCAATAATGTTAAATCTAAACCTAACCATAAACATAACCATTACACTAAACGTAACGATAACCCTAACCCTAACACTAACCCGAACCCTAAACCCTAACCCTAACGATAACCCTATCACTAACACTAACCCTAACCTCTAATCCTAAACCTGAACGTAATGCTAACCCTAACACTAACCATAACACTCTAACCCAAAACCTAACACTAACCCTAACCCTAACCCTAACCCTAACCCTAAACCTAATCCTAATCCCTAAACCTAACACTAAACCTAACCCTAATACTCACCATCACCCTAATCATAACCCTAACAATAACCGTTACCCTAACCTTTACACTAACCGTAACACTAACACCTAAACATAACCATAACCATAATCATAACCCTATCTCTAACCCTAACCCTAACCTCTAAACCTAACCTTAATACTAACACGAAACCTAACTCTCTAACCCTAATGGGTACCCTAACCTAACCCTAACACTAACCCTAACCGCTAACCCTAAACCTAACCCCTAACTGTAAGCACTAACCCTAAACCTAACCTGAACCCAAACACATAAAACTAACCCTAACCCTAATCGTAACCCTAACCTGAACCCTAACATCTGACCCTAAACCTAAACCTAAACCTAACCCTAACCTCTAACCCTTACAAAAACCCTAACCCTAGCATGAAGCCTAACCCTAATCATGATGCTAAACTGTAACCCTAACCCTAACCGAAAACCTCTCTAGCTATAACCCTAATCCTAATCCTAACCACTAACCCCTATCCCTAACCCGTAAACTTAACATTAACCTAAACTTAACCCTAACCCTAACCATAACACTAACCGTAATCGTATCCCTAAAACAAGCCCTAAATTTACCCTCACCCTAACCCCTAACCCTAACCCTAACCCTAAATGGAACCCTAACTCTAACCTGACCTTAACCCTAACCATAACCATAACCTCTAAACCTAACCCTAACCCTAACCCTAACCCTAAACTTAACCCTAAACATAACGCTAAACTTAATTTCTAACCCTGAACATAACCCTAAATCTAAACCTAACACTAACCTAACTTTAACCCTAATCCTAACCCTAACCTCTAACCTTAAGAGTAACCCTAATCCTAACTGTAACCCTAAACTCTAAACCTAACTGTAACCCTCAACCTAAAACTAACCCTAACCCTAATCCTAAACCTAAACCTAACCACAATCCTAACCCCTAATTCTAACCAGTAACGTTAAGCCATAACCCTAAGCCTAACACCTAACATTAAGCCATAACACTAATACTAACACTAACCCTAAACCTAACCCAAACCCTAATTGTAACCTTAACCCCAAACCTAAACCTAACTCTCTAACCCTAATCCTAACCCTAAAACAAAAACTAACCACTAACCTTAACCTTAACCCTAACCCTAATCGTAAACCTAACTCTAACCCCTAACTGTAACCATAACTCTAACCATAACCCTAACCCTAACCCTAACCCTAACCCTAACCCAAATCACTAAACCTAACTCTAACACTAACCCTAACACTAACACCAAGGCTAACCCTAACCGAAATCCTAACCCTAACCCTAACTCTAACCCTAAACCTAGCCCAAATTCCTAACCCTAACTCTAACCCTAACACTAACTGTAACTATATCCCTAACCTAACCCTAACACCAACCCTAACCCAAACCCTAAGCCTCAAACCAAAAAATATCCCTATCACTAACCCTAACCCTAAGCTCTAACCATTAACCGAAACCTAACGCTAACCCTAACCCTAAACCTAACCCTCTAACCCTAACCCTAACCCTAACACTAACACTAACACTAACCGTAACCCTTAACCCTAACACTAACACCAACATTAACCCTAACCCTAACCCCTAAAACTAACCCTAATTCCTAAGCCTAACACTAAACCTAACCCTAACCCTAACCGTCACCCTAATCATAGCCATAACCATTAGCGTAACCATAACCCTAACACAAACCATAACCCTAACCCCTAAACGTAACCATAAGAATAACCATAACCATATCTGTAAACCTAACCCTAAACTCTAAGCATAAATTTAACGTAACAATCACCCCAACACTCTAACCCTAACCCTAATCCTAACCTTGACCATAACCCTAACAGTAACCCTAACGACTAACCCTAAACCCTAACCCCAAACCCTAAACACTAACTCTAAACCTAACCCTAACCCGAACCCTAAAACAAACACTAACCCTAACCTAAACCTAACCCTAACATCTGACCCTAACCCTAAGCATAACGTTAACCTCTAACACTAATAATAACCCTAAACCAAACACTAAGCATAACCCTATCCCTGATTCTCAACTCTAACCCTAACACTAACCCTAACCCTAACCCTAAACATAACCCTGTCCAACTCTAACCCTAAACCTAATCCTAACCCCTAAGCTCTAATCCTATCCCGTAACTCTAACATTAACTGTAACCTTAAACCTAACCCTAACCCTAACCGTAACTGCAACCCTAATCGTAACCCTAAAAGGAACCCTAAATTTAGCTTCACCCTTACCCGTAAGCCGAACCCTAACCTATCCCTAACCCTAACTTTAACCCTAAACTTAACGCTAACAATAACCCTAACCTGTAACCCTAAACCTAACCCCAACCCTCGAGACCTAACCCTAACCGTAACACTAAAACTAATGCTAACACTAATCTCTAACCCTAAACGAAACTCCAAATCTAAACCTTACAGTAACTCTAACCCTAACCCTAACACAAACCCCAACTGTTACCCTAACCCTAACACTAACCCTAACCCTAACACTAACACTAACACTAACACTAAACCTAATCTATAAACGTAACTGTAACCCTAAACCTAAAACTAATGATATGCCTAACGCTAACCCTAACCCTAACCATAAACCTAACCCCTAAATAACCACTAACCTTAATCCATATCCCTAAGCCTAACCCCTAACCTTAAGCCCTAACACTAATACTAACCCTAACCCTAAACACTAACCCTGACTGTACCCCTAAATCTAAACCTAACCATAACCCTGACCCTAAATCTTACAAAACCATAACTCTAACCCTAGCCCTAACACTAACAATAACCCTGAACTCTAACCCTAACACTAACCCAAACAATTACCCTAAACTCTAATGCTAAACCTAACCCTAACCCTCACTCTAACCGTAACACTAACACTAAATTCAAACCCTAACCGTAACACTAACACTAACCATAACCCTAACCCTAAACCTAACCCTAACATCTAACACTGATACTAAGCCTAACCCTAAACTTAATCGTAACCCTAACCCTAACCTCTAACCCTAAAAATAACCCTAACTCTAACTCTAGCCCTAATCATCACCCTAAACTCTAAGCCTACGATAACCCTAACCTTAACCCTAACCATAAACCTAAGCCTGTCTAGCTCTAATCCAAGCCCTAATCCTAACCCCTAACCCCCAATACTAACCCGTAACTCTAGCATTAATCCTAACCTTAACCCTATCCCTAACACTAACCCTAAACCTAAACTATAATCCTAACAATAACCCTAACCCTAACTCTAACCCTAACCCTAAACCTAATCTCTAACCCTAACCCTAAGCCTAAAAGTAACCCTAGGATAACCCTGTCATTAACCCTAAACCTAAGCTTAACCTTGTCTAGGTCTAAGCCTAACCTGAATAATAATCCCTAACCCCTAACAGTAAACTGTAACACTAACATTAACCCTAACCTTAAAGCTAACACTAATACTAAACCTAAACCTAACTTATCGGCAACCCTAACCCCAACTGTAACACGAAACACAACCCTAACGTTACCCTCACACTAACACCTAACCATAACACTAACCCTAACTCCTATCCCAAACTAAATCCTAACACTAACACTAATCATAACCCTAATCCTTAACCCTAACCCGAACCAGAACCCTAACCATAACCATAACCACTAACACTAACACCTAACCCTAACCATAACCATAACCCTAATCCTAAACCTGAATCTAACCGTAAACCCTAACCCTAACGTTAACCCTGACTTTACCCTAACCATAATCGTAACACTAACCCTAATCCCTAACCTTAACCCTAACCCAAATATTAAGACTAACCCTAACCTCTAACACTAAATAAACACTACCGCTTTCCCTAAACTCTAACTCTAAGCCTAACCCTAATCCTAAACCTAACTGTAAACATAACAATAACCCTAATATCTAATCCTAACCCTATACCTAACACTAACCCTAAAACTAACCCTACGATAAACCTAAACTTAATTCTAACTCTAAACCTAACCCTGTCTAGCTCTAACACTAACTCTAATGCTAACCCCTAACCCATATCCCCAACCCATAATCCTAACATTAACCCTAAGCTTAACGCTAAACCTAAACCTAACACTAACCCTAACCCTAAAATTAACCTTAACCATAACCCTAACCCTAAATGTAACCCTAAACAGTACCCTAACATAACCCTCACCCTAAACCCTAACCCAAACCCTAACCCTAAAACAAATATTAACACTAACCCTGACCTCTAACACTTACTAGAACATTACCGCTTTCCCTAAACTCTAACTCTAAGCCTAACCCTAATCCTAACCCTAACCGTAAACATAACAATAACCCTAATATTTAACCCTAACCCTAACCCTAACGCTAACCCTAAAACTAACCCTAGGAAAAACATCAACTTAATCCTAACCCTAACCCTAACCCTGTCTAGCTCTAACCCTAACTCTAATGCTAACCCCTGACCCATATCCCTAACCCATAATTCTAATATTAACCCTAAGCTTAACCCTAAACCTAAACCTAATACTAACCCCAACCCTAAAATTAACCTTAACCGTAACCCTAACCCTAAATGTAACCCTAAAGAGAACCCTAATGTAACGCTCACCCTAACCCCTAACCCTAACCCTAACCCTAACTCAAATATTAACACTAACCCTGACCTCTAACACTAACTAGAACACTACTGCTTTCCCTAAACTCTAACTCTAAGCCTAACCCTAATCCTAACCATAACCTTATACATAACAATAACGCTAATATCTAACCATGACCCTAATGCTAACCCTAAAACAAATCCTACGATAAACCTAAACTTAATCCTAACCTTAAACCTAACCTTGTCTATCTCTAACGCTAACTCTAATGCTAACCCCTAACCCATATCCCTAACCCGTAATCCTAAAATTAATCCTATGCTTAACCCTAAACCTAACACTAACGCTAACCTTAACGTTAACCTTAACCTTAACCCTAACCCGAAATGTAACCCTAAACAGAACACTAATGTAACCCTCACACTAACCCCTAACCCTAACACTAACCCTAACCCTAATCCGAAAAATAACCCTAACCCATAACTGTAATCGTAACCAAAACCATAACGCTAAGCCTAACTCTAACCCTAACCCAAAACCCTAACCCTAAATCTGACCCTAACCCAAATCCCTAACCTTAATTCTAACCCTAATCCTAACCCTAACTGTAATCCTAACCCTAAACTTAACCCTAACCCTAAACCTAACCCTAACTGTAACCTTAACCCTAAACCTAATCCCTAACAATAACCTGAACTTTAACCCTAAACCTCTGAACCTAAAGTTAATGCAAACCGTAACCCTAAAACTAACCTCTGAACCTAAACCTAACCCTAATGCTAAAACTACCCCAACACTAACCCTAACCCTAAACCTAATCCTAACTCTAACCCCTAACCAAAACCCTAACCCTAACCCTAACACTAAACCTAACATTAACCCTAATCCCTAACTCTAACCCTAACCCTAACACTAACACTAACCCTAAGCCAAAACCTAACCCTAACCCTGACCTCTAACCCTAACACTAACCCTATAAAGTACTCTAAACTCTAACACTAACCCTAATCCTAACCCTCACCCTATCCTTAACTCTAACCCTTAACTTAGCCCTAACCTGAACCCTAACCTCTAAACCTAACAATAACCCTAACCCTAACCCTAACTCTACCCCTAACCCTCACCCCATACTCTAACCCTAACCGGAACGCTAAGCATAAACCTAAGTCTACAATAATACTACCTTTAACCATAACCCTAACCCTGTCTAGATCTAAACCTAACCCGAATCCTAACCCCTAACACCTAACCCAAACCTGTAACCCTAACATTAACCCAAACCTTAACCCGAACACTAACCATAAAACTAAACACCACCCTAACCGGAACTGTAACCCTAAACAGAACCATAAGGTTACCCTCACCCTACCCCCTAACACAAACACTAACCCAAACCCCCAACCCAAACCCTAACACTAAACCTAACCCTAACACTAACAATAATCTTAATCCTAACTCTAATCCAAAACCCTACCCCTAAAACTAACCCTAACCACTAACCTTAACCCCTAACCCTAACCCAAAATATAACCCTTATATTAAACCTGAAAGCTAACCCTAAACCCTAACCCTAACGCTAAACCTAACATTACCCTAACCGTAACCCTAATGCTAACACTAACCCAAACCCTAACCCTAACCCTAACCCTAACCCTAACCCATAACCCTGAGCCCTAACACTAAGCCCTAACCCTAAAATTAATCCTAACCATAACCCTAAACCTAAGCCTCAAACCAAAAAACAACCCTATCTCTAACACTAACCCTAAGCTCTAACCATAAACTGAAACCTAACGCTAACCCTAACACTACCCCTAACACTCTAACCCTAACCCTAACCCTAACACTAACTGTAACCCTTAACCCTAACACTAATCCCAACACTAACCCTAACCCTAACCCCTAAAACTAACCCTAATCCATAAGCCTAACACTAAACCTAACTCTAACCCTAACCGTCACCCTAATCATAGCCCTAACCATAAGCGTAACCATAACCCTAACACAAACCGTAACCCTAACCCCTAACAGTAACCATAAGAATAACCATAACCCTATCTGTAAACATAACCCTAAACTCTAAGCATGAATTTAACCTAACACTCACCCTAACTCTGTAACCCTAACCTTAACCCTAAGAGTAACCCTAACCACTAACCATAAACCCTAACCCCTAACCCTAAACACTAACCCTAACCTAACCCTATCATCTGACCCTAACCCTAAGCATAACCTTAACCTCTAACCCTAATAATAACCCTAAACCAAACACTAAGCATAACCCTATCCCTGATGCTAAACTCTAACATTAACCCTAAATCTAACCCTAACCCTAAACATAACCCTGTCCAACTCTAACCCTAAACCTAATCCTGACCCCTAAGCCCTAACCCTAACCCATAACCCTAACATTAACTGTAACCTTAACCCTTACCCTAACCCTAACCATAACGGCAACCCTAATGGTAACCCTAAAACGAACCCTAAATTTAGGTTCACCCTAACCCGTAAGCCTAACGCTAACCTATCCCTAACCCTAACTCTAACCCTAAACTTAACGCTAAACATAAACCTAACCTGTAACCCTAAACCTAACCCTAACCCTCTAGACCTAACCCTAACCCTAACCCTAAACCTAATGCTAAGACTAATCTCTAACCCTAAACGTAACTCCAAATCTAAACCTTAACATAACTCTAACCCTAACCTTAACACAAACCCCAACTGTAACCATAACCCTAACTCTAACCCTAACACTAACACTAATACTAACAATAACATTAACCCTAAACCTAATCTATAAACGTAACTGTAACCCTAACCCTAAAACTAATGGTATGCCTAACGCTAACCCTAACCCTAACCATAAACGTAACCCCTAAATTTAACCACTAATATTAATCGATATCCCTAAGCCTAACCCCTAACATTAAGCCCTAACATTAATACTAACCCTAACCCTAACCCTAACACTAACCCTAATGCTAATCTCTAACCCTAACCGTACCCCTAAATCTAAACCGAACCATAACCCTGACCCTATATCTTACAATAACCATAATTCTAACCCTAAACCTAACACTAACAATAACCCTGAACTCTAACCCTAACACTAACCCAAACAATTTCCCTAAACTCTAACGCTAACCCTAACCCTAACCTTCACCTTAACAGTAAGACTAACACTAAACTCAAACCCTAACCCTAACACTAACACTAACCCTAACCCTAACCCTAAACCTAACCCTAACATCTAACACTAATACTAAGCCTAACCCTAAACTTAATCGTAACCCTAACGCTAACCTCTAAACCTAACAATAACCCTAACTCTAACTCTAGCCCTAAGCATCACCCTAAACTCTAAGCCTATGATAACCCTAACCTTAACCCTAACCATAAACCTAAGCCTGTCTAGCTCTAATCCAAGCCCTAATCCTAAACCCTAACATCAACACTAACCCGTAACTCTAACATTAACCCTAACCTTAAACCTATCCCTAACACTAACCCTAACCCTAAGCCTAACCTCCAATCCTAACAAAATAACCCTAACCCTAACTCTAAACCTAACCCTAACCCTAACCTCTAAACCTAACCCTAAGCCTAACCGTAACCCTACGATAACCCTGCCCTTAACCCTAAACGTAACCTTAACCTTGTCTAGGTCTAACCCTAACCTGAATCATAACCCCTAACCCCTAACAGTAACCTGTAACCCTAACATTAACCCGAAACTTAAACCTAACACTAACGCTAACACTAACCCTAACCTATCCGAAACCCTAACCCCAAGTGTAACATGAAACAGAACCCTAACATTGCCCTCACACTAACCCCTAACCCTAACACTAACCCTAATTCCTATCCCAAACTCTAACCCTATCACTAACACTAATCGTAACCCTAATCCTTAAACCTAACCCTAACACCGAACCATAACCCTAACCATAACCCTAATCTTAAACCTGAATATTACCCTAAACCCTAACCCTAACGTTAACCCTGACTTTACCCTAACCATAAACCTAACACTAACTCTAATCCCTAACCTTAACACTAACCCTAACACAAATATTAACACTATCCGTGACTTCTAACACTAACTAGAACACTACCGCTTTCCCTAAATTCTAACTCTAAGCCTAACACTAATCCTAACCCTAACTGTAAACATAACAATAACCCTAATATCTAACCCTAACCCCAAAACTAACCCTACGATAAACCTAAACTTAATCCTAACCCTAACCCTGTCTAGCTCTAACCCTAACTCTGATGCTAACCCCTAACCCATATCCCTAACCCATAATCCTAACATTAACCCTAAGGTTAAACCTAAACCTAAACCTAACACTAACCCTAACCATAACATTATCCTTAACCGTAACCCTAACCCTAAATGTAACCGTAAACAGAACCATAACGTAACCCTCACCCTAACCCCTAACTCTAACCCTAACTCTAACCCAAATAATAACACTAACCCTGACATCTAACACTAACTAGAACCCTACCACTTTCCCTAAACTCTAACTCTAAGCCTAAACCTAATCCTAACCAAACCATAAACATAATAGTAACCCTAACCCTAACCCTAACCCTAGCCCGAACCCTAACCCTAAAACTAACCCTACGATAAACCTAAACTTAATCCTAACACTAACCCTAAACCTAACCCTGTATAGCTCTAACCTTAACTCTAATGCTAACCCCTAACCCATATCCCTAAGCCGTAATCCTAACATTAACCCTAAGCTTAACCCTAAACCTATACCAAATACTAACCCTAACGCTAAAATTAACCTTAACCGTAACCCTAACCCTAAATGTAACTCTAAACAGAAACCTAACGTAATGCTCACCGTAACCCCTAACCATAACCCAAACCCTAAACCAAATATTAACACTAACCCTGACCTCTAAAACTAACTAGAACCCTACTGCTTTCCCTAAACTCTAACTCTAAGCCTCACCCTAATCCTAACCCTAACCGTAAACATAACAATAACTGTTGGGAGCCGTGGCACTGTCAAGTCATCAGACGCGGTGATTGCGAGGCCTGTGGGAAAGTACAAAAGCCTGAGCTAGATTACCCCTCTCATCGAGCCCGCCTGTGTGGCACCTGTTTCTTATCACCCCACTAAGTTCCCGCCTCACAGGGTAGTCTGCCTAGCTATTAATCCTATATATAGCCAGTGCCTCCACCCCCGAGAGAGAGAGAGAAGCACAAAAGGAGCCGCGGGGAGCGGACCGGTAGAGGCTTCGGGAGAGACTGAAGCACAAAAGGAGCCGCGGGGAGCGGACCGGTAGAGGCTTCGGGGCAGACTGAAGCACGGAAGGAGCCGCGGGGAGCGGACCGGTAGAGGCTTCGGGGCAGACTGTATAAGGAGAGAATAAAGAAAAGCCTGACCACCGCCAGACCTTGTCGTGTGTCTTTCCTGCCGGCCGGGAGGACATTGACAAATAACCCTAATATCTAACCCTAAACTTAACTCTAACCCTAAAACAAATCCTATGATAAACCTAAACTTAATCCTAACCTTAACTCTAACCCTGTGTAGCTCTAACCGTAACTCTAATGCTAACCCCTAACCCATTTCCCTAACCAGTAATCCTAACATTAACCCTGCTTAATCCTAAACCTAAACCTAACACTAACCTTAACCATAACATTAACCTTAACTGTAACCCTAAGCCTAAATGTAACCCTAAACAGAACCCTAAAGTAACCCTCACCCTAACCCCTAACCCTAAACTAACCCTCACCCTAATCCGAAAAATAACCCTAAACCATAACTGTAACTGTAACCCTAACCATAACCCTAAGCCTAACTCTAGCACTAACCCAAATCCCTAACCCTAAATCTGACCCTAACCCAAATCCCTAATACTAACTCTAACCCTAATCCTAACCCTAAGCCTAACCCTAACTGTAATCCTAAACCTAAACTTAACCCTAACCCTAAACCTAAACCTAACCTTAACCTTAACCCTAAACGTAATCCCTAACCATAACCTGAAATTTAACCCTAAACCTCTGAACTTAATGCTAATGCAAACTGTAACCCTAACACTAACCTCTGAACCTAACCCTAACCCTAACGCTAAAACTACCCCTAACACTAAACCTAACCCTAATCCTATCTCTAAACCCTAACCCAAACTCTAACCCTAACCTTAACACTAAACCTAACCTTAACCCTAATCCCTAACTCTAACTCTAACCCCAACACTAACACTAACCCTATCCCAAACCCTAACCCTAACCCTGACCTCGAACCCTAACACTAACCCTATCAAGTACTCTAAACTCTAACTCTAACCCTAACCCTTCCCCTCACCCTATCCTTAAACCTAACACTTAACTTAGCCCTAACCCGAACCCTAACCTCTAAACCTAACAATAACCCTAACCAAAACTCTAACTCTACCCCTAACCCTCACCCTAAACTCTAACCCTAACTGAACCCTAAGCATAAACGTAATCCTACAATAATCCTACCCTTAACCCTAACCATAACCCTGTCTAGATCTAACCCTAACCGAATCCTAACCCCTAAGACCTAACCCTAACCTGTAACCCTAACATTAACCCTAACCTTAACCCGAACACTAAACCTAACACTAAACGCCACCCTAACCGTAACTGTAAACATAAACAGAACCATAATGTTACCCTCACACTACCCCCTAACACTAACACTAACACTAACCCTAACCCCCAACCCAAACCCTAACACTTACAATAATCCTAATCCTAACTCTAATCCATAACACTAACCCTAAAACTAACCCTAATCACTAACCCTAACCCCAAACCCTAACCCAAAACATAACCCTTATATTAAACCTGACCCTAACCCTAAACTCTAACTATACGCTAACCCTAACATTACCCTAACCATAACCCTAACGCTAACCCTAACTCTAACCCTAAACCTACCCATAAACCTAACCCCTAACCTTGAGCCCTAACACTAAGCCCTAACCCTAAACTTAATCCTAACCATAACCGTAACCCTAACCACAACCCCTAACCCTAACCCTATCCATAACATTAACCCTAACCCAAATCAATAACCCTAAATCTAAACCTAACCATAAGCCTAACTATAACTCTAAACCTAACGATAACACTAAACCTAACCCGAACACGAACCCTAAACCCTAACCCTAATGATAACCATATCACGAACACTAACCCTAACCTCTAATCCTAAACCTAACACTAAAACTAAATCTAAACCTAACCCTAACCTTAACTCTAACACTAACAGTCGAACCCTATACCTAACCCTAACACTAAACCTAATCCTAATGCTAACCCTAACCATAACCCTAACCATAACGCTAACCATAACCATAACACTAATATTTATGCTATCACAACCCTAACACTAACCCCTAACCCTAACACTCACCCGAACCCGAAACCTAACCCAAACCGTAACCCCTAAACATAACAGGAGCCCTAAGCCTAACCCTAACCCATAACACTAAAGCTAACCTTAACACTACCTAAACCCTAACCTCTAAACCTAACACTAATCTCTAAACCTAACACTAAACCTAAACCTAACCCTCATCATCACCCTTATCATAAACTAACCATAACCGTAACCCTAACCCTTACACTAACCGTAACCCTAACCCCTAAACTTAACCATAACCATAACCATAACCCTATCTCTAACCCTAACCCTAACCTCTAAACCTAACCTTAACACTAACACTAAACCTAACTCTCTAACCCTAATAGTAACCCTAATCTAACCCTAACACTAACCCTAACCCTAACCCTAATCCTAACTGGAACCCTAACTCTAACCTTAACGTTAACCCTAACCATAACCATAACCTCTAAACCTAAACCTAACCCTAACCCTAAACCTAACCCTAACCCTAAACTTACCCATAAACCTAACGCTAAACTTAATCTCTAACCCTGAACATAACCCTAAATCTAAACTTAACCCTAATCCTAAATTTAACCCTAACCCTAAACCTAACCTCTAACCCTAACCATAAACCTAACCCTAATTGTAACCCTAATCTCTAAACCTAACTGTAACCCTCACCCTAAAACTAACCATAACCCTAACGCTAACAACAATCCAAACCCCTAATTCTAACCAATAACCTTAAGCCATAACCCGAAGCCTAACACCTATCTTTAAGCCACAACACTAATACTAACACTAACCCTAAACCTAACCCAAACCCTAATGGTAACCCTAACCCCAAACCTAAACCTAACACTCTAACCCTAATCCTAACACTAAAACGAAAACTAACCACTAACCGGAACTTTAACACTAACCCTAATCGTAAACCTAACTCTAACCCCTAACTGTAAGCTTAACTCTAACCATAAACCGAACCCTAACCCAAATCCCTAAACCTAACTCTAACACTAACCCTAACACTAACCCTAGGCCTAACCCTAACCGAAATCCTAACCCTAACCCTAACCCTAACTCTAACCCTAAGGCTATCCCAAATCCCTAACCCTAATTCTATCCCTAACACTAACTGTAACTATATACCTAACGCTAACCCTAACCCTAACCCTACCCCTAACCCTAACACTAACCGTAACCCTTAACCCTAACACTAAACCCAACCCTAACCCTAACCCTAACCCTAACCATAACCCTAATCATAGCCCTAACCATAAGTGTAACCATAACCTTAACACAAACGGTAACCCTAACCCCTAACCATAACCATAAGAATAACCATAACCCTATCTGTAAACCTAACACTAAACTCTAAGCATAAATTTAACCTAACACTCAACCTAACCCTCTAACTCTAACATTAATGCTAACAGTAACTCTAACCACTAACCTTAACCCTAACCCCTAACCCTAGACACTAACCCTAAACCTAACCCTAACCCGAATCCTAAAACAAACACTAACCCTTACCCTAAACCTAACCCTAACATCTGACCCTAACCGTAAGTATAACATTAAACTCTAAACCTAATAATAACCATAAACCAAACACTAAGCATAACCCTATCCCTGATGCTAAACTCTAACCATAATGCTAACCCTAACACTAAACATAACCCTGTTCAACTCTAACCCTATACCTAATTCTAACCCCTAAGCCTTAACCCTAACCCCTAACCCTAACATTAACTGTAAACTTACCCTACCCTAACCCTAACTGTAAACGCAACCCTAATGGTAACCCTAAAACGAACATTAAATTTATCTTCACCCTAACCCATAAGACTAACGCTAACCTATCCCTAACCCTAACTCTAACCCTAACCTTAACGCTAACCATAACCCTAACCTGTAACCATAAACCTAAGACCAACCCTCTAGACCTAACCCTAACCCTAAACCTAATGCTAACACTAATCTCTAACCCTAAACGTAACTCCAAAGCTAAACCTTACCGTAACTCTAACCATAAACCTAACACAAAACCTAACTGTAACCCTAACCCTAACCTTAACTCTAACACTAACACTAACACTAACGCTAACACTAAGCCTATACCTAATCTATAAACGTAACTGTAACCCTAACCCTAATACTAATGGTATGCCGAACTCTAACCCTAACCATAAACCTAACCCCTAAATTTAACCACGAATTTAAGCCATATCCCTAAGCCGAACACCTAAACTTAAGCCCTAACACTAATACTAACACCAACCTTAACCCTAAACCTAACCCTAACTGTAATCTCTAACCCTAACTGTACCCCTAAATCTAAACCTAAACATAACCCTGACCCTAAATCTTACAATAATCATAACTCTAACCCTAACCCTAACAATAACAATAACCCTGAACTCTAACACTAACACTAACACAAACAATTACCCTAAACTGTAACGCTAACCCTAACCCTAACCCTCACCATAACCATAACACTAACACTAAACTTAAACCTTAACCCTAACACTAACACTAACCATAACCCTAACCCTAAACCTAACCCTAACATCTAACACTAATACTAAGCCTAACACTAAACTTAATGATAACCCTAACGCTAACCTCTAACCCTAACAATAACCCTAAATCTAATTCTAGCCCTAACCATTACTCTAAACTCTAAGGCTACGATAACCCTAACCTTATCCCTAAACCTAAACCTAAGCCTGTTGAGCTCTAATCCAAGGCCTAATCCTAAACTTTAACACCCAACACTAACCCGTAACTCTAACATTAACCGTAACCTTAACCCTATCCCTAAAACTAACCCTAACCCTAACCTCTAATCCTAACAATAACAATAACCCTAACTCTAACACTAACCCTAGCCCTACCCTCTAACCCTAACCCTAAGCCTAACCGTAACCCTACGATAACCCTGCCCTTAACCCTAAAACTAACCCTAACCTTGTCTAGGTTTAACGCTAACCTGAATCCTAACCCCTAACACCTAACAGTAACCTGTAACCCTAACATTAACCCTAACCTTAAACCTAACACTAACGCTAACCCTAACCATAACATATCCGCAACGCTAACTCCAACTGTAACACGAAACAGAACCCTATCATTACCCTCACACTAACACCTAACCCTAACACTAACCCTAACTCCTATCCCAAACTCTAATCCTAACACTAACACTAATCATAACCCTAATCCTTAACCCTAACCCTAACCATAACCCTAATCCTAAACCTGAATCTAACCCTAAACATTAACACTAACGTTAACCCTGACTTTACCCTAAACATAATCATAACACTAACCCTAATCCCTAACACTAACCCTAACCTAACCCAAATATTAACACTAACCCTGACCTCTAACACTAACTAGAACCCTACCGCTTTCCCTAAACTCGAACTCTAAGCCTAACCCTAATCCTAACCCTAACTGTAAACATAACAATAACCCTAATATCTAACCCTAACCCTAACCTTAACCCTAATCCTAAAATTAACACTACGATAAACCTGAACTTAATCCTAACCCTAACCCTAACCCTGTCTAGCTCTAACCCTAACTCTAATGCTAACCACTAACCCATATCCCTAACCCGTAATCCTAACATTAACCCTAAGATTAACCCTAAACCACAACGTATCACTAACCCAACCCTAAAATTAACCTTAACCGTAAACCTAACCCTAAATGTGACCCTAAACAGAACCCTAATATAACCCTCACCCTAACCCCTAAGCCTAACTCTAACCCTAATCTTAATCCGAAAAATAACCCTAACCCATAACTGTAACCATAACCCTAACGTTAACCCTAAGCCTAACCCTAACAATAACCCAAATCGCTAACTCTAAAACTGACCCTAACCCAAATCCCTAAGCCTAACTCTAACCCTAATCCTAACCCTAACCCTAACCCTAACTGTAATCCTAATCCTAAACCTAACCCTAACCCTAAACCTAATCCCTAACCCTAACCTGAACTTTAACCCTAAACCTCTGAACCTAATGCTAATGCAAACCGTAACCCTAACACTAACCTCTGTACCTAACCCTAACCCTAACGCTAAAACTACCCCTAACACTAACCCTAACCCTAATACTAACTCTAACCCCTAACCCAAAACCTAACCCTAACCCTGACCTCTAACCCTAACACTAACCCTATCAAGTACCCTAAACTCTAACTCTAACCCTAACACTAACCCTAACCCAAACCCTAACCCTAACCCTGACCTCTAACCCTAATACTAACACTATCAAGTACCCTAAACTATAACTCTAACCCTAACCCTAACCCTCAACCTATCCTTAACCCTAACCCTTAACTTAGCCCTATACCGAACCCTAACCTCCAAACCTAATGATAACCCTAACACTAACAATAACTCTACCCCTAACCCTCACGCCAAACTCAAACCCTAACCCAAACGCTAAGCATAAACGTAATCCTAAAATAATCCTACCATTAACCCTAACCCTATCCCTAACCCTAAACCTGTCTAGATCTAACCCTAACCCGAATCCTAACCCCTATCCCCTAACCCTAACCTGTAAACCTAACATTAACCCAAACCTTAACCTGAACACTAACCCTAACACTAAACACCACCCTAACCGTAACTGTAACCCTAAACAGAACCATAATGTTACCCTCACCCTAAACCCTAACACTAACAATAACCCTAACTCCCAACCCAAACCCTAACACTAACCCTAACCCTAACACGAACAATAATTCTAATCCTAACTCTAATCCATAACCCTAACCCTAAAACTAACCCTAAACACTAACCCTAACCCCTAACCCTAACCCAAAACATAACACTTATATTAAACCTGACCCTAAACCTAAACCGTAACCCTAATATTAACCCTAACATTACCCTAACCATAACCCTAACGCTAACCCTAACACTAACCCTAAACCTAACCCTAACCCTAATCCTAACCCTACCCATAAACCTAACCCCTAACCCTGACCCTAACACTAAGCCCTAACCCTAAACTTAATCCTAACCATAAACATAACGCTAACCACAACCCCTAACCGTAACCTTAACACTAACCTTAACATTAACCCAAATCAGCAACCCTAAATCTAAATCTAACCCTAACCCTAACCATAACCATAACCATAACCATAACCATAACCATAACCCTAAACCTAACCCGAACCCGAAACAGAACCCGAACCCTAAACCCTAACCCTAAAGATAACCCTATCACTAACACTAACCCTAACCTCTAATCCTAAACCTAAACATAATGCTAACCCTAACACTAACTCTAACACTCTAACCCTAAACCTAACACTATCCCTAAACCTAAAGCTAACCCTAACACTAACCCTAACACTAACCCTCGAACGCAAAACCAAACCCTAACCCAAAACCTAAACCTTATCCTAAGCTAACCCTAACCATAACAATAACCAAAACCCTAAGACGAATGCTATACCAACCCTAACACTAACCCCTAACTCTAACACTCACCCTAACCCTAAACCTAACCCAAACCATAACCCCTAACCATAACAGGATTCCTAAGCCTAACCCTAACCCATAACCCTAAAACTTACCCTAACACTACCTAAACCCTAACCTCTAAACCTAAACCTCATCCCTAACCCTAACACTAAACCTAACTCTAACCCTCATCATCAGCCTAAAGATAACACTAACCATAACCGTAACCCTAACCCTTACACTAACCGTAACCCTAACCCCTAAATTTACCATAACCATAACCATAACCATAACCATAACCATAACCCTATCTCTAACCCTCACCCTAATCTCTAAACCTAACCTTAACACTAACACTAAACCTAACTCTCTAACCCTAATGGCAACCCAAAACTGACCGTAACACTAACCATAACCGCTAACCCCTAAACCTAACTCCTAAACCAAACCCTTAAAACGAACACTAACCCTAAATGTAACCCTAACCTGAACCCTAACCTCTGACCCTAACCCTAAACCTAACCCTAATCTCTAACCCTAACAAAAACCCTAACCCTAGCATGAAGCCTAACCCTAATCATGATGCTGAACTGTAACCCTAACCCTAACCCTAACCCAAACACTCTCTAGCTATAACCATAATCCTAATAGTAACCACTAACCCCTATCCCTAAACTGTAATCTTAACATTAACCCTAAACTTAACCCTAACCCTAACCATAACCCTAACCCTAATCGTATCCCTAAAACAAACCCTAAATTTACCCTCACCCTAACCCCTAACCCTAACCCTAACCCTAACTGGAACCCTAACTCTAACCCTAACCTTAACCCTAACCATAACGATAAACTCTAAACATAAACGTAACCCTAACCCTAAATTTAACCCTAAACCTAACGCTAAACTTAATCTCTAAACCTGAACATAACCCTAAATCTAAACCTAAAACTAACCCTAACCTCTAACCCTAACCGTAACCCTAACCCTAACTGTAACCCTAATCTCTAAACCTAACTCTAACCCTCACCCTAAAACTAACACTAACCCTAATCCTAACCCTAACCCTAACCATAATCCTAACCCCTAATTCTAACCACTAACCCAAAGCAATAACCCTAAGCCTAACACCTAACTTTAAGCCATAACACTAATACTAACACTAACCCTGAACCTAACCCAAACCCTAATGGTAACCCTAACCCAAAACCTAACCCTAGCTCTATAACCCTAATCCTAACCCTAAAACGAAAACTAACCACTAACCTTAACCTTAACCCTAACCCTAATCATAAACCTAACTCTAACCCCTAACTGTAACCGTAACTCTAACAATAACCCTATACCTAACCCTAAACCTAACCCAAATCCCTAAACCTAACTCTAAAATTAACCCTAACACTAAACCTTAGCCTAACCCTAACCGAAATCCTAACCCTAACCCTAACCCTAACTCTAACCCTAAGCCTAGACCAAATCCCTAACCCTAACTTTAACCGTAACACTAACTGTAACTATATCCCTAACCCTAACACTAACACTAACCCTAACCCTAACCCTATGTCTCAAACCAAAAAACAACCCTATCACTAACCCTAACCCTAAGCTCTAACCATAAACCGAAACCTAACGGTAACACTAACCCTAACCCTACCCCTAACCCTCTAACCCTAACCCTAACCCTAACACTAACCGTAACCCTTAACCCTAACACTAATCCCAACACTAACTCTAACCCTAACCCCTGAAACTAACCCGAATCCCTAAGCCTAACACTAAACCTAACCCTAACCTAACCGTCACCCTAATCATAGCCCTAACCATAAGCGTAACCATAACCCTAACACAAACCCTAACCCTAACCCCTAACTGTAACCATAAGAATAACCATAACCTTATCTGTAAACATAACCCTAAACTCTAAGCATAAATTTAACATAACACTCACCCTAACGCTCTCACCCTAACCCTAACCTTAACCGTAACCCTAACAGCAACCCTAACCTCTAACCCTAAACCCTAACCCCTAAACATAAACACTAACCTTAAAACTAACCCGAACCCGAACACTAAAACATACACTAACCCTAACCCTAAACCTAACCCTAACATCTGACCCTAACCCTAACCATAACCTTAACCTCTAACCCTAACAATAACCCTAAACCAAACAGGAAGCATAACCCTATCCCTGATGCTAAACCCTAACCCTAACCCTAACCCTAACGCTAAACCTAACTATAACCCTGTCCAACTCTAACCCTAAACCTAATCCTAACCCCTAAGCTCTAACCGTAACCCATAACCCTAACATTAACTGTAACCTTAACCCTAACCCTAACCCTAACCGCAACCCTAATTGTAACCCTAAAACGAACCCTAAATTTAGCTTCACCCTAACCCGTAAGCCTAACCGTAACCTATCCCTAACCCTAACTCTAACCCTAACCTTAACGCTAAACATTAACCTATCCTGTAACCCTAAACTGTAACTCTAAACCTAACACCAACCCTCTAGGCCTTACCATAATCGTTAACCCGAACCCTAACCAGAACCCTAATCCTAAACTTGACCCTAACCCTAAACCTTAACTCTAACGCTAACCCTAACATTACCCTGAGCAAACCCCTAACGCTAACACTAACCCTAATCTTAACGCTAATCCTACCCATAAACCTAAACTTAACCCTGAGCCCTAACACTAAGCCCTAACCCTAAACTTAATCCTAACTATAACCGTAACCCTAACCACAATACCTAACCCTAACCCTAACCCTAACCTTAAACCTAACCCGAATCAATAACCCTAAATCTAAACCTAACACTAATCATAACCATAACCCTAAACCTAACGATAACACTAACCCTAACCCGAGCCTGAACCCGAACCCTAAACTCTAACGCTAACGGTAACCCTATCACTAACACTAACCCTAACCTCTAATCCTAAACCTAAACATAATGCTAACCCTAACACTAACCCTAATACTGTAAGCCTAAACCTAACACTATCCCTAAACCTAAAGCTAACCCTAACCCTACACTAGCACTAACCCTCCTACCCTAAACCTAACCCTAACCCTAACCCTAAACCTAATCCTAATGCTAACCCTAACCATAACCCTAACCATAACGCTAACCCTAACCTTAACACTAAGTCGAATGCTATCCCAACCCTAAGACTAACCCCTAACTCTAACACTCACACTAACCCTAAACCTAACCCAAACCCTAACCCCTAACCATAACAGGAGCCCTAAGCCTAACCCTAACCCATAACCCTAAAACTAACCCTAACACTACCTAAACCCTAACCTCTAAACCTAACCCTAATCCCTAAACCTAACACTAAACCTAACCCTAACCTCACCATCACCCTAATCAAAACCCCAACCATAACAATAACCCTTACCCTTACACTAACCGTAACCCTAACGCCTAAATTTAACCATAACCATAACCATAACACTATCTCAAACCCTAACCCTAACCTCTAAACTTAACATTAACATTAACACTAAACCTAACTCTCTAACCCTAATGGTACCCCTAACCTAACCATAACACTAACCCGGACCGTTAACCCCTAAACCTAACCACTAACTGGAAGCACTAAACCTAAACATAACCCTAACCCATACCCTTAAAACTTACCCTAACACTAATCGTAACCCTAACATGAGCCCTAACCTCTGACCCTAACCCTAAACCTAACCTTAACCTCTAACCCTGACAAAAACCCTAACACTAGCATGAAGCCTAACCGTAATCATGATGCTGAACTGTAACCCTAACCCTAACCCTAACCCTAACCCAAACACTCTCTAGCTATAACCCTAATCCAAATCCTTACCACTAACCCCTATCCCTAAACCGTAAACTTAATATTAACCCTAAACTTAACCATAACCCTAACCCTAATCGTATCCCTAAAACAAACCCTAAATTTACCCTCACCCTAACACCTAACCCTAACCCTAACCCTAACTGGAACCCTAACTCTAACCCTAAACTTAACCCTAACCATAACCATAACCACTAAACCTAAACCTAACACTAACCCTAAACTTAACCCTAAACCTAACGCTAAACTTAATCTCTAACCCTGAACATAACCCTAAATCTAAACCTAACCCTAACCCTAACCTCTAACCCTAACAGTAACCCTAAGCCTAACTGTAACCCTAATCTCTAAACCTAACAATAACCCTCACCCTAAAACTAACCCTAACCCTAATCCTAACCCTAACCCTAACCATAATCCTAACCCCTAATTCTAACCTGTAACCTTAAGCAATAACCCTAAGCCTAACACCTAACTTTAAGCCATAATACTAATGCTAACACTAACCCTAAACCTAACCCAAACCCTAATGGTAACCCTAACCCAAAACCTAAACCTAACTCTCTAACCCTAATCCTAACCCTAATCCGAAAACTAACCACTAACCTTAGCCTTAACCCTAACCCTAATCATAAACCTAACTCTAACTCCTAACTGTAACCGTAACTCTAACCATAACCCTATACCTAACCCTAACCCTAACCCAAATCCCTAAACCTAACTCTAACACTAACCCTAACACTAACCCTAAGCCTAACCCTAACCGAAATCCTAACCCTAACCCTAACCCTAACTCTAATCCTAAGCCTAGCCCGAATCCCTAACCCTAACTCTAACCCTAACACTAACTGTAACTATATCCCTAATCCTAACCCTAACACTAACCCTAACCCTAACCCTAAGCCTCAAACCAAAAAACAACCCTATCTCTAACCCTAACCCTAAGCTCTAACCATAAACCGAAACCTAACGCTAACCCTAACCCTACCCCTAACCCTCTAACCCTAACCCTAACCATAACCCTAACACTAACCGTATCCCTTATCCCTAACACTAATCCCAACACTAACTCGAACCCTAACCCCTAAAACTAACCCTAATCCCTAAGCCTAACACTAAACCTAACCCTACCTAACCATCACAATAATCATAGCCCTAACCATAAGTGTAACCATAAACCTAACACAAAACGTAAGCCTAACCCCAACCGTAACCATAAGAATAACCATAACCCTATCTGTAAACCTAACCCTAAACTCTAAGCATAAATTTAACCTAACACTCACCCTAACCCTCTAACCCTAACCCTAACCCTAACCTTAACCCTAACCTTAACAGTAACCCTAACCTGTAACCCTAAACCCTAACCCCTAACCCTAAACCCTAACCCCTAACGCTAAACACTAACCCTAAACCTAACCCGAACCCGAACCATAAAACAAACACTAAACCTAACCCTAAACCGAACCCTAACATCTGACCCTAACCCTAAGTATAACCTTAACCTCTATCCCTAATAATAACCCTAAACCAAACATGAAGCATAACCCTATCCCTGATGGTAAACTCTAACCCTAACCCTAACCCTAACCCTAAACATAACCATGTCCAACTCTAACCCTAAACCTAATCCTAACCCCTAAGCCCTAACCCTAACCCGTAACCCTAACATTAACTCTAACGTTAACCCTAACCCTCACCGTAACCGTAACCGCAGCCCTAATTGTAACCCTAAAACGAACCCTAAATTTAGCTTCACCCTAACGCATAAGCCTAACCCTAACCTATCCTTAACCCTAACTCGAACCCTACCCTTAACGCTAAACATAAACCTAACCTGTAACCCTAACCTGTAACCTAAACCTAACCCCAACCCTCTAGGCCTAACCCTAACCCTAATCCTAAAACTAATGCTAACACTAATCTCTAACCCTAAACGTAACTCCAAATCTAAACTTTACCGTAACTCTAACCCTAACACAAACCCTAACACAAACCCTAACTGTAACCCTAACCCTAACTCTAACCCCAACACTAACACTAACACTAACACTAACCCTAAACCTAATCTATAAACGTAACTGTAACCCTAAACCTAAAACTAATGATATGCCTAACGCTAACCCTAACCCTAACCATAAACCTAACCCCTAAATAACCACTAACCTTAATCCATATCCCTAAACTTAAAACCTAACCTTAAGCCCTAACACTAATACTAACCCTAACCCTAACCCTAACCCTAACCCTAAACCTAACCCTAACCCTAGTCTCTAAGCCTAACTGTACCCCTAAATCTAAACCTAACCATAACCCTGACCCTAAATCTTACAATAACCATAACTCTAACTCTTACCCTAACACTAACTATAACCCTGAACTCTAACCCTAACACTAACCCAAACAATTTCCCTAAACTCTAACGCTAACTCTAACCCTAACCCTCACTCTAACAGTAAGACTAACACTAAACTCAAACCCTAAACCTAACACTAACACTAACCATAACCCTAACCCTAAACCTAACCCTAACATCTAACACTAATACTAAGCCTAACCCTAAACTTAATGGTATCCCTAACCCTAACCTCTAACCCTAACAATAACCCTAACTCTAACTCTAGCCCTAACCATCACCCTAAACTCTAAGCCTACAATAACCCTAACCTTAACCCTAATCCTAAACCTAAGCCTGTCTAGCTCTAATCCAAGCCCTAATCCTAAACCCTAACCCCAAACACTAACCCATAACACTAACATTAACCCTAACCTTAACCCTATCCCTAACACTAACCCTAACCCTAAGCCTAACCTCTAATCCTAACAATAACCCTAACCCTAACTCTAACCCTAACCCTAACCCTAACCTCTAACCCTAACCCTAAGCCTAACCGTAAGCCTACGATAACCCTGCCCTTAACCCTAAACCTAACCCTAACATTGTCTAGGTCTAACCCTAACCTGAATCCTAACCTCTAACCCCTAACAGTAACGTGCAACCCTAACATTAACCCTAAACTTAAACCTAACACTAACGCTAACCCTAACCCTAACCTATCCGCAACCCTAACCCCAATTGTAAGACGAAACAGAACCCTAAAGTTACCCTCACACTAACCCCTAACCCTAACACTAAACCTAACTCCTATCCCAAACTCTAAACCTAATACTAACGCTAATCGTAACCCTAATACTTAACCCTAACCCTAACCATAACCCTAATCCTAAACCTGAATCTAACCCTAAACCCTAACCCTAACGTTAACCCTGACTTTACCCTAACAATAATCCTAACATTAACCCTAAGCCCTAACCCTAACCCTAACCTAAATATTAACACTAACCCTGACCTCTAACACTAACTAGAACCCTACCGCTTTCCCTAAACTCGAACTCTAAGCCTAACCCTAATCCTAACCCTAACCGTAAACATAACAATAACCCTAATATCTAACCCCAACCCTAACCCTAACCCTAAAATTAACCCTACGATAAAACTAAACTTAATCCTAACGCTAACCCTAACCCTGTCTAGCTCTTACCCTAACTCTAATGCTAACCCCTAACCCATATCCCTAACCCATAATCCTAACATTAACCCTAAGCTTAACCCTAAACCTAAACCTAACACTAGCCCTAACCCTAACATTAACCTTAACCATAACCCTAACCCTAAATGTAACCATAAACAGAACCCTAATATAACCCTCACTCTAACCCTTAACCCTAACCATAAGCCTAACAATAATCCGAAAAATAATCCTAACCCACAACTGTAACCGTAACCTAACCATAACCCTAAGCCTAACCCTAACCCCAACTGTACCCCTAACCCTCACTCCAAACTCTAACCCTTACCCGAACGCTAAGCATAAACGTAATCCTACAATAATCTTACCCTTAACCCTAACCCTAACCCTAACCCTAACCCTGTCTAGATCTAACCCTAACCCGAATCCTAACCCCTAGCCCCTAACCCTAACCTGTAAACCTAACATTAACCCAAACCTTAACCCGAACACTAAACCTAACACTAAACGCCAACCTAACCGTAACTGTAACCCTAAACAGAACCATAATGTTACCCTCACCCTAACCCCTAACACTAACAATAACCATAACTCCCAACCCAAACCCTAACACTAACCCTAAACCTAACATTAACAATAATCTTAATCCTAACTCTAATCCATAATCCTAACCCTAAAACTAATCCTAGCCACTAACCCTAACCCCTAACCCTAACCCAAAACATAACCCTTATATTAAACCTGACCCTAAACCTAAACTGTAACTCTAACGCTAACCCTAACATTACCCTAACCATAACCCTAACGCTAACCATAACCCTAACCCTAATCCTAACCCTACCCATAAACCTAACCCCTAACCCTTAGCCCTAACCCTAAGACCTAACCCTAAACTTAATCTTAACCATAACCATAACCCTAACCACAACCCCTAACCCTAACACTAACTCTAACCTTAACCCTAACCCAAATCAGTAACCCTAAATCAAAACCTAACCCTAACCATAACCATAACCCTAAACCTAACACGAAACTGAACCTGAACCTGAACCCTAAATCCTAACCCTAACGATAACCCTATCACAAACACTATCCTATGACAACATAATCCTATCACAATCACTAACCCTAACCTCTAATCCTAAACCTAAACATAATGCTAACCCTAACACTAACCCTAACACTCTAACCCTAAACCTAACACTATCCCTAAACCTAAAGCTAACCCTAACACTAACCCTAACACTAACCCTCGAACGCTAAACCAAACCCTAACCCTAAACCTAAACCTAATCCTAAGCTAACCCTAACCTTAACCCTAACCATAACACTAAGACGAATGCTATACCAACCCTAACACTAACCCCTAACTCTAACACTCACCCTAACCCTAAACCTAACCCAAACCATAACCCCTAACCATAACAGGATTCCTAAGCCTAACCCTAACCCATAACCCTAAAACTTACCCTAACACTACCTAAATCCTAACCTCTAAACCTAAACCTAATCCCTAACCCTAACACTAAACCTAACTCTAACCCTCATCATCACCCTAATCATAACCCTAACCATAACCGTAACCCTAACCCTTACACTAACCGTAACCCTAACCCCTAAATTTAACCATAACCATAACCATAACCATAACCATAACCATAACCATAACCCTTTCTCTAACCCTAACCCTAATCTCTAAACCTAACCTTAACACTAACACTAAACCTAACTCTCTAACCCTAATGGCAACCCAAAACTAACCCTAACACTAACCATAACCGCTAACCCGAAACCTAACTCCTAACCCAAACCCTTAAAACTAACACTAACCCTAATGGTAACCCTAACCTGAACCCTACCCTCTGACCCTAACCCTAAACCTAACCCTAACCTCTAACCCTAACAAAAACCCTAACCCTAGCATGAAGCCTAACCCTAATCATGATGCTGAACTGTAACCCTAACCCTAACCCAAACACTCTCTAGCTATAAACCTAATCCTAATCCTAACCACTAACCCCTATCCCTAAACCGTAATCTTAACATTAACCCTAAACTTAACCCTAAATCTAACCATAACCCTAACCCTAATCGTATCCCTAAAACAAACCCTAAATTTACCCTCACCCTACCACCTAACCCTAACCCTAACCCTAACTGGAACCCTAACTCTAACCCTAACCTTAACCCTAACCATAACCATAACCTCTAAACCTAAATGTAACCCTAACCCTAAACTTAACCCTAAACCGAACGCTAAACTTAATCTCTAATCCTGAACATAACCCTAAATCTAAACCTAAAACTAACCCTAACCTCTAACCCTAACGGTAACCCTAACCCTAACTGTAACCCTAATCTCTAAACGTAACTCTAACCCTCAACCTAAAACTAACACTAACCCTAATCCTAAACCTAACCCTAACCATAATCCTAACCCCTAATTCTAACCACTAACCCTAAGCAATAACCCTAAGCCTAACACCTAACTTTAAGCCATAACACTAATACTAACACTAACCCTAAACCTAACCCAAACCCTAATGGTAACCCTAACCCCAAACCTAACCCTAACTCTCTAACCCTGATCCTAACCCTAAAATGAAAACTAACCACTAACCTTAACCTTAACCCTAACCCTAATCGTAAACCTAACTCTAACCCCTAACTGTAACCGTAACTCTAACCATAACCCTATACCTAACCCTAAACCTAACCCAAATCCCTAAACCTAACCCTTACATTAACCCTAACACTAACCCTTAGCCTAACCCTAACCGAAATCCTAACCCTAACCCTAACCCTAACTCTAACCCTAAGCCTAGACCAAATCCCTAACCCTAACTTTAACCGTAACACTAACTGTAACTATATCCCTAACCCTAACACTAACACTAAACCTAACCCTAACCCTAAGTCTCAAACCGAAAAACAACCCTATCACTAACCCTAACCCTAAGCTCTAACCATAAACCAAAACCTAACGGTAACACTAACCCTAACCATACCCCTAACCCTCTAACCCTAACCCTAACCCTAAACCTAACACTAACTGTAACCCTTAACCCTAACACTAATCCCAACACTAACTCGAACCCTAACCCCTAAAACTAACCCTAATCCCTAAGCCTAACACTAAACCTAATCCTAACCTAACCGTCACACTAATCATAGCCCTAACCATAAGCGTAACCATAACCCTAACACAAACCGTAAGCCTAACCCCAACCGTAACCATAAGAATAACCATAACCCTATCTGTAAACGTAACCCTAAACTCTAAGCATAAATTTAACCTAACACTCACCCTAACCCTCTAACCCTAACCCTAACCCTAACCTTAACCCTAACCCTAACAGTAACCCTAACCTCTAACCCTAAACCCTAACCCCTAACGCTAAACACTAACCCTAAACCTAACCCGAACCCGAACCATAAAACAAACACTAAACCTAACCCTAAACCGAACCCTAACATCTGACCCTAACCGTAAGTATAACCTTAAACTCTATCCCTAATAATAACCCTAAACCAAACATGAAGCATAACCCTATCCCTGATGGTAAACTCTAACCCTAACCCTAACCCTAACCTTAAACATAACCCTGTCCAACTTTAACCCTAAATCTAATCCTAACCCCTAAGCCCTAACCCTAACCCGTAACCCTAACATTAACTCTAACGTTAACCCTAACCCTCACCGTAACCGTAACCGCAGCCCTAATTGTAACCCTAAAACGAACCCTAAATTTAGCTTCACCCTAACGCATAAGCCTAACCCTAACCTATCCTTAACCCTAACTCGAACCCTATCCTTAACGCTAAACATAAACCTAACCTGTAACCCTAACCTGTAACCCTAAACCTAACTCCAACCCTCTAGGCCTAACCCTAACCCTAACCCTAAACCTAATGCTAACACTAATCTCTAACCCTAAATGTAACTCCAAATCTAAACCTTACCGTAACTCTAACCCTAACACAAACCCTAACACAAACCCTAACTGTAACCCTAACCCTAACTCTAACCCCAACACTAACACTAACACTAACACTAACCCTAAACCTAATCTATAAACGTAACTGTAACCCTAAACCTAAAACTAATGGTACGCCTAATGCTAACCCTAACCCTAACCATAAACCTAACCCCTAAATTTAGCCACTAACCTTAATCCATATCCCTAAACCTAACCCCTAACCTTAAGCCCTAACACTAATACTAACCCTAACCCTAACCCTAACCCTAACCCTAAACCTAACCCTAACCCTAATCTCTAAGCCTAACTGTACCCCTAAATCTAAACCTAACCATAACCCTGACCCTAAATCTTACAATAACCATAACTCTAACTCTTACCCTAACACTAACAATAACCCTGAACTCTAACCCTAACACTAACCCAAACAATTTCCCTAAACTCTAACGCTAACTCTAACCCTAACCCTCACTCTAACAGTAAGACTAACACTAAACTCAAACCCTAAACCTAACACTAACACTAACACTAACCATAACCCTAACCCTAAACCTAACCCTAACATCTAACACTAATACTAAGCCTAACTCTAAACTTAATGGTATCCCTAACCCTAACCTCTAACCCTAACAATAACCCTAACTCTAACTCTAGCCCTAACCATCACCCTAAACTCTAAGCCTACAATAACCCTAACCTTAACCCTAATCCTAAACCTAAGCCTGTCTAGCTCTAATCCAAGCCCTAATCCTAAACCCTAACCCCCAACACTAACCCATAACACTAACATTAACCCTAACCTTAACCCTATCCCTAACACTAACCCTAACCCTAAGCCTAACCTCTAATCCTAACAATAACCCTAACCCTAACTCTAACCCTAACCCTAACCCTAACCTCTAACCCTAACCCTAAGCCTAACCGTAAGCCTACGATAACCCTGCCCTTAACCCTAAACCTAACCCTAACATTGTCTAGGTCTAACCCTAACCTGAATCCTAACCTCTAACCCCTAACAGTAACGTGCAACCCTAACATTAACCCTAAACTTAAACCTAACACTAACGCTAACCCTAACCCTAACCTATCCGCAACCCTAACCCCAACTGTAAGACGAAACAGAACCCTAAAGTTACCCTCACACTAACCCCTAACCCTAACACTAACCCTAACTCCTATCCCAAACTCTAAACCTAATACTAACGCTAATCGTAACCCTAATACTTAACCCTAACCCTAACCATAACCCTAATCCTAAACCTGAATCTAACCCTAAACCCTAACCCTAACGTTAACCCTGACTTTACCCTAACCATAATCCTAACATTAACCCTAAGCCCTAACCCTAACCCTAACCTAAATATTAACACTAACCCTGACCTCTAACACTAACTAGAACCCTACCGCTTTCCCTAAACTCGAACTCTAAGCCTAACCCTAATCCTAACCCTAACCGTAAACATAACAATAACCCTAATATCTAACCCCAACCCTAACCCTAACCCTAAAATTAACCCTACGATAAAACTAAACTTAATCCTAACGCTAACCCTAACCCTGTCTAGCTCTTACCCTAACTCTAATGCTAACCCCTAACCCATATCCCTAACCCATAATCCTAACATTAACCCTAAGCTTAACCCTAAACCTAAACCTAACACTAGCCCTAACCCTAACATTAACCTTAACCATAAACCTAACCCTAAATGTAACCATAAACAGAACCCTAATATAACCCTCACTCTAACCCTTAACCCTAACCATAAGCCTAACAATAATCCGAAAAATAATCCTAACCCACAACTGTAACCATAACCTAACCATAACCCTAAGCCTAACCCTAACCCCAACTGTACCGCTAACCCTCACCCCAAACTCTAACCCTTACCCGAACGCTAAGCATAAACGTAATCCTATAATAATCTTACTCTTAACCCTAACCCTAACCCTAAACCTAACCCTGTCTAGATCTAACCCTAACCCGAATCCTAACCCCTAGCCCCTAACCCTAACCTGTAAACCTAACATTAACCCAAACCTTAACCCGAACACTAAACCTAACACTAAACGCCACCCTAACAGTAACTGTAACCCTAAACAGAACCATAATGTTACCCTCACCCTAACCCCTAACACTAACAATAACCCTAACTCCCAACCCAAACCCTAACACTAACCCTAAACCTAACATGAACAATAATCTTAATCCTAACTCTAATCCATAATCGTAACCCTAAAACTAACCCTAGCCACTAACCCTAACCCCTAACCCTAACCCAAAACATAACCCTTATATTAAACCTGACCCTAAACCTAAACTGTAACTCTAACGCTAAACCTAACATTACCCTAACCATAACCCTAACGCTAACCATAACCCTAACCCTAATCCTAACCCTACCCATAAGCCTAACCCCTAACCCTTAGCACTAACCCTAAGCCCTAACCCTAAACTTAATCTTAACCATAACCATAACCCTAACCACAACCCCTAACCCTAAACCTAACCCTAACCTTAACCCTAACCCAAATCAGTAACCCTAAATCAAAACCTAACCCTAACCATAACCATAACCCTAAACCTAACACGAAACTGAACCTGAACCTGAACCCTAAACCCTAACCCTAACGATAACCCTGTCACAAACACTATCCTATGACAACATAATCCTATCACAATCACTAACCCTAACCTCTAATTCTAAACCTAAACATAATGTTAACCCTAACACTAACCCTAACACACTAACCCTAAACCTAACACTATCCCTAAACCTAAAGCTAATCCTAACACTAACCCTAACACTAACCCTCGAACGCTAAACCAAACCCTAACCCTAAACCTAAACCTAATCCTAAGCTAACCCTAACCTTAACCCTAACCATAACCCTAAGACGAATGTTATACCAAAACTAACACTAACCCCTAACTCTAACACTCACCCTAACCCTAAACCTAACCCAAACCATAACCCCTAACCATAACAGGATTCCTAAGCCTAACCCTAACCCATAATCCTAAAACTTACCCTAACACTACTTAAACCCTAACCTCTAAACCTAAACCTAATCCCTAACCCTAACACTAAACCTAACTCTAACCCTCATCATCACCCTAATCATAACCCTAACCATAACCATAACCCTAACCCTTACACTAACCGTAACCCTAACCCCTAAATTTAACCATAACCATAACCATAACCACAACCATAACCATAACCATAACCCTTTCTCTAACCCTAAACCTAATCTCTAAACCTAACCTTAACACTAACCCTAAACCTAATTCTCTAACCCTAATGGCAACCCAAAACTAACCCTAACACTAACCATAACCGCTAACCCTAAACCTAACTCCTAACCCAAACCCTTAAAACTAACACTAACCCTAATGGTAACCCTAACCTGAACCCTACCCTCTGACCCTAACCCTAAACCTAACCCTAACCTCTAACCCTAACAAAAACCCTAACCCTAGCATGAAGCCTAACCCTAATCATGATGCTAAACTGTAACCCTAACCCTAACCCTAACCCAAACACTCTCTACCTATAACCCTAATCCTAATCCTAACCACTAACACCTATCCCTAAACCGTAATCTTAACATTAACCCTAAACTTAACCCTAACCCTAACCATAACCCTAACCCTAATCGTATCCCTAAAACAAACCCTAAATTTAACCTCACCCTAACACCTAACCCTAACCCTAACCCTAACTGCAACCCTAACTCTAACCCTAACCTTAACCCTAACCATAACGATAACCTCTAAACCTAAACGTAACCCTAACCCTAAACTTAACCCTAAACCTAACGCTAAACTTAAACTCTAACCCTGAACATAACCCTAAATCTAAACCTAAAACTAACCCTAACCTCTAACCCTAACCGTAACCCTAACCCTAACAGTAACCCTAATCTCTAAACCTAACTCTAACCCTCACCCTAAAACTAACACTAACCCTAATCCTAAACCTAACCCTAACCATAATCCTAACCCCTAATTCTAACCACTAACACTAAGCAATAACCCTAAGCCTAACACCTAACTTTAAGCCATAACACTAATACTAACACTAACCCTAAACCTAACCCAAACCCTAATGGTAACCCTAACCCCAAACCTAACCCTAACTCTCTAACCCTAATCCTAACCCTAAAATGAAAACTAACCACTAACCTTAACCTTAACCCTAACCCTAATCGTAAACCTAACTCTAACCCATAACTGTAAACGTAACTCTAACCATAAATCTATACCTAACCCTAAACCTAACCCAAATCCCTAAACCTAACTCTAACATTAACCCTAACACTAACCCTTAGCCTAATCCTAACCGAAATCCTAACCCTAACCCTAACCCTAACTCTAACCCTAAGCCTAGACCAAATCCCTAACCCTAACTTTAACCGTAACACTAACTGTAACTATATCCCTAGCCATAACACTAACACTAAACCTAACCCTAACCCTAAGTCTCAAACCAAAAAACAACCCTATCACTAACCCTAAACCTAAGCTCTAACCATAAAACAAAACCTAACGGTAACACTAACCCTAACCCTACCCCTGACCCTCTAACCCTAACCCTAACCCTAAACCTAACACTAACCGTAACCCTTAACCCTAACACTAATCCCAACACTAACTCTAACCCTAACCCCTGAAACTAACCCGAATCCCTAAGCCTAACACTAAACCTAACCCTAACCCTGACTGTCACCCTAATCATAGCCCTAACCGTAAGCGTAACCATAACCCTAACACAAACCGTAACCCTAACCCCTAACTGTAACGATAAGAATAAAAATAACCCTATCTGTAAACCTAACCCTAAACTCTAAGCATAAATTTAACTTAACACTCACCCTAACCCTCTAACCCTAACCCTCACCCTAACCTTAACCCTAACACTAACAGAAACCCTAACCTCTAACCCTAAACCCTAACCCCTAACCATAAACACTAACCCTAAACCTAACCCGAACCCGAACACTGAAACATACAATAACCCTAATTCTAAACCTAACCCTAACATCTAACCCTAACCCTAAGCATAACCTTAAACTCTAACCCTAATAATAACCCTAAACCAAACAGGAAGCATAACCCTATCCCTGATGCTAAACCCTAACCCTAACCCTAACGCTAACCATAACTATAACCCTGTCCAACTCTAACCCTAAACCTAATCCTAACCCCTAAGCCCTAACCCTAACCCGTAACCCCTAACATTAACTGTAACCTTAACCCTAACCCTAACCCTAAGCGCAACCCTAATTGTAAACCTAAAACGAACCCTAAATTTAGCTTCACCCTAACCCGTAAGCCTAACCGTAACCTATCCCTAACCCTAACTCTAACCCTAACCTTAACGCTAAACATTAACCTATGCTGTAACCCTAACCTGTAACCCTAAACCTAACACCAACCCTCTAGGCCTTACCCTAATCCTTAACCCGAACCCTAACCAGAACCCTAATCCTAAACTTGACCCTAACCCTAAACCTTAACTCTAACGCTAACCCTAACATTACCCTAAGCAAACCCCTAACGCTAACCCTAACCCTAATCTTAACGCTAACCCTACCCATAAACCTAAACTTAACCCTGAGCCCTAACACTAAGCCCTAACCCTAAACTTAATCCTAACTATAACCGTAACCCTAACCACAACATCTAACCCTAACACTAACCCTAACCTTAACCCTAACCCGAATCAATAACCCTAAATCTAAACCTAACACTAATCATAACCATAACCCTAAAACTAACGATAACACTAACCCTAACCCGCGCCTGAACCCGAACCCTAAACCCTAACGCTAACAATATCCCTATCACTAACACTAACCCTAACCTCTAATCCTAAACCTAAACATAATGCTAAGCCTAACACTAACCCTAATACTCTAACCCTAAACCTAACACTATCCCTAAACCTAAAGCTAACCCTAACCCTAAACTAGCACTAACCCTCCAACCCTAAACCTAACCCTAACCCTAACCCTAAACCTAATCCTAATGCTAACCCTAACCATAACCCTAACAATAACGCTAACCCTAACCATAACACTAAGTCGAAGGCGATCCCAACCCTAAGACTAACCCCTAAATCTAACACTCACCCTAACCCTAAAACTAAACCAAACCCTAACCCCTAACCATAACAGGATTCCTAAGCCTAACCCTAACCCATAACCCTAAAACTAACCCTAACACTACCTAAACCCTAACCTCTAAACCTAACCCTAATCCCTAAACCTAACACTAAACCTAACCCTAACACTCACCATCACCCTAATCATAACCCCAACCATAACCGTAATCCTGACCCTTACACTAACCGTAACCCTAACGCCTAAATTTAACCAGAACCATAACAATAACCCTATCTCAAACCCTAACCCTAACCTTTAAACTTAACATTAACATTAACACTAAACCTAACTCTCTAACCCTAATGGTACCCCTAACCTAACCATAACACTAACCCTAACCGTTAACCCCTAAACCTAACCACTAACTGGAAGCACTAAACCTAAACCTAAACCTAACCCAAACCCTTAAAACTTACCATAACACTAATCATAACACTAACCGGAACCCTAACCTCTGACCCTAACCCTAAACCTAATCCTAACCTCTAACCCTAACAAAAACCCTAACCCTAGCATGAAGCCTAACCCTAATCATGATGCTGAACTGTAACCCTAACCCTAACCCTAACCCAAACACTCTCTAGCTATAACCCTAATCCAAATCCTAACCACTAACCCCTATCCCTAAACCGTAAACTTAACATTAACCCTAACCCTAACCATAACCCTAACCCTAATCGTATCCCTAAAACAAACCCTAAATTTACCCTCACCCTAAACCCTAACCCTAACCCTAAACCTAACTGAAACCCTAACTCTAACCCTAACCTTAACCCTAACCATAACCATAACCTCTAAACCTAAACCTAAACCTAAACCTAAACTTAACCCTAAACCTAACCCTAAACTTAATCTCTAACCCTGAACATAACCCTGAATCTAAACCTAAACCTAACCCTAACCTCTAACCCTAACCGTAACCCTAACCCTAACTGTAACCCTAATCTCTAAACCTAACTCTAACCCTCACCCTAAAACTAACACTAACCCTAATCCTCACCCTAACCCTAACCATAATCCTAACCCCTAATTCTAACCTGTAACCCTAAGCAATAACCCTAAGCCTAACACCTAACTTTAAGCCATAACACTAATGCTAACACTAAACCTAAACCTAACCCAAACCCTAATGGTAACCCTAACCCCAAACCTAAACCTAACTCTCTAACACTAATCCTAACCCTAAAACGAAAACTAACCACTAACCTTAACCTTAACCCTAACCCTAATCATAAACCTAACTCTAACACCTAACTTTAACCATAACTCTAACCATAACCCTATACCTAACCCTAACCCTAACCCAAATCCCTAAACCTAACTCTAACACTTACCCTAACACTAACAGTAAGCCTAACCCTAACCGAAATCCTTACCCCAACCCTAACCCTAACTCTAACCCTAAGCCTAGCCCAAATCCCTAACCCTAACTCTAACCCTAACACTAACTGTAACTATATGCTTAACCCTAACCCTAACACTAACCCTAACCCTAACCCTAAGCCTCAAACCAAAAAACAACCCTATCTCAAACCCTAACCCTAAGCTCTAACCATAAACCGAAACCTAACGCTAACCCTAACCCTACCCCTAACCGTCTAACCCTAACCCTAACCCTAACCCTAACACTAACCGTAACCCTTAACCTTAACACTAATCCCAACACTAACTCTAACCCTAACCCCTAAAACTAACCCTAATCCCTAAGCCTAACACTAAACCTAACCCTAACCTAACCATCACACTAATCATAGACCTAACCATAAGCGTAACCATAACCCTAACACAAACCGTAAGCCTAACCCCAACCGTAACCATAAGAATAACCATAGCCCTATCTGTAAACGTAACCCTAAACTCTAAGCATAAATTTAACCTAACACTCACCCTAACCCTCTAACCCTAACCCTAACCCTAACATTAACCCTAACCCTAACAGTAACCCTAACCTCTAACCCTAAACCCTAACCCCTAATGCTAAACAATAACCCTAAACCTAACCCGAACCCGAACCATAAAACAAACACTAAACCTAACCCTAAACCGAACCCTAACATCTGACCCTAACCCTAAGTATAACCTTAACCTCTAACCCTAATAATAACCCTAAACCAAACATGAAGCATAACCCTATCCCAGATGGTAAACTCTAACCCTAACCCTAACCCTAAACCTAACCCTAAACATAACCCTGACCAACTCTAACCCTAAACCTAATCCTAACCCCTAAGCCCTAATCCTAACCCGTAACCATAACATTAACTCTAACGTTAACCCTAACCCTCACCCTAACCGTAACCGCAGCCCTAATTATAACCCTAAAACGAACCCTAAATTTAGCTTCACCGTAACGCAAAAGCCTAACCCTATCCTATCCTTAACCCTAACTCGAACCCTACCCTTAACACTAAACATAAACCTAACTTGTAACCCTAACCTGTAACCCTAAACCTAACCCCAACCCTCTAGGCCTAACCCTAACCCTAAACCTAAACCTAATGCTAACACTAATCTCTAACCCTAAATGTAATTCCAAATCTAAATCTTACCGTAACTCTAACCCTAACACAATCCCTAACACAAACCCTAACTGTAACCCTAACCCTAACTCTAACCCCAACACTAACACTAACACTAACACTAACACTAACCCTAAACCTAATCTATAAACGTAACTGTAACCCTAAACCTAAAACTAATGGTACGCCTAATGCTAACCCTAACCCTAACCATAAACCTAACCCATAAATTTAACCACTAACCTTAATCCATATCCCTAAACCTAACCCCTAACCTTAAGCCCTAACACTAATAATAACCCTAAACCTAACCCTAACCCTAACCCTAAACCTAAACCTAACCCTAATCTCTAAGCCTAACTGTACACCTAAATCTAAACCTAACCATAACCCTGACCCTAAATCTTACAATAACCATAACTCTAACTCTTAGCCTAACACTAACAATAACCCTGAACTCTAACCCTAACACTAACCCAAACAATTTCCCTAAACTCTAACGCTAACTCTAACCCTAACCCTCACTCTAACAGTAAGACTAACACTAAACTCAAACCCTAAACCTAACACTAACACTAACCATAACCCTAACCCTAAACCTAACCCTAACATCTAACAGTAATACTAAGCTTAACCCTAAACTTAATGGTATCCCTAACCCTAACCTCTAACCCTAACAATAACCCTAACTCTAACTCTAGCCCTAACCATCACCCTAAACTCTAAGACTACGATAACCCTAACCTTTACCCTAATCCTAAACCTAAGCCTGTCTAGCTCTAATCCAAGCCCTAATCCTAAACCCTAACCCCCAACACTAACCCGTAACACTAACATTAACCCTAACCTTAACCCTATCCCTAACACTAACCCTAACCCTAAGCCTAACCTCTAATCCTAACAATAACCCTAACCCTATCTCTAACCCTAACCCTAACCCTAACCTCTAACCCTAACACTAAGCCTAACCGTAAGCCTATGATAACCCTGCCCTTAACCCTAAACCTAACCCTAACATTGTCTAGGTCTAACCCTAACCTGAATCCTAACCTCTAACCCCTAACAGTAACGTGCAACCCTAACATTAACCCTAACCTTAAACCTAACACTAACGCTAACCCTAATCCTAACCTATCCGCAACCCTAACCCCAACTGTAACACTAAACAGAACCCTAACGTTACCCTCACACTAACCCCTAACCCTAACACTAACCCTAACTTCTATCCCAAACTCTAAACCTAATACTAACACTAATCGTAACCCTAATACTTAACCCTAACCCTAACTATAACCCTAATCCTAAATCTGAATCTAACCCTAAACCCTAACCCTAACGTTAACCCTGACTTTACCCTAACCATAATCTTAACATTAACCCTAAGCCCTAACCCTAACCCAAATATTAACACTAACCCTGACCTCTAACACTAACTAGAACCCTACCGCTTTCCCTAAACTCGAACTCTAAGCCTAACCCTAATCCTAACCCTAACCGTAAACATAACAATAACCCTAATATCTAACCCCAACCCTAACCCTAACCCTAAAATTAACCCTACGATAAAACTAAACTTAATCCTAACGCTAACCCTAACCCTATCTAACTCTTACCCTAACTCTAATGCTAACCCCTAACCCATATCCCTAACCCATAATCCTAACATTAACCCTAAGCTTAACCCTAAACCTAAACCTAACACTAGCCCTAACCGTAACATTAACCTTAACCATAACCCTAACCCTAACTGTAACCATAAACAGAACCCTAATATAACCCTCACTCTAACCCTTAACCCTAACCATAAGCCTAACAATAATCCGAAAAATAATCCTAACCCACAACTGTAACCGTAACCTAACCATAACCCTAAACCTAAACCTAACCCCAACTGTACCCCTAACCCTCACCCCAAACTCTAACCCTTACCCGAAAGCTAAGCATAAACGTAATCCTACAATAATCTTACCCTTAACACTAACCCTAACCCTAACCCTAACCCTGTCTAGATCTAACCCTAACCCGAATCCTAACCCCTAGCCCCTAACCCTAACCTGTAAACCTAACATTAAGCCAAACCTTAACCCGAACACTAACCCTAACACTAAACGCCACCCTAACCGTAACTGTAACCCTAAACGGAACCATAATGTTGCCCTCACCCTAACCCCTAACACTAACAATAACCCTAACTCCCAACCCAAACCCTAACACTAACCCTAAACATAACACGAACAATAATCTTAATCCTAACTCTAATCCATAACCCTAACCCTAAAACTAACCCTAACCACTAACCCTAACCACTAACCCTAACCCAAAACATAACCCTTATATTAAACCTGACCCTAACCCTAAACTGTAAATCTAACGCTAACCCTAACATTACCCTAACCATAACACTAACGCTAACCCTAACCCTAACCCTAATCCTAACCCTACCCATAAACCTAACCCCTAACCCTGAGCCCTAACCCTAAGCCCTAACCCTAAACTTAATCTTAACCATAACCATAAACCTAACCACAACCCCTAACCCTAAACCTAACCCTAACCTTAACCCTAACCCAAATCAGTAACCCCAAATCTAAACCTAACCCTAACCATAACCATAACCCTAAACCTAACACGAACCTGAACCTGAACCCGAACCCTAAACCCTAACCCTAACGATAACCCTATCACAAACACTATCCTATGACAACATAATCCTATCACAATCACTAACCCAACCTCTAATCCTAAGCCTAAACATAATGCTAACCCTAACACTAACCCTAACACTCTAACCCTATACCTAACACTATCCCTAAACCTAAAGCTAACCCTAACACTAACCCTAACACTAACCCTCGAACGCTAAACCAAACCCTAACCCTAAACCTAAACCTAATCCTAAGCTAACCCTAACCATAACCCTAACCATAACCCTAAGACGAATGCTATACCAACCCTAACACTAACCCCTGACTCTAACACTCACCCTAACCCTTAACCTAACCCAAACCATAACCCCTAACCATAACAGGATTCCTAAGCCTAACCCTAACCCATAACCCTAAAACTTACCCTAACACTACCTAAACCCTAACCTCTAAACCTAAACCTAATCCCTAACCCTAACACTAAACCTAACTCTAACCCTCATCATCACCCTAATCATAACCCTAACCATAACCGTAACCCTTACCCTTACACTAACCGTAACACTAACCCCTAAATTTAACCATAACCATAACCATAACCATAACCATAACCATAACCATAACCATAACCATAACCATAACCCTATCTCTAACCCTAACCCTAATCTCTAAACCTAACCTTAACACTAACACTAAACCTAACTCTCTAACCCTAATGGCAACCCAAAACTGACCGTAACACTAACCATAACCGCTAACCCCTAAACCTAACTCCTAAACCAAACCCTTAAAACGAACACTAACCCTAAATGTAACCCTAACCTGAACCCTAACCTCTGACCCTAACCCTAAACCTAACCCTAACCTCTAACCCTAACAAAAACCCTAACCCTAGCATGAAGCCTAACCCTAATCATGATGCTGAACTGTAACCCTAACCCTAACCCTAACCCAAACACTCTCTAGCTATAACCCTAATCCTAATCCTAACCACTAACCCCTATCCCTAAACCGTAATCTTAACATTAACCCTAAACTTAACCCTAACCCTAACCATAACCCTAACCCTAATCATATCCCTAAAACAAACCCTAAATTAACCCTCACCCTAACCCCTAACACTAACCCTAACCCTAACTGGAACCCTAACTCTAACCCTAACCTTAACCCTAACCATAACAATAACCTCTAAACCTAAACGTAACCCTAACCCTAAACTTAACCCTAAACCTAATGCTAAACTTAATCTCTAACCCTGAACATAACCCTAAATCTAATCCTAAAACTAACCCTAACCTCTAACCCTAACCGTAACCCGAACCCTAACTGTAACCCTAAACTCTAAACCTAACTCTAACCCTCACCCTAAAACTAACACTAACCCTAATCCTAACCCTATCCCTAACCATAATCCTAACTCCTAACTCTAACCACTAACACTAAGCAATAACCCTAAGAATAACACCTAACTTTAAAACATAACACTAATACTAACACTAACCCTAAACCTAACCCAAACCCTAATGGTAACCCTAACCCCAAACCTAAACCTAACTCTCTAACCCTAATCCTAACCCTAAAACGAAAACTAACCACTAACCTTAACCTTAACCCTAACCCTAATCGTAATCCTAACTCTAACCCCTAACTGTAAACGTAACTCTAACCATAACCGTATACCTAACCCTAAACCTAACCCAAATCCTTAAACCTAACTCTAACATTAACCCTAACACGAACCCTTAGCCTAACCCTAAACGAAATCCTAACCCTAACCCTAACCCTAACTCTAACCCTAAGCCTAGAACAAATCCCTAACCCTATCTTTAACCATAACACTAACTGTAACTATATCCCTAACCCTAACACTAACACTAACACTAACACTAACCCTAACCCTAAGTTTCAAACCAAAAAACAACCCTATCACTAACCCAAACCCTAAGCTCTAACCATAAACCGATACCTAACGGTAACACTAACCCTAACCTTAACCCTAACCCTAACACTAACCGTAACCCTTAACCCTAACACTAATCCCAACACTAACTCTAACCCTAACCCCTGAAACTAACCCGAATCCCTAAGCCTAACACTAAACCTAACCCTAACCCTAACCGTCACCCTAATCATAGCCCTAACCATAAGCGTAACCATAACCCTAACACAAACCCTAACCCTAACCCCTAACTGTAACCATAAGAATAACCATAACCCTATCTGTAAACCTAACCCTAAACTCTAAGCATAAATTTAACTTAACACTCACCCTAACCCTCTAAGCCTAACCCTAACCCTAACCTTAACCCTAACCCTAACAGCAACCCTAACCTCTAATCCTAAAATCTAACCCCTAACGCTAAACACTAACCCTAAACCTCACCCGAACCCGAACACTAAAACATACACTAACCCTATGCCTAAACCTAACCCTAACATCTGACCCTAACCCTTAGCATAACCTTAACCTCTAACCCTAATAATAACCCTAAACCAAACAGGAAGCATAACCCTATCCCTGATGCTAAACCCTAACCCTAACCCTAACCCTAACGCTAACCCTAACTATAAACCTGTCCAACTCTAACCCTAAACCTAATCCTAAACTCTAAGCCCTAACCCTAACCCGTAACATTAACATTAACTGTAACCTTACCCCTAACCCTAACCCTAACCGCAACCCTAATTGTAAACCTAAAACGAACCCTAAATTTAGCTTCACCCTAACCCGTAAGCCTAACCGTAACCTATCCCTAACCCTAACTCTAGCCCTAAACTTAACGCTAAACATTAACCTATGCTGTAACCCTAACCTATAACCCTAAACCTAACACCAACCCTCTAGGCCTTACCCTGATCGTTAACCCGAACCCTAACCAGAACCCTAATCCTAAACTTGACCCTAAACCTAAACCTTAACTCTAACGCTAACCCTAACATTACCCTAAGCAAAACCCTAACGCTAACCCTAACCCTAACCTTAACGCTAACCCTAATCATAAACCTAACCTTAACCCTGAGCCCTTGCACTAAACCCTAACCCTAAACTTAATCCTAACTATAACCGTAACCCTAACCACAACACCTAAACCTAACCCTAACCCTAACCCTAAACCTAATGCTAACACTAATCTCTAACCCTAAATGTAACTCCAAATCTAAACCTTACTGTAACTCTAATCCTAACACAAACCGTAACACAAACCCTAACTGTAACCCTAACCCTAACTCTAACCCCAACACTAACACTAACACTAACACTAACCCTAAAACTAATCTATAAACGTAACTGTAACCCTAAACCTAAAACTAATGGTACGCCTAATGCTAACCCTAACCCTAACCATAAACCTAACCCCTAAATTTAACCACTAACCTTAATCCATATCCCTAAACCTAACCCCTAACCTTAAGCCCTAACACTAATACTAACCCTAACCCTAACCCTAAACCTAACCCTAACCCTAATTTCTAACCCTAACTGTACCACTAAATCTAAACCTAACCATAACCCTGACCCTAAATCTTACAATACCCGTAACTCTAACTCTTAGCCTAACACTAACAATAACCCTGAACTCTAACCCTAAAACTAACCCAAACAATTTCCCTAAACTCTAACGCTAACTCTAACCGTAACCCTCACTCTAACAGTAAGACTAACACTAAACTCAAACCCTAAACCTAACACTAACACTAACCATAACCCTAACCCTAAACCTAACCCTAACATCTAACACTAATACTAAGCTTAACCCTACACTTAATGGTATCCCTAACTTTAACCTCTAACCCTAACAATAACCCTAACTCTAACTCTAGCCCTAACCATCACCCTAAACTCTAAGCCTACGATAACCCTAACCTTAACCCTAATCCTAAACCTAAGCCTGTCTAGCTCTAATCCAAGCCCTAATCCTAAACCCTAACCCCAAACACTAACCCATAACACTAACATTAACCCTAACCTTAACGCTATCCCTAACACTAACCCTAACCCTAAGCCTAACCTCTAATTCTAACAATAACCCTAACCCTAACTCTAACCCTAACCCTAACCCTAACCTCTAACCCTAAACCTAAGCCTAACCGTAAGCCTACGATAACCCTGCCCTTAACCCTAAACCTAACCCTAACATTGTCTAGGTCTAACCCTAACCTGAATCCTAACCTCTAACCCCTAACAGTAAAGTGCAACCCTAACGTTAACCCTAAACTTAAACCTAACACTAACGCTAACCCTAATCCTAACCTATCCGCAAACCTAACCCCAACTGTAACACGAAACAGAACCCTAACGTTACCCTCACACTAGCCCCTAACCCTAACACTAACCCTAACTCCTATCCCAAACTCTAAAACTAATACTAACACTAATCGTAACCCTAATACTTAACCCTAACCCTAACCATAACCCTAATCCTAAACCTGAATCTAACCCTAAACCCTAACCCTAACGTTAACCCTGACTTTACCCTAAACATAGTCTTAACATTAACCCCAAGCCCTAACCCTAACCCAAATATTAACTGTAACCCTGACCTATAACACTAACTAGAACCCTACCGCTTTCCCTAAACTCGAACTCTAAGCCTAACCCTAATCCTAACCCTAACCGTAAACATAACAATAACCCTAATATCTAACCCCAACCCCAACCCTAACCCTAAAATTAACCCTACGATAAAACTAAACTTAATCCTAACGCTAACCCTAACCCTATCTAGCTCTTACCCTAACTCTAATGCTAACCCCTAACCTATATCCCTAACCCATAATCCTAACATTAACCCTAAGCTTAATCCTAAACCTAAACCTAACACTAGCCCTAACCCTAACCTTAGGGTTAACCTTAACCTTAACCATAACCCTAACCCTAAATGTAACCATAAACAGAACCCTAATATAACCCTCACTCTAACCCTTAACCCTAACCATAAGCCTAACAATAATCGGAAAAATAATCCTAACCCACAACCGTAACAGTAACCTAACCATAACCCTAAGCCTAACCCTAACCCCAACTGTACCCCTAACCCTCACCCCAAACTCTAACCCTTACCCGAAAGCTAAGCATAAACGTAATCCTACAATAATCTTACCCTTAACCCTAACCCTAACCCTAATCCAAACCCTGTCTAGATCTAACCCTAACCCGAATCCTAACCCCTATCCCCTAAACCTAACCTGTAAACCTAACATTAACCCAAACCTTAACCTGAACACTAACCCTAACACTAAACGCCACCCTAACCGTAACTGTAACCCTAAACAGAACCATAATGTTACCCTCACCCTAACCCCTAACATTAACAATAACCCTAACTCACAACCCAAACCCTAACACTAACCCTAAACCTAACACGAACAATAATCTTAATCCTAACTCTAATCCATAACCCTAACCCTAAAACTAACCCTAACCACTAACCCTAACCCCTAACCTTAACCCAAAACATAACCCTTATATTAAACCAGACCCTAAACCTAAACTGCAACTCTAACGCTAACACTAAAATTACCCTAACCATAACCCTAACGCTAACCATAACCCTAACCCTAATCCTAACCCTACCCATAAACCTAACCCCTAACCCTGAGCCCTAACCCTAAGCCATAACCCCTAACTTAATCTTAACCATAACCATAACCCTAACCACAACCCCTAACCCTAACCCTAACACTAACCTTAACCCTAACCCAAATCAGTAACCCTAAATCTAAACCTAACCCTAACCATAACCATAACCCTAAACCTAACACGAACCTGAACCTGAACCCAAACCCTAAACGCTAACCCTAACGATAACCCTATCACAAACACTATCCTATGACAACATAATCCTATCACAATCACTAACCCAATCTCTAATCCTAAACCTAAACATAATGCTAACCCTAACACTAACCCTTACACTCTAACCCTATACCTAACACTATCCCTAAACCTAAAGCTAACCCTAACACTAACCCTCGAACGCTAAACCAAACCCTAACCCTAAACCTAAACCTAATCCTAAGCTAACCCTAACCATAACCCTAACCATAACCCTAAGACGAATGCTATACCAACCCTAACACTAACACCTAACTCTAACACTCACCCTAACCCTTAACCTAACCCAAACCATAACCCCTAACCATAACAGGATTCCTAAGCCTAACCCTAACCCATAACCCTAAAACTTACCCTCACACTACCTAAACCCTAACCTCTAAACCTAAACCTAATCCCTAACCCTAACACTAAACCTAACTCTAACCCTCATCATCACCCTAATCATAACCCTAACCATAACCGTAACCCTAACCCTTACACTAACCGTAACCCTAACCCCTAAATTTAACCATAACCATAACCATAACCATAACCATAACCATAACCATAACCATAACCATAACCCTATCTCTAACCCTAAGCCTAATCTCTAAACCTAACCTTAACACTAACACTAAACCTAACTCTCTAACCCTAATGGCAACCGAAAACTAACCCTAACACTAACCATAACTGCTAACCCCTAAACCTAACTCCTAACCCAAACCCTGAAAACTAGCACTAACCCTAATCGTAACCCTAACCTGAACCGTAACCTCTGACCCTAACCCTAAACCTAACCCTAACCTCTAACCCTAACAAAAACCCTAACCCTAGCATGAAGCCTAACCCTAATCATGATGCTGAACTGTAACCCTAACCCTAACCCTAACCCAAACACTCTCTAGCTATAACCCTAATCCTAATCCTAACCACTAACCCCTATCCCTAAACCGTAATCTTAACATTAACCCTAAACTTAACCCCAACCCTAACCATAACCCTAACCCTAATCGTATCCCTAAAACAAACCCTAAATTTAACCTCACCCTAACACCTAACCCTAACCCTAAACCTAACTGGAACCCTAACTCTAACCCTAACCTTAACCCTAACCATAACCACAACCTCTAAACCTAAACGTCACCCTAACCCTAAACTTAACCCTAAACCTAATTCTAAACTTAATCTCTAACCCTGAACATAACCCTAAATCTAAACCTAAAACTAACCCTAACCATTAACCCTAACCGTAACCCTAACCCTAACTGTAACCCTAATCTCTAAACCTAACTCTAACCCTCACCCTAAAACTAACACTAACCCTAATCCTAACCCTATCCCTAACCATAATCCTAACCCCTAATTCTAACCACTAACCCTAAGCAATAACCCTAAGCCTAACACCTAACTTTAAGCCATAACACTAATACTAACACTAACCCTAAACCTAACCCAAACCCTAATGGTAACCCTAACCCCAAACCTAAACCTAACTCTCTAACCCTAATCCTAACCCTAAAACGAAAACTAACCACTAACCTTAACCTTAACCCTAACCCTAATAGTAAACCTAATTCTAACCCCTAACTGTAACCGTAACTCTAACCATAACCCTATACCTAACCCTAACCCAAATACCTAAACCTAACTCTAACATTAACCCCAACACTAACCCTTAGCCTAACCCTAACCGAAATCCTAACCCTAACCCTAACCCTAACTCTAACCCTAAGCCTAGACCAAATCCCTAACCCTAAATTTAACCATAACACTAACTGTAACTATATCCCTAACCATAACACTAACACTAACCCTAACCCTAACCCTAAGTCTCAAACCAAAAAACAACCCTATCACTAACCCTAACCCTAAGCTCTAACCATAAACCGAAACCTTACGGTAACACTAACCCTAACCCTACCGCTAACCCACTAACCCTAACCCTAATCCTAACCCTAACACTAACCGTAACCCTTAACCCTAACACTAATCCCAACACTAACTCTAACCCTAACCCCTGAAACTAACCCGAATCCCTAAGCCTAACACTAACCCTAACCCTAACCCTAACCGTCACCCTAATCATAGCCCTAACCATAAGCGTAACCATAACCCTAACACAAACCCTAACCCTAACCCCTAACTGTAACCATAAGAATAACAATAACCCTATCTGTAAACCTAACCCTAAACTCTAAGCATAAATTTAACATAACACTCACCCTAACCCTCTAACCCTAACCCTAACCCTAACCTTAACCCTAACCCTAACAGCAACCCTGACCTCTAACCCTAAAACCTAACCCCTAACCCTAAACACTAACCCTAAACCTAACCCGAACCCGAACACTAAAACATACACTAACCCTAAGCCTAAACCTAACCCTAACATCTGACCCTAACCCTAAGCATAACCTTAACCTCTAACCCTAATAATAACCCTAAACCAAACAGGAAGCATAACCCTATCCCTGATGCTAAACCCTAACACTAACCCTAACCCTAACGCTAACCCTAACTATAACCCTGTCCAACTCTAACCCTAAACCTAATCCTAAACTCTAAGCCCTAACCCTAACCCGTAACCCTAACATTAACTGTAACCTTAACCCTAACCTCAAACCATAACCCTAACCCTAACCCTAACCCTAAATTTAGCTTCACCCTAACCCGTAAGCCTAACCCTAACCTATCCCTAACCCTAACTCTAAACCTAACCTTAATGCTAAACATTAACCTATCCTGTAACCCTAACCTGTAACCCTAAACCTAACAACAACCCTCTAGGCCTTACCCTAATCGTTAACCCGAACCCTAACCAGAACCCTAATCCTAAACTTGACCCTAACCCTAAACCTTAACTCTAACGCTAACCCTAACATTACCCTAAGGAAAACCCTAATGCTAACCCTAACCCTAACCTTAACGCTAACCCTCCCATAAACCTAACCTTAACCCTGAGCCCTAGCACTAAGCCCTAACCCTAAACTTAATCCTAACTATAACCGTAACCCTAACCACAACACCTAATCCTAACCCTAACACTAACCTTAATCCTAACCCAAATCAATAACCCTAAATCTAAACCTAACACTAATCATAACCATAACCCTAAACCTAACGATAACACTAACCCTAACCCGAGCCTGAACCCGAACCCTAAACCCTAACGCTAATGATAACCCTATCACTAACACTAACCCTAACCTCTAATCCTAAACCTAAACATAATGCTAACCCTAACACTAACCCTAATACTCTAACCCTAAACCTAAAACTATCCCTAAACCTAAAGCTAACCCTAACCCTAAACTAGCACTAACCCTCCAACCCTAAACCTAACCCTAACCCTAACCCTAAACCTAAACCTAATGCTAACCCTAACCATAACCCTAACCATAACGCTAACCCTAACCATAACACTAAGTCGAATGCTATCCCAACCCTAAAACTAACCCCTAACTCTAAAACTCACCCTAACCCTAAACCTAACCCAAACCCTAACCCCTAACCATAACAGGAGCCCTAAGAATAACCCTAACCCATAACCCTAAAACTAACCCTAACACTACCTAAACCCTAACCTCTAAACCTAACCCTAATCCCTAAACCTAACACTAAACGTAACCCTAACCCTCACCTTCACCCTAATCATAACCCCAACCATAACCGTAACCCTTACCCTTACACTAACCATAACCCTAACACCTAAATTTAACCATAACCATAACCATAACCCTATCTCAAACCCTAACCCTAACGTCTAAACCTAACCTTAACATTAACACTAAACCTAACCCTAATGGTACCCCTATCCTAATCATAACACTAACCCTAACCGCTAACCCCTAAACCTAACCCCTAACTGGAAGCAATAACCCTAAACCTAACCCTAACCCAAACCCTTAAATCTAACCCTAACACTAATCGTAACACTAACAGGAACCCTAACCTCTGACCCTAACCCTAAACCTAACCCTAACCTCTAACCCTAACAAAAACCCTAACCCTAGCATGAAGCCTAACCCTAATCATGATGCTAAACTGTAACCCTAACCCTAACCCTAACCCAAACACTCTCTAGCTATAACCCTAATCCTAATCCTAACCACTAACCCCTATCCCTAAACCGTAATCTTAACATTAACCCTAAACTTAACCCTAACCCTAACCATAACCCTAACCCTAATCGTATCCCTAAAACAAACCCTAAATTTACCCTCACCCTAACCTCTAACCCTAACCCTAACCCTAACTGGAACCATAACTCTAACGCTAACCTTAACCCTAACCATAACCAAAACCTCTAAACCTAAAGCTAACCCTAACCCTAAACTTAACCCTAAACCTAATGCTAAACTTAATCCCTAACCCTTAACATAACCCTAAATCTAAACCTAACCCTAACCCTAATCTCTAACCCTAACCGTAACCCTAACCCTAACTGTAACCCTAATCTCTAAACCTAAATCTAACCCTCACCCTAAAACTAACACTAACCCTAATCCTAACCCTAACCCTAACCATAATCCTAACCCCTTATTCTAACCTTACCCTAACAGTAACCTTAACCTCTAACCCTAAACCCTAACCCCTAACCCTAGACACTAACCCTAAACCTAACCCGAACCTGAACACTAAAACATACACTAACCCTAACCTTAAACCTAACCCTGACATCTGACCCTAACCCTAAGCATAACCTTAACCTCTAACCCTAATAATAACCCTAAGCCAAACACGAAGCATAACCCTATCCCTGATGCTATACCCTAACCCTAACCCTAACCCTAACCCTAACGCTAACCCTAAACATAACCCTGTCCAACTCTAACCCTAAACATAATTGTAACACCTAAGCCCTAAAACTAACCAGTAACCCTAACATTAACTGTAACCTTAAGCCTAACCCTAACCCTAACCCTAACCGCAACCCTAATTGTAACCCTAAAATGAACCCTAAATTTAGCTTCTCCCTAACCCGTAAGCCTAACCCTAACCTATCCCTAAACCTAACTCTAACCCTCAAATTAACGCTAAACATTAACCTAACCTGTAACCCTAACCTGTAACCCTAAGCCTAACCCCAACCCTCTAGGACTTACCCTAATCCTTAACCCAAACCCTAACCAGAACCCTAATCCTAAACTTGACCATAACCCTAAACCTTAACTCTAACGCTAACCCTAACATTACCCTAAGCAAAACCCTAATGCTAACCCTAACCCTAACCTTAACGCTAACCCTACCCATAAACCTAACCCTAACCCTGAGCCCTAGCACTAAGCCCTAACCCTAAATTAATCCTAACTATAACCGTAACCCTAACCACAACACCTAACCCTAAGTCTAACCCTAACCTTAACCCTAACTGAATCAATAACCCTAAACCTAAACCTAACACTAACCATAACCATAACCCTAAACCTAACGATAACACTAACCCTAACCCGAGCCTGAACCCGAACCCTAAACCTTAAACCTAACGATAACCCTATCGCTAACACTAACCCTAACCTCTAATCCTAAACCTAAACATAATGCTAACCCTAACACTAACCCTAATACTCTAACCCTAAACCTAACACTATCCCTAAACCTAAAGCTAACCCTAACATTAAAGCTAGCACTAACCCTCCAACCCTAAACCTAACCCTAAACCTAACCCTAAACCTAATCCTAATGCTAACCCGAACCATAACCCTAACCATAACCATAACACTAAGTCGAATGCTATCCCAACCCTAAGACTAACCCCTAACTCTAACACTCACCCTAACCCTAAACCTAACCCAAACCCTAACCCCTAACCATAACAGGAGCCCTAAGAATAACCCTAACCCATAACCCTAAAACTAACCCTAACACTACCTAAACCCTAACCTCTAAACCTAACCCTAATCCCTAAACCTAACACTAAACCTAACCCTAACCCTCACCATCACCCTAATCATAACCCCAACCATAACCGTAACCCTTACCCTTACACTAACCGTAACACAAACGCCTAAATTTAACCATAACCATAACCATAACCCTATCTAAAACCCTAACCCTAACGTCTAAACCTAACCTTAACATTAACACTAAACCTAAGTCTCTAACCCTAATGGTACCCCTATCCTAATCATAACACTAACCCTAACCGCTAACCCGTAAACCTAACCCCTAACTGGAAGCACTAACCCTAAACCTAACCCTAACCCAAACCCTTAAAACTAACCCTAACACTAAGCGTAACACTAACCGGAACACTAACCTCTGACCATAACCCTAAACCTAACCCTAACCTCTAACCCTAACATAAACCCTAACCCTAGCATGAAGCCTAACCCTAATCATGATGCTAAACTGTAACCCTAACCCTAACCCTAACCCAAACACTCTCTAGCTATAACCCTAATCCTAATCCTAACCACTAACTTCTATCCCTAAACCGTAATCTTAACATTAACCTTAAACTTAACCCTAACCCTAACCATAACCCTAACCCTAATCGTATCCCTAAAACAAACCCTAAATTTACCCTCACCCTAACCCCTAACCCTAACCCTAACCCTAACTGGAACCCTAACTCTAACCCTAACCTTAACCCTAACCATAACCATAACCTCTAAACCTAAAGCTAACCCTGACCCTAAACTTAACCCTAAACCTAACACTAAACTTAATCTCTAACCCTGAATATAACCCTAAATCTAAACCTAACCCTAACCCTAACCTCTAACCCTAACCGTAACCCTAACCCTAACTGTAACCCTAATCTCTAAACCTAAATCTAACCCTCACTCTAAAACTAACACTAACCCTAATCCTAACCCTAACCCTAACCATAATCCTAACCCCTAATTCTAACCACTACCCCTAAGCAATAACCCTAAGCCTAACACCTAACTTTAAGCCATAACACTAATACTAACACTAACCCTAAACCTAACCCAAACTTTAATGGTAACCTTTACCCCAAACCTAAACCTAACTCTCTAACACTAATCCTAACCCTAAAACGAAAACTAACCACTAACCTTAACCTTAACCCTAACCCTAATAGTAAACCTAATTCTAACCCCTAACTGTAACCGTAACTCTAACCATAACCCTATACCTAACCCTAACCCTAACCCAAATCCCTAAACCTAACTCTAACATTAACCCCAACACTAACCCTTAGCCTAACTCTAACCGAAATCCTAACCCTAACCCTAACCCTAACTCTATCCCTAACCCTAGCCCAAATCCCTAAACCTAACTTTAACCGTAACACTAACTGTAACTATATCCCTAACCCTAACTCTAACACTAACCCTAACCCTAACCCTAAATCTCAAACCAAAAAACAACCCTATCACTAACCCTAATCCTAAACTCTAACCAAAAACCGAAACCTAACGGTAACACTAACCCTAACCCTACCCCTAACCCTCTAACCCTAACCCTAACCTTAACCCTAACACTAACCGTAACCCTTAACCCTAACACTAATCCCAACACTAACTCTAAACCTAACCCCTAAAACTAACCCTAATCCATAAGCCTAACACTAAACCTAACCCTAACCCTAACTGTCACCCTAATCATAGCCCTAACCATAAGCGTAACCATAACCCTAACACAAACCATAACCCTAACCCCTAACTGTAACCATAAGAATAAACATAACCCTATCTGTAAACCTAACCCTAAACTCTAAGCATAAATTTAACATAACACTCACCGTAACCCTCTAAACCTAACCCTAACCCTAACCTTAAACCTAACCCTAACAGCAACCCTAACCTCTAACCCTAAACCCTAACCCCTAACCCTAAACAATAACCCTAAACCTAACCGGAACCCGAACACTAAAACATACACTAACCCTAACCCTAAACCTAACCCTAACATCTGACCCTAACCCTAAGCATAACCTTAACCTCTAACCCTAATAATAACCCTAGGCCAAACACGAAGCATACCCTATCCCTGATGCTATACCCAAACCCTAACACTAACCCTAACGCTAACCCTAAAGATAACCCTGTCCAACTCTAACCCTAAACCTAATCGTAACACCTAAGCCCTAAAACTAACCAGTAACCCTAACATTAACTGTAACCTTAACCCTAACCCTAACCAAAACCCTAACCGCAACCCTAATTGTAACCCTAAAACGAACCCTAAATTTACATTCTCCCTAACCCCTAAGCCTAACCCTAACCTATCCCTAAACCTAACTCTAACCCTAAACTTAACGCTAAACATTAACCTAACCTGTAACCCTAACCTGTAACCCTAAGCCTAACCCCAACCCTCTAGGACTTACCCTAATCCTTAACCCGAACCCTAACCAGAACCCTAATCCTAAACTTGACCATAACCCTAAACTTTAACTCTAACGCTAACCCTAACATTACCCTAAGCAAAACCCTAATGCTAACCCTAACCCTAACCTTAACGCTAACCCTACCCATAAACCTAATCCTAACCCTGAGCCCTAACACTAAGCCCTAACCCTAAACTTAATCCTAACTATAACCGTAACCCTAACCACAACACCTAAATCTAACACTAACCATAACCTTAACCCTATCCCGAATCAATAACCCTAAATCTAAACCTAACACTAATCATAACCATAACCCTAAACCTAACGATAACACTAACCCTAACCCGAGCCTGAACCCGAACCCTAAACCCTAACGCTAACGATATCCCTATCACTAACACTAACCCTAACCTCTAATCCTAAACCTAAACATAATTCTAACCCTAACACTAACCCTAACACTCTAACCCTAAACCTAACACTATCCCTAAACCTAAAGCTAACCCTAACCCTAAACTAGCACTAACCCTCCAACCCTAAAACTAACCCTAACCCTAACCCTAAACCTAATCCTAATGCTAACCCTAACCATAACCCTAACCATAACACTAAGTCAAATGCTATCCCAACCCTAAGACTAACCCCTAACTCTAACACTCACCCTAACCCTAAACCTAACCCAAACCCTAACCCCTAACCATAACAGGAGCCCTAAGAATAACCCTAACCCATAACCCTAAAACTAACCCTAACACTACCTAAACCCTAACCTCTAAACCTAACCCTAATCCCTAAACCTAACACTGAACCTAACCCTAACCCTCACCATCACCCTAATCGTAACCCCAACCATAACCGTAACCCTTACCCTTACACTAACCATAACCCCAACGCCTAAATTTAACCATAACCATAAACATAACCCTATCTCAAACCCTAACCCTAACCTCTAAACCTAACCTTAACACTAAACCTAACTCTCTAACCCTAATGGTACCCCTATCCTAATCATAACAATAACCCTAACCGCTAACCCCTAAACCTAACACTTAACTGGAAGCACTAACCCTAAACCTAACCCTAACCCAAACCCTTAAAACTAACCCTAACACTAATCGTAACACTAACTGGAACCCTAACCTCTGACCCTAACCCTAAACATAACCCTAACCTCTAACCCTAACAAAAACCCTAACCCTAGCATGAAGCCTAACCCTAATCATGATGCTAAACTGTAACCCTAACCCTAACCCAAACACTCTCTAGCTATAACCCTAATCCTAATCCTAACCACTAACTTCTATCCCTAAACCGTAATCTTAACATTAACCCTAAACTTAACCCTAACCCTAACCATAACCCTAACCCTAATCGTATCCCTAAAACAAACCCTAAATTTACCCTCACCCTAACCTCTAACCCTAACCCTAACCCTAACTGGAACCCTAACTCTAACCCTAACCTTAACCCTAACCATAACCATAACCTCTAAACCTAAAGCTAACCCTGACCCTAAACTTAACCCTAAACCTAACACTAAACTTAATCTCTAACCCTGAATATAACCCTAAATCTAAATCTAACCCTAACCTTAACCTCTAAACCTAACCGTAACCCTAACCCTAACTGTAACCGTAATCTCTAAACCTAACTGTAACCCTCACCCTAAAACTAACCCTAACCTTAATCCTAACCCTAACCCTAACCATAATCCTAACCCCTAATTCTAACCACTAACCCTAAGCAATAACCCTAAGCCTAACACCTAACTTTAAGCCATAACACTAATACTAACACTAACCCTAAACGTAACCCAAACCCTAATGGTAACCCTAACTCCAAACCTAAACCTAACTCTCTAACCCTAATCCTAACCCTAAAACGAAAACTAACCACTAACCTTAATCTTAACCCTAATCCTAATCGTAAACCTAACCCTAACCCCTAACTGTAACCGTAACACTAACCATAACCCTATACCTAACCCTAATCCTAACTCAAATCCCTAAACCTAACTCTAACACTAACACTAACACTAACCCTAAGCCTAACCCTAACCGAAATCCTAACCCTAAATCTAACCCTAACTCTAACCCTAAGCCTAGTCCAAATCCCTAACCCTAACTCTAACCCTAACACTAACTGTAACTATATCCCTAACCCTAACCCTAACCCTAACCCTAACCCTACCCCTAACCCTCTAACCTTAACCCTAACCCTAACACTAACCGTAACCCTTAACCCTAACACTAATCCCAACACTAACCCTAACCCTAACCCTTAAAACTAACCCTAAACCCTAAGCCTAACACTAAACCTAACCCTAACCGTCACCCTAATCATAGCCCTAACCATAAGCATAAGCATAACCCTAACACAAACCATAACCCTAACTCCTAACCGTAACCATAAGAATAACCATAACCCTATCTGTAAACCTAACCCTAGACTCTAAGCACAAATTTAACCTAACACTCACCCTAACCCTCTAACCCTAACCCTAACCTTAACCCTAACCCTAACTTCTAACCCTAAACCCTAACCCCTAACCCTAAACACTAACCCTAAACCTAACCCGAACCTGAACACTAAAACAAACACTAACCCTAACCCTAAACCTAACCCTAACATCTGACCCTAACCCTAAGCATAACCTTAACCTCTAACCCTAATAATAACCCTAAAACAAACAGGAAGCATAACCCTATCCCTGATGCTAAACCCTAACCCTAACACTAACACTAACTCTAAACATAACCCTGTCCAACTCTAACCCTAAAGCTAATCCTAACCCCTAAGCCCTAACCCTAACCCGTAACCCTAACATTAACTGTAACCTTAAGCCTAACCCTAACCCTAACCCTAACCGCAACCCTAATTGTAACCCTAAAACAAACCCTAAATTTAGCTTCTCCCTAACCCGTAAGCCTAACCCTAACCTATCCCTAACCCTAATTCTAAACCTAACCTTAACGCTAAACATAAACCTAACCTGTAACCCTAACCTGTAACCCTAAACCTAACCCCAACCCTCTAGGCTTAACCCTTATCCTTAACCCGAACGCTAACCAGAAACCTAATCCTAAACCTGAATCTAACCTTAAACCCTAACCCTAACGTTAACCCTGACTTTACCCTAACCATAACCCTAACACTAACCCTAATACCTAACCCTAACCCAAATATTAACACTAACCCTGACCTCTAACACTAACTAGAGTCCTACCGCTTTACCTAAACTCTAACTCTAAGCCTAACCCTAATCCTAACCCTAATCATAAACATAACAATAACCCTTATATCTAACCCCAACCCTAACCCTAAACCTAAACCTAAACCTAACCTTAAAACTAACCCTACGGTAAACCTACACTTAATCCTAACCCTGTCTCGCTCTAACCCTAACTCTAATGCTAACCCCTAACCCATAAGCCCTAAGCCCTAACCCTAACCCGTAACCCTAACATTAACTGTAACGTTAACCCTAACCCTAACCCTAACCATTACCGCAACCTGTTCTAAAATGAACCCTAATTTAGCTTCACCCTAACCCGTAAGCCTAACCCTAACCTATCCCTAACCCTAACTCTAACCCTAACCCTAACGCTAAACATAAACCTAACCTGTAACCCTAACCTGTAACCCTAAACCTAACCCCAACCCTCTAGGCCTAACCCTAACCCTAACCCTAAACCTAATGCTAACACTAATCTCTAACCCTAAACATAACTCCAAATCTAAACCTCACCGTAACTCTAACCCTAACCCTAACACAAAACCTAACTGTAACCCCAACCCTAACTCTAACCCAACACTAACACTAACACTAACACTAACACTAACACTAACACTAACACTAACCCTAAACCTAATCTATAAATGTAACTGTAACCCTAAATCTAAAATTAATGGTACGCCTAATGCTAACCCTAACCCTAACCATAAACCTAACCTCTCAAATTTAACCACTAACCTTAATCCATATCCCGAAGCCTAACCCTTAACCTTAAGCCCTAACACTAATAGTAACCCTAACCCTAACCTGAACTTTAACCCTAAACCTCTGAACCTAATGCTGATGCAAACCGTAACCCTCACACCAACCTCTGAACGTAACCCTAACCCTAACGCTAAAACTACCCCTAACACTAAGCTTAACACTGATCCTGACTCTAACCCCTAACCCAAACCCTAACCCTAACCCTAACACTAAACCAAACCTTAACCCTAATCCCTAACTCTAACTCTAACCCTAACACTAACACTAATCCTAACCCTGAACTCTAACCCTAACACTAACCCTATCAAGTACCCTAAACTCTAACTCTAACCCTAACCCTCAACCTATCCTTAACCCTAACCCTTTACTTAGCCCTAACCCGAACACTAACCTCTAAACCTAACAATAACCCTGACCCTAACCCTAACTCTACCCCTAACCCTCACCACAAACTCTAACTCTAACCCGAACGCTAAGCATAAACGTAATCCTACAATAATCTTACCCTTAACCCTAACCCTAACCCTGTCTAGATCTAACCCTAACCCGAATCCTAACCCCTAACACCTAACCCTAACCTGTAAACCTAACATTAACACTAACCTTAACACGAACACTAACCCTAACACTAATCGCCACCCTAACCGTAACTGTAACCCTAAACAGAACCATAATATTACCCTCACCATACACCCTAACACTAACACTAACCCTAACCTCCAACACAAACACTAACACTAACCCTAACCCTAACACTAACAATAATCCTAATCCTAACTCTAATCCCTAAACCTAACCCTAAAATTAACGCTAACCACTAACCCTAACCCCTAACCCTAACACAAAACATAACCCTAATATTAAACCTGACACTAACCCTAAACCCTAAGCCTAAAGCTAACCCTAACTTTAGCCTAACCTTAACCCTAACACTAACCCTAACCGTAACCCTAACCCTAACCCTACCCATAAACCTAACCCCTAACCCTGAGCCCTAACACTAAACCCTAACCCTAAACTTAATCCTAAACATAACCGTAACCCTAACAACAACCCCTAACCATAACCCTAACCCTAACCTTAACCCTAACCCAAATCAATAACCCTAAATCTAAACCTAACCCTAACCATAACCATAACCCTAAACCTAACGGTAACACTAACCCTAACCCTAACCCAAAACCGAACCCTAAACCCTAACCCTAACGATAACCCTATCACTAACACTAACCCTAACCTCTAATCCTAAACCTAAACATAATTCTAACCCTAACACTAACCCTCACACTCTAACCCTAAACCTAACACTATCCCTAAACCTAAAGCTAACCCTAACCCTAACACTAACACTAACCCTCAAACCCTAAACCTAACCCTAACCGTAACCCTAAACCTAATCCTAATGCTATCCCTAACCATAACCCTAACCATAACGCTAACCCTAACCATATCCCTAAGATGAATGCTATCCCAACCCTAACACTAACCCCTAAATCTAACACTCACCCTAACCCTAAACCTAACCCAAACCCTAACCCCTAACCATAACAGGAGCCCTAAGCCTAACCCTAACCCATAACCCTAAAACTAACCCTAACACTACCTAAACCCTAACCTCTAAACCTAATCCTAATCCCTAAACCTAACACTAAACCTAACCCTAACCCTCACCATCACCCTAATCATAACCCTAACCATAACCGTAACACTAACCCTTACACTAACCATAACCCTAACACCTAAACTTAACCATAACCATAACCATAACACTATCTCTAACCCTAACCCTAACCTCTAAACCTAACCTTAACACTAACACTAAACCTAACTCTCTAACCCTAATGGTAACCCTAACCTAACCCTAACACTAACCCTAACCGCTAACCCCTAAACCTAACCCCTAACTGGAATCACTAACCCTAAACCTAAACCTAACCCTAACACAAACCCTAACCCTAAATCTCAACCTAACCCTAACCCTAATCATAACACTAATACTAAAATGGACCCTAAACTCTAACCCTAACCCTAACCCTAAAACTAACCTTAAACGTAACACTAAACCTAACCCTTACACTAAACTCCACCCCTAAACCTAACACTAACTCTCAACCTAAACCTAACACTAACCCTAACCATAACCATAAGACTAAACCTAATTATAACCCTAAAACTAACAATAACCTGAAGCCTAAGACTAACCCTCTCCCTAACACCTAACACTAAATGCTTACCCTAAATCTAGCCCTAACACTAACCCTAATCGTAACCCTAACCCTAACCTTAACACTAATCCTAAATTCTAATCCTAAACCTAAAGTTAACCCTAACACTAACCATAACTCTAACCCTAACCATAAAGCAAAGGATAAACGTAACATTAATCCCTAACCCTAACCCTAATGCTACCCATTAAACTAACCCAAACACTAACCGTAATACGGAACCCTAACCCTAACCCTATACCTACCATAACACTAACCCTAACCCTAACCCTAACCCTACGCCTAAACCTAACCCTAACCCATACCTCTAACCCTAACCCTAGCCCAAACACTAACCCTACCCCTCAACCTAGCCTTAACCCTAACCTTAACCATAACACAAACCTAACAATAACCCTGACCCATACCTCTAACACTAACACTAACCATAACACTACACTAAACCAAAATTCTAAACCTAACCCTAACCCTAACCCTAAACATCAAATTGACCCTAAAACTTAACCTAACCCTAACGCTAAACTTAACCCTAGGTCTAAACCTAAACCTAACCCTAATACTAACCCTAACCCTGACACTAACCCTAACCATAGCCTCTAACCCTAACCCTAAGCCTAACCCTATCCCCATACTCTAACACTAAAAATAAACACTAACCTCTAACCATAATTCTAACCCTAAACTTATCCATTACAGTAACCCTAAACCTAAACCTAACTTAAACCCTAACCATAACCTTAACCCTAACCCTATCCGTAACTCTAAGCCTAACCATAAACTTAATGCTAACCCTAACCCTAGCCCTAAAACTAACCCTAACCATAACACTATCCCTAACACCTAACCCCTAACACTAACCCTAAATCTAACCTTAAAACTAACCCGAAACCTAACACTAACCCTAAGCCTAAACCTAATTGTAACCTTAAAACAAACCAGAAATTTAACCCAAACCCTAACACTAACCCTAACCCTAACCTCTAAGCCTAACTCTAACCCTAACACTAACCTCAAGTTTAACCTTAAACCTAACACTAACTTCTAAACATAACCCTAAGCCTAACCCTATCCCTAACCCTAACCCTCTAACACTAACACTAACCCTAACCCAAACCCTAACACTAACACTAAACCTAACACTAATATGTAACCCTAACCCTAACTCTAACTCTTACCCTAACCCTAAACCTAACACTAAACCAAATTCTAACTCTCAAAATAACCCTAATCTTAAACCTAAATCTAAACCTAACCCTAACCCTAAATGCTAACCCTAAACCTAACTCTATTCTTAAACATAATCCTTACAAAAAACCTAACCCTAACCCTAACCCTCACTCTATCCCTAACACCTAACCCCAATCCTACCTTAAACCTAACCCTAAAACTAACACGAAACCTAACACTAACCATAACACTAACCCTAAGCCTAACCCTAGACCTAATCGTAACCCTAAACCTAACCTAACCCGAAGCCTAACCTTAACCAACTCCCTAACACCTAACCGCTAAACCTAACCCTAACACTAATCCTAATCCAGACAGTAACCATAACCCTACCTCTACCGCTAACCGTACCTTCTAATTCTAACCCTAACCCGAAACCTCACCCTAATATAAACCTTAACCCTAACCCTAACCCTAACGCTCCAACGCTAAAACTAACCATAACCCTAACCATAACCCTAACCCTAACCCTAACACTAACACTAAACCTAACCCTAACATGTAACCCTAACCATAACTGTAACTCTAAGCCTAACCCTAAACATAACAGTAAACCAAATTCTAAACCTCACACTAACACTAACCTTAAACCTAAACCTAACCCTAAACCTAAATACTAACCCAAAACCTAATCTATTCCTAATCATAATCCTTTGAAAATCTAACCATAACACTAACCCTAAAAATATACCTAACATCTAACCCCAAGCCTAACCGGAAACCTAACCATAAAATTAACACTAAAGCTAAAACTAACCGTAACCCTAACCCTAATCATAAACGTAAACCTAAACCTAATCCTAACCCTAAGTGTAACCTAACCTGAAGCCTAACCTTAACCATCTCCCTAACACCTAACCCCTAAACCTAAACCTATCTCTAATCCTAACCCTACACGTAACCATAACCCTAACCATTCACCAAACTGTAATTTCTAATCCTAACCCTAACCCGAAACCTAATCCTAACCCTAACCATAACCATAACCCTAAACCTAAAATTAATCCCTAACCCTAACCCTACCCCTTAACCTAACCCTAATTCTGACTGTAATACCTAACCCTAAACCTAAGCCTAAGCCTAACGCTAACCCTAATACTAACCATAACCTCTAACACTAAACGTAACCCTAAACCTATCCCCAACCATAACCCTAAACCTAATACTAAACCTAACGTCTAACCCTAACCCTAAAGCTCAACCGAAACCTACACCTAACCATAACACTAACCTTAACACTAACCCTAAACTTAAATGCTATCCCTAAACATAACACTAAACCTAACCCTAACACTAACCTTAACCTAACCCTAAACCTAACTCTAAACCTAACCCTAACCCTAATACTAATGCAAACCATAATCCTAAAGCTAAAACTAACCTCTAAATCTAATACTAACACTATCCATAACACTAACCATAAAGCTAACGACTAACCCTAATACTAATCCTTACCCTATCCCTAATGCTAACTCTAAACCCAACACTAAACCTAAGCTTTAACCCTCACCCTGACCATAACCTCTAAGACTAACACTAATCATAAACATAACCCCAAACTCTATCACTAAACCTATTGCTAAACTCGAACCCTAACACTAACCCTAATCCTAACCTTAACCCTAACCCTAACCCTAACTTAATGCTATCTCTAACCCTAACATTATCCCTAAACATAACCCGAATCGTAAACATAACCCTAAGCCTAACCCTAACCTTAACACTATCCCTAACACGTAAAGCCCAACCCAAACCATAAACCTAACCCTAAAACTAGCCCTAAACCTAACCCTAACCCTAACCCTAAACGCAAACTTAACAAAAACCATAACCTAAGCCTAACACTAAAACTCTTCCTAACACCTTACCCCTAACCCTATGCCTAACACTAACCCTAACCCTAAACCTAAGCTTTAACCCTAAGCCTAAACCTAAGCCTAACCTCTAAGCCTACACTAACCAAAACCCAACCCCAACTTCTAACACTAAACCTAATGCTAACCTCTAACCCTAACCCAAACACTAAACCTAATACTATCCCTAACCCTAACCATAAACCTAACCATAACCCTACCTTATCCCTATCCCTAACACCTAACCCCTAACGCTAATGCTAAAGCTAACCCTAATGCTAAATCTAATCCTAAAACTAACACTAAACCGAACCTGAAACCTAACCCTAACACTAATCCTAATCATAACGCGAAGCCAATCCTTAACCCTCTCCCTAATACCTAACCCCTAAACCTAACACTAAGCAAAACCCTAACCATAAGAATAACCCTAACCCTACCCCTAACGCTAACTTCTAACCCTAACCCTAACCCAAGACCTAACCCTACACATTAAACTAACCCTAACACTGACTGTAATAACTAACCCTAACCATAACCCTAAAAACAAAATCTAACCATAACCCTAACCCTAAAACTAAACCTAAACATAACCCTAACCATCACAATAATCCTATCCATAAAACCTAACCCATAAACCTAATGCTAACCCTAACACTAAAACTCAGCCTAAATCTAATGCAATTGCTAACATTAACCATAAACCTAACCCTAATCCTAAACTAATCCTAACCCTAAACCTAACTGTAACCTGAAGCCTAACCCTAACACTATCACTCACACCTAACCCCTAAACCTAACCCTAATCCTAATCCAAACCCTAACCCTAAACGCAACCCTAACCCTAATCCTATCCCAAATCCTAACACTAACCATAAATGATCGTAACACTAACCATAACAATAAACCAAAGCCTAACCATAACCCTCTCCCTAAACCTAATCCTAACTCTAACCCTAAACCTAAACCTAACTCTAAACCTAACCCTACCCTAAAACTAACCATAACCCTAAAACTAACACTAACACTAACCTCTAAACCTAACTGTAACCCTAACCATAACCGTAACCCTAAACGTAAGGACTAACCCTTATTGTAACCATACCCTATCCCTAACTCTAAACCTAACACTAACCCTAACCCTAACCTTAATACCAACACTAACCCTAACCGTAGTCCTAACCCTAACTCTAACCGTAAACCTAACCCTAACGCTAACACAAACCCTAACACTAATACTATCACTAACACTTAAACACTAATCCTAACCCTAAACCTAACCCTAAAACAAAGCCTAAACCTAACCCTAAAAATAACTAGAAACTTAACACTAACCCTAACCCTAAACTAATCGTTACACTAACACAAATCGTAACCCTAACCCTAATCCTAACCATAACCCTAACCCTAACCCTAACAATAACCTCTAAGCCTAACCCTAACAAGAATCCTAACCCCATACTCTAACACTAAAAATAAACACTAACCTCTAACCATAACACTAACCCTAACCTTAACCCTAACACTAATCCTAAACCTAACCCTAACTTAAACCCTAACACTAACCCTAACCCTAACACTAACACTAAGCATAAATCTAAACCTAACCGTAAACGTAACCCTAACCCTAACAATAACCCTAACCCTAACACTAACACTAACACTATCCCTAAATCTAACCCTAACCCTAACCCTAACCCTAACACTATCCCTAGCACCTAACCCCTAACTCTAACTCTAAACCTAAACCTAAAATTAACCCGAAACCTATCACTAACACTAACCCTAAACCTAATTGTAACCCGAACACAAAGCGGAACCCTAACCCAAACCCTAACACTAAAACTAAACCTAACACTAAACCAAATTCTAACCCTCACACTAACCCTCACCCTAAACCTAAACCTAAACCTAACCCTAATGCTAAACGCTAACCCTAACACAGACTCCATTCCTAAACATAAACCTTAACAAAAACCTAACCCTTACCCTAACCCAAACCCAAAACTTATCCCTAACTCCTAAACCCAATCCTAACCCTTAACCTAACCCTAAAACTAACACTAAACCTAACAGTAACACTAAACCTAACACTAACCCTAAGCCTAACCCTAAACCTAATCATAACCTAAAACCTAAACTAACCCGAAGCCTAACCTTAACCATCTCCCTAACACCTAACCCCTAAACCTAACCATAACACTAATCCTAATCCTGACCATAACCATAACCCTACCCCTACCCCTAACTGTAACTTCTAATCCTAACCCTAAACCGAACCCTAACCCTAACTTAAACCCTAACCCTAACCTAGCACTCTAACGCTAAAGCGAAATCTAACCCTAACACTAACCCTAACCCTAACACTAACTCTAAACATAACATTAACATGTACCCTAACTGTAACTGTAACTCTAACTCGAACCCTAAACATAACACTAAACCAAATTCTAACCCTCACACTAAACCTATCTTTCAACCTAAACCTAACACTATCCCTAGACTCTAACCCTAAACCTAAATCTATTCCTAAATATAATCCCTATCAAAAATCTAACCCTAACCCTAACCCTATCCCTATCCCTAACACCTAACCCCAACCATAACCCTAAACCTAACCCTAAAATTAACACTAAACCTGACATTAACCCTAACCCTAACCCTAAGCCTAAACATGGACCTAATCCTAACCCTAACCCTAACCTATATGAAGCCTAACCTTAACAATCTCCCTAACACCTAACCCCTAAACATAACCCTAACACTAATCCTAACCCTAACCGTCACCATAACCATAAGCCTAAACCTAATTGTAACTTTTAATCCTAAACCCTAACCCAAAACCTAACACTAACCCTAACCAATACCATAACCCTAAACCTAAAATTAATCCCTAAACCTAACGTAAATCTACTCCTTAATCTAAGCTAACCCCGATTGTAATACCTAACCCTAAAATAACCCTAATCCTAACCTTAGCATAACCCTAAACCTAACCCTAACCCTAAACCTAGCCTTAACCCTAACCCTAATAATAACCATAACTTCTAACACTAACCCTAACCATAAACCTATCCCTTACCCTAGCCCTAACTCTAACCCTAACCCATACCTCTAACCCTAACCCTAACCCTAACCTTAGCCTAAGCCCTAACCCTAATAATAACCATAACCTCTAACATTAACCCTAACCATAAACCTATCCCTTACCCTAACCCTAACCCTAACCCTAACCCTAACTCTAACCCTAACCCATACCTCTAACCCTAACCCTAGCCTTAACCCTAACCCTAATGATAAGCATAACCTCTAACACTAACCCTAACCATAAACCTATCCCTTACCCTAAACCTAAACCTAACACTACACCTATCTTCTAACCCTAACCATAACCCTAACTCTAAAGCTCAACCGAAACCTACCCATAACCGTAACACTAAACTTAACACTAACCCTAACCCTAACCTAACCCTAAACCTAACTCTAAACATAACCCTAACCCTAAAACTAACCTCTAAACCTAACCCTAACTCTAACCATAACCCTAACCCTAATCCCAACGACTAACCCTAATCCTAACTGTTGCACTACCCCTAATGCTAACTCTAACCACAACCTAAACCTAACCTTTAACCCTAAACATAATCCTAACCCTAATCCTAACCCTAACTAAAACTTCTAACACTAACCCTAACCCTAACCCCAAACTTTATCACTAAACCTAATGCTAAACTTTAACCATAAACCTAAACCTAAACCTAAATCTAACCCTAACCTTAACAATAACACTATACCTAACCCTAACTTAACGCAATCCCTAACCCTAACACTACCCCTAAACATAACCCTAACTGTAAACCTAAACCTAACTCTAACCCTAACACTATCCCTAACACCTAAAGCCCAACCCTAACCATAAACCTAACCCTAAAACTAACCCTAAACCTAACCCTAACCCTAACCCTGAAAATAATTGCAACCTTAACACAAACTGTAACCTAAGCCTAATCCTAACCCTCTTCCTAACACCTTACCCCTAACATTATCCCTAACACTAACCCTAATCTTAACCCTAAACCTAAGCTTTAACCCTAACAATAAACCTAACACTAACCCTGACCTCTAAGGCTAATCCTAAGCAAAACCCAACACCAAACTCTAACACTAAACCTAATGCTAACCTCTAACACTAACCGAAACACTAAACCTAAAACTATCACTAACTCTAACCCTAACCGTAAACCTAACCATAACCCTAACCCTAAACCTAACCATAAGCATAACCCTAACAATACCCCTAACCCTAACTTATAACCCTAACCCTAACCTTAGACCTATCCCTACACATTAAACTAACCCTAACACTGACTGTAATACCTAACCCTAACACTAACCCTAAACACAAAACCTAACCATAACTCTAACCCTAACACTAAAACTAAACCTAACTCTAACCATCACCATAACCCTATCCCTAACACCTAACTCCTAAACCTAATGCTAACCCAAACTCAAAAACTCAGCCTAAATCTAATGCAATCGCTAACACTAACCATAAATCTAACACTAATCCTAACCTAATCCTAACCCTAAACCTAACCCTAACCAGAAGCCTAACCCTAACCATATCTCTCACGCCTAACCTCTAAACCTAACCCTAACCCTAACCCAACAATAACCCAAACCCTAACCCTAACGCTAAACCTAACTCTAACCCTAATATTATCACTAACACCTAAAACCGAAAGCTATGCCTGAACCTAACCCTAAAACTAACCCTAAAAATAACGTTAACCCTACATCTAAACCTAAACCTAACCCTAACTCTAACAGTAAAAGTAACCCTAACCCTAAACCTAACGCTAATTTTCATCCTAACCCTAACCCTAACCCTAACGATAACCGTATCCCTAAAACCTAACCTCTAACCCTAACCCTAACCCTAAAACTAATGCTAACCCTAAATCTAAACCTAAACCTAACCCAAACTCTAACAGTAAACCTAACCCTAGACCTAAACCTAACGCTAATTTTTTTAATCCTAAGCCAGACACTAACCGTAACGCTAACCCTAAATCGAAACCTAATCCTAACCCTAACCCTAATTCTAACCCTAACCCTAACCATAAACCTATCCTAACACCTAAACCCTAAACCTAACCCTAACCCTACCCCTACCCCTAACCTAAAAACTAACCCTAAACCTAATACAATCCCTAACCCTAACCCTACCCGTAAAACTAACCCTCACACTAACCCTAACCCTAAAACTATCATTAACACAAAACCTTAAACCTAACACTAAACCTAACCCTAAAACTAAACCCTAAACTGAACCCTAACCCTATACCTAAAACTAATTGTAACTCTAACCCTAAACCTAAACATAATTCTAACGCTAAAATCTAACTGTAACCAAAACCCTAACACTAACCTTAACCCTAATTCTAAACTCTAACCCTAAATCTAACTCTAACTCTAAACCTAATCATAACCTTAATCCTGAATGTAATTGGAAGCCTAACCATAACACTCTCCCTAACACCTAACCCTAACACTAAAACTAACCCTAACCCTAAACCAAACTCTAACCCTCAACATAACGCTAAACTCTAACCATAACCCTAACCCTAACACTAACCCTAAACACTAACCATAACACTAACACTAACCCTAACATCTAAGCCTAACCATAACTCTAACCCTAACCCTAACACTAGCACTAAAACAACTTCTATCCCTAGCACTAACCCTAACCCTCAACCTAAACCTAACCCAAACCCTAACCCTAACACTAACTGAAAACCCTAACCTAATCCTAATGCTATCCCTAACCCTAAAGTTAACCCTAACCTAACCTAACCTAACCTAACACTAACCCTAACCTAACACTCAAACTATTCCTAACACATAACTCCTAACCATAACCCTGAACTTAACCCTAAAATTAAGACTAACCCTAACCCTAACCCTAACCCCAAACACTAACACTGAACCTAATGCTAACCTCTAACCATAACCCTAACGATAATCCTAACCCTAAACCTAACAATAACCCTAAAGCCTAACCCTAACTTTAACACTATCCATAAACCTAAACTTAACCGTAAACCTAACACTAACCCTAACCCTAAACCTAACCCTAACCCTATCCATAACACTAATCCTATCCCTAACACTTAAACCCTAACCCTAACCCTAAACCTAATCCTAAAACTAACTGTAAAACTAACCCTAACTGTAACCCTATCCCTAACATTAACCCTAACACTAATCTAAACCTAAGACTTACCCCCTAAACATAACCCTAAACCTAACTCTAAAAGTAACGTAAACCTAACCCTAATGCTAACCCTATCCCTAACCCTAACGCTAAACCTAACCGTAAACCTAACACTAACTGTAACCCGAAGTGTAACTTTAACATTCTCCCTAACTTCTAACACCTAACCCTAACCCTAACACTAACCTTAACCATAACCATAATCACAACCCTATCCGTAACACCTAACCCCGAAACCAAACCTAACCCTAACTCTAACCTTACCTCTAACTATAAACGTAAACCTAACCCTAACCATAACCTTAATCCTAACATCATCACTAAAACCTAACCCCTAACCCTAACACTAACACTAACCTTGACACTAACCCTAAGCATAAACCTAACACTAAACCTAAGTTTTAACCCTAACCCTAACCTTAAGCATGACACTAAGCCTAACCCTAACCCTAAACCCAAACTCTAACACTAAACCTAATGCTAACCTCTAACCATAACGCTAAACCTAAACTTAACCCTAAAATCTAACCCTAACACTAACCCTAACCCGAAACCTAACCCTAAACCTAAACCTAAAACTAACGCTAACCTCAAACCATAACCCTAACACTAACACTAACCCTAACCCTAACCCTAAACTCTAACCATAACCAAAACCCTAACGCTACCCCTAATCCTAATTCTAAACTCTAACCCAAACCCTACCACTATCCCTACACCTAATCGTAACGTTAGCCCTAACCGTAACACGAGGCCTAACCCTAACACTCTCCCTAACAACTGACCCCTAAATCTAACCCTAAACCTAACGCTAATCCTAACCCTAACCCGAACCTTAACCCTAATCCTAAACATAACACCAACCCTAAATTCTAATCCTAAACCTAATACTAATCCTAACCCTAAACGTAACCCTAACCCTAAACTCTAACACAAAACCTAACCGTAAACCTAACACTACTCCTAACCCTAACCCTAAAGATAACCCTAACCCTAAATCTAACATTAATTCCAAATCCTAACCCTAAACCTACCCCTTAAACAAAACCTAACCCAGACTGTAATAACTAAACCTATTACTAACACTACCATAACCCCAACAGTAACCCTAACCCTAACACTACCACTAACCCTAACCCTAACCCTAACCCTAACACTATCCCTAACCCTAACCATAACAGTACACCTAACCCTAACAATATCCCTAACACTAACACCATTCCTAGCACCTAACACCTAACCCAAACCATAAACCTAATCCTAAAACTAACCCTAAACTTATCCCTAACCCTAAACCTAATCCTAATCGTAATCCTAACACAAACCATAACCCAAAGCCTAACTCTAACCCTATCCCTAATACCTAACCCCTAAACCTAACTCTAACCCTAATGTTAATCCTAATCCAAACCCTAACCCTAATCACAAACTACAACCCTAATACTAACCCTAACTGTAACCCTAAATTAACCCCTAAACCTAACCATAAACCTAACCCTAACACTACCCCTAACACCTAACCCCTAACCCTAACCCTAAACTTAAGCCTAAAAATAACTCGAAACTTAACACTAACCCTAACCCTAAACCTAATCATAACACTAACACAAATTGTAACCCTAACCCTAATCCTAACCCTAACACTAACAATAACCTCTAAGCCTAACCCTAACACGAACCCTAACCACATACTCTAACACTAAAAATAAACACTAACCTTTAACCATAACTCAAACCCTAACATTAACACTAACACTAATCCTAAACCTAACCCTAACTTAAACCCTAACACTAACACTAACGCTATCCCTAAATCTGACCCTAACCGTAAACCTAACCCTAACCCTAACCATAACCATAACCCTAACACTAACAATAAACTCTAAGCCTAACCATAACATGAACCCTAACCCCATACTCTAACATTAAAAATAAACACTAACCTCTAACCATAACTCTAACCCTAACCTTAACCGTAACACTAATCCTAAACCTAACCCTAACTTAAACCCTAACACTAACCCAAACCCTAAGACTAATGATATCCCTAAATCTAACCCTAACCGTAAACCTAACCCTAAACCTAACCCTAAACCAAACACTAAGCCTAACCATAACACTATCCCTAAAACCTAACCCCTAACTCTATCCCTAAACCTAACCATAAAACTAACCCAAAGCCTATCATTAACACTAAGCCTAAACCTAATCGTAACCCTAACAAAAACCAGAACACTAACCCAAACCCTAACACTAATCCTAACCCTAAACTCTAAGCCTAACTCTAACCCTAACCCTAAACCTAACAGCAAGCTCTAACCCTAAACCTAATGCTAACCTCTTACTATAGCCCTAACCCTATCCCTCTAACACTAACCCTAACCTTAACCCTAACCCTAACACTAACACTAACACAAAACCTAACACTAAACCAAATTCTAACCCTCACACTAACCCTCACCCTAAACCTAAACCTAACCCTAACGCTAAACGCTAACCCTAAAACTAACTCTAGTCCTAAACATAATCCTTACCAAAAACCTAACCTAAACCCTAACCGTAACCCTAACACTCTAACGCTAAAGCTAGCCCTAACCCTAACCCTAACCCTAACCCTAACACTAACCCTGAATCCTAACGCTAACATGTAACCCTAACCGTAACTGTAACTCTAACCCTAACCCTAAACATAAAACTAAACCAAATTCTAACCTTCACACTAACTCTAAATTTAAACCTAAACCTAACCCTAGACTCTAACCCTAAACCTAAATCTATTCCTAAATATAATCCCTATCAAAAATCTAACCCTAACCCTAACCCTAACCCTATCCCTAAAACCTAACCCCAACCCTAACCCTAAAACTAACCGTAAAATTAACACTAAACCTGACACTAACCCTAACCCTAAGCCTAAACATAAACCTAATCCTAACCCTAACCCTAACCTAACATGAAGCCTAACCTTAACAATCTCCCTAACAACTAACCCCTAAACGTAAGCCTAACACTAATCCTAACCCTAACCGTCACCATAACAGTAACCCTACACCTAACTGTAACTTTTAATACTAAACCCTAACCCGAAACCTAACACTAACCCTAACCAAAACCATAACATTAAACCTAAAATTAATCCCTAACCCTAATGCTAATGCTACCCCTTAATCTAAGCCTAACCCTGACTGTAAAACCTAACCCTAAAATAACCCTAATCCTAACCAGGGCATAACCCTAAACCTAACCCTAACCCTAACCCTAGCCTTAGCACTAACCCAAATAATAACCATAACCTCTTACACTAAACCTAACCATAAACCTACCCCTTACCCTAACCCTAACCCTAACCCTAACTCTAATGCTAACCCATACATCTAAACCTAATCCTAACCCTAAACCTAGCCTTAAACCAAACCCTAATAATAACCATAACCTCTAACACTAACCCTAACCATAAACCTATCGCTTACCCTAACCCTAACCCAAGCCCTAAACTAACCCTAAACCTAACCATAACACTAACCATAACCTTAACCATAAACCTAATCGCAGCCCTAACACACCGTAAACAGAAGCCTAACCATAAAACTAAAGCTAACCCTAACCCTAAAACTAAGTTTTAACCGTAACACTAACCCTAACACTAATCCTAAACTGTAAGCCTAACCCTAACTCTAACCCAACCCCAAATTCTAACACTAAACCTAACGCTAACCTCCAACCATAACCCTAACATTAACCCTAACCCTAACACTAAACCTCAACCTCAACCTAACCCTAACGATAACACTAACCTTAACACTAACCATAACCTTAAATGCTAACCCTAACCATAACACTAACCATAAACCTAACTCTACTCTAAGGTAACCCAAAGTCTAACTGTAAATCTAACCCTAACCCTAATACTAACACTAAACCTAACCCTAACACTAACCTCTAAATCTTACCCTAATGCTAACCATAACCCTAACCCTAAACCTAATGAGGAACCTTAAACCTAACCCTTACCCGATCCCTAATGCTTATGCTAACCCTAACCCTAACCCTAACCCTAACTGTAACGCTAACCCTAACACTAACTCAAACCCTAACCCTAACCCTCACCCTAAAACAAACCCTAACCCGAATCCTAACCCTAACACCATCCCTAACACATGAAGACTCACCCTAACCATAAACCTAACTCTAAAACTAACCCTAAACCTACCAGTAACACTAACCATAAGCCTAAACCTAAACCTAATCGCAACCTGAACACAAACCGTAAACTGAAGCCTAACCCTGACACTAAAGCTAACCCTAACACGAAAACCTAAGTTTTAACCCTAACACTAACCCTAACATAACCCTAACCTCTAAGCCTAACCCTAACCCAACCCAAAACTCTAACCCTAAACCCAACGCTAACCTCCAACCATAACCCTAACATTAACCCTAACCCTAACCCTAACCCTAACCCTAACACTAACACTAAACCTAACCCTAACATCAAACCCTAACCCTAACATCAAACCCTAACCCTAACTCTAACCCTAACCCTAACTCTATCCCTAACCCGAACCTTAACATTAAACCAAATTCTAAACCTAACAATAACCCTAACCCTAAACTTAAACATAGCCCTAACCCTGAACCTAACCCTACACTGTAACCATAAACCTAACACTATCCCTAACCCTAACCCTAATAGTTAACGTAACCCTAACCCTAACCCTAATTCTATCCCTAACACCTAATCCCTAAGCCTAACGCTAAACCTAACTCTAAAACTAACATAAAACATAATCCTAATCCTAACCTAACCCTAACCGAAAACCGAAGCCTAACATTAACCGTCTCCTTAACAACTAGCCCCTAACCTAAGCCTAACACTAACCCTAACACTATTGTTAACCATACTCTAAACAAAAACCTAAACCTAACCCTAACCCTAAACCTAACTCTTTCCTTAACAAATAACCCCAAACCTAACCCTAAACCTAAAACTAAAACTAAAACTAAAACTAAAACTTAACTAACCCTAACACTAACCCTAACCTTAACACTAAGCCTAACCCTAAACCTAATCATAACCCTAAACCTAACCATAACATGAAGCCTAAACTTAACCATCTCACTAACATCTAACCCCTAACCCTAAACCTAACACTAACCCTAACCCTATCCATAACCATAATGCTAACCCTACCCCTAACCGTAACTTCTAATCCTAACCCTAACCCGAACCTTAACCATAACCTTAAACATAACCCTAAACCTAACATTAATCCCTAATCCTAACCCTAAATCTACCCCTTTATACTAACCCTAACCCTGACTGTAATACCTAACCCTAACCCTAACCCTAGCAAAACACTAACTATAACCCTAATCCTAACCCTAAATTAACCATAACCCTAACCCTAACCCTAAAACTAATACATACATCTAACCCTAAAACTAACCCTAACCCTAATCCAAACACTAAACAAAACCTTGAACACTAACCCTAAACCTAAACCTACCCATAAATCTAACCCTAAACCTAACACTAAACCTAACTTCTAACGATAATCCTAACCCTAACACTGAACCTCAATCTAAACCTACATCTAAACATAACACTAACCCTAACACTAACCATAACCCTAAACGCTAACCCTAACCATAACACTAACCCTAAACCTAACTCTAACCCTAAGATAACCGTAAACCTAACTCTAAACCTAAACCTAACCCTAATACTAACCCTAAACCTAACACTAACACTGACCTCTAAACATAACCCTAACTCTAACCATAACCCTAACACTAAACCTAAAGAATAACCTTAAACCTAACCCTTATCCAATCCCTAATGCTTACACTAACCCTAACCCTAAACCTATGTTTTAACCCTAACCCTAACCCTAACAATAAACATAACCTCTAAGCCTAACCTTAACACTAATGCTAACCCAAAACTCTATCACTAAACCTAACACTAAACTGTAACCCTAACAATAAATGTAAACTTAGCACTAATTCTAACTGTAACGCTATTCCTAACACCTGAAGATACATCCTAACTATAACCTAACCCTAAAACTAACCCAAAACCTAACCATAACACTAACCCTAACCCTCCCCCTAAAACTAATTGCAACACTAACACAAACCGTAACCCAAAGCCTAACCCTAACGCTAAACCTAACCCTAACCCTAAACCTAAGATTTAACCCTAACCCTAAACCTAACACTAACCCTAACCTCTAAGTCTAATGCTAACCCTAATACAACCGCAAACTCTAAACCTAAATCTAATGCTAACCTCCAATCATAACCCCAACACTAACCTTAACCCTAACCGTAACCCTAAACCTAACCCTAAACTAACCTGAAACTTAACCTTAACCCTAACCCTAAACCTAATCGTAACGCTAACACAAACTGTAACCCGAAGCCTTACCCTACCCCCTCCCTGACACCTAACCTCTAACCCTAAACATAACACTAACCCTAACACTAACTCTAACCATAAGGCAACTCTAACACTAAAACTAACCTTTAACCCTAACCATAACCCTAACCCTAACCATAACTTCTGAGCCTAACTGTAACCCTAACCCAAACATCAAACTCTAACGCTAAACATAAGGCTAACCTCTAACCATAACCCTACCCCTAAACTGAACCCTAAATCTAACCCTAACATTAAGCCTAAACTATAACTGTAACACTAAACCTAACGCTAAAACTAACCCTAATATCTAACCCTAACCCTAACTCTAACTGTAACCCTAACACTAAATTTTGCTCTAAATGAACTTCTAACCCTAACATTAACTCTTACCCTAAACCTAAACCTAACCCTAAACCTAAACTTACCCTAATCCTAACCCTAAACCTAAAACCTAACACTAACTCTAACACTATTCTTAACCATAAACCTAACCGAAAACCTAAACCTAACCCTAACCAAAACCCTAACCATATCCCTAACACCTAACCCCAAACCTAACCCTAACCTAAACCTAAAACTAACACTAAACTAATCCTAACACTAACCCTAACCCTAAGCCTAACCCTAAACCTAATCATAAACATACCCCTAACCGTAACCTGAAGCCTAAGCTTAATCACCTCCCTAACACCTAACCTGTAACCCTAACCCTAACACTAACCCTAACCATAACCGTAACCATAATGCTAACTCTACCCCTAACAGTAACTTCTAATCCTAGCCTTAACCCGAACTCTAATTGTAACCTTAACCATAACCATAACCCTAAATCTAACATTAATCCCTAATCCTAAACCTAAACCTAACCGGTAAACTAACCCTAAACCTGACTGTAATAATTAACCTAACCCTAACCCTAACCCTAGCATAACCCTAAGCCTAACCCTAACTTAATCCTAACCCCAATTGTAACCCTAAAACTAAACCATACCTCTAACCGAAACACTAACCCTAACCCGAACCCTAACCCTAATACTAACCATGACCTCTAACACTAACCTTAACCCTAAACCTATCCCTAACACTAAACTTAAGATAACACTAAACCTAACGTCTAACCCTAACCCTAACCCTAACACTAAACCTCAACCTAAAACTACCCCTGACCATAACACTAACCCTAACACTAACCATAAAACTAAATGCTAACCCTAACCATAACACTAAGCCTAAACCTAACTCTAACCCTAAGCTAACACTAAACCTAACGCTAAAGCTGACACTAAACCTAACTTCTAACCCTAACCCTAACCTTAACACTAAACCTCAACCTAAAGCTAACCCTAAACATAACACTAACCCTAAAACTAACCATAAACCTAATCCTAAACCTAACAATTAATCTTAAACCTAACCCTTAATCGATCCCTAGATCTTACCCAAACCCTAACCCTAAACCTAAGCTTTAACCCTAACCCTAACCGTAACCCTAACCATAACCTCTAAGCCTAACACTAAAACTAACCCTAAACCAAAACTGTGTCACTAAAGCTAAAACTAAACTCTAATCATAACTCTAAACCTAATCCTAACCCTAACCGTAACCCTAATCCTAACCCTAACACTATCCCTAAACCTAACTTAACTTCCCTGTCCCTAACACTATCCCTAAACCTAACTCAACCCTAACACTATTCCTAAACGTAACCCTACCCTAGCCCTAATCCTAACACTAACACTATCCATAACACCTGAAGCCTCACCCTAACCATAAACCTAAACCTAAAACTATACCTAAACCTAACCATAACACTAACCATAAACCTAACCATAAACCTAATTGCAACCCTAACACAAACTGTAACCCGAAGCCTAACTCTAACCCTAAAGCAAACCCTAACCCTAAACCTAAGCTTTAACCCTAACCCAAACCCTAACACTAACCCTATCCTCTAAGCCTAAGGCTAACCCTAACCCAATCCCAAACTCTAACCCTAAACCTAACGCTAACTTCCAATCACAACACTAACATTAACCCTAACCTTAACACTAAACTCTAACTGTAACCCTAACCCTAACCCTAGCCGTAACATCTAACCCTAACCCTAACTGTAACCCTAACACTAACCCAAAAACTAAACCAAATTCTAACCCTAACAATAACCACAACCCTAAATTTAAACTAACCATAACCCTAAACCGTAACCCTAAACCTAACACTATCCCTAAACATAACCCTAAATGTAAACCTAACCATAACCGTAATGCTAACCCTAACCCTAACTCTATCACTAACACCTAACCCTAACACTAAAACTAACCCTAAAATCAACACTACACATAATACTAACCCTAACCCTAACGGTAACCCAAAGCCTAAAATTAACCCTCTCCCTAACAACTAGCCCCTAACCTAACAATAACACTGACCCTAACCCTAACCCTAACCCTAACCCTAACCCTGCCCCTAATCCTAATTTCAACCCTAACCCTAACACTAACCCTAACCCTACCCCTTAAACTCATCCTAACCCTGACTGTAATACCTAAACCAAAACATAACCCTAACCCTAAACACTAACCCTAACAATAACCCTAACCCTAACACTAAACCTAACACTAACCCTAACCATAACCATAACCCTATCACTATCACCTAACACCTAAAATTAATGCTAACCCTAACCCTAAAATTCACCCTAAATCAAATGCCATCGCTAACCTTAACCCTAAACCTAACCCTAACCTAATTGTAACCGTAAACCTAACCATAATCCGAAGCCTAAACCTAACCCTATCTCTCACATCTAAGCCCTAAACCTAACCCTAAACCTAACCCTAATCCTAATCCAAAACAAAACCCTAACCGCAACCCTAACCCTGATCCTAACCCCAAACCTAACCCTAACCGTAACCATAACCCTAAACCAATCCCTAAACCTAACCTAACCTACCATTAAACCTAACTTGTAACCCACCCTAACCCTAAACCTAAACCTCAACCTAACCCTAACTCTAACCATAACCCTAACCATACACATAACCGTAACCCAAAGCCTAACCGTAACCCTGACCCTAACCCTAATCCTATCCCTAACCCAAACACTAACCCTAAACATAAATATAACTCTAAATCTAACCCTAGCCCTAAAACTAACCTCTAAACATAACCATAACCCTTAGAGTATCCCTGAACCTAAAACTAAGCATTAACCCTAACTGTAAGAATAACCCTAACCATAACCTCTAAGCCTAACCCTAACCCTAACCGCAAACTCTAACACTAAACCTAACGCTAACTTGTAACCATAATCATAACCTTAACCCTAACCCTAATCCTAAACTCTAACCATAACGCTAACCCTATCAATAACCCTAACCATAACCATAACCCTAAAACTAACCCTAACACTAACCCTAAGCCTAACACTAAACCTAATCATAACCCTAAACCTAACCATAAACTTAACCCTAACCCTAAACCTAACCTTAACCCTAACCATAACCTTAAACATAAACATAACCCTAAATCTAACATTAATACCTAATCCTAACCCTAAACTTTCCCCTTAAACTAACCCTAAACCTGATGGTAATAACTAACCCTAACCCTAACCCTAACCCTAACCCTAATTTAACCCTAACACTAACACTAATCCTAAGCCTAAATTTTAATGCTAACACTAACACTAACACTAACCCTAACCTCTAAGCCTAAGCCTAACCCTAACCCAACTCCAAACTATAACCCTAAATCTAACGCTAACCTCCAACCATAACCCTAATATTAACCCTAACCCTAACCATAACCATAACCATAACCTCTAAGCCTAACACTAACACTAGCCCTAACCCAAAACTCTATCACTAAACCTAAGGCTAAACTCTAAAAATAGCCCTAACCTAAACTTAACACTAACCTTAACCCTAACCCTAACACTAACATAACCCTAACCATAACTCTACAAATATCCCTATGCCTAACCCTAACCATAGACCTAACCCTAAGCCTAATCCTAACACGAATACTATCCCTAACAACTCAAGACTCACCCTAACACAAAACTTAACCCTAACACTAACCCTAAGCCTAACACTAAACCTAATCATAACCCTAACCCTAACCATAACACGAAGGCTAACCTTAACCATCTCTCTAACACCTAACTCCTAAACCTAACACTAACACTAACCCTAACCTTCAACATAACCATAACCCTAACTCTACCCCAAACCCTAACTTCTAAAGCTGACCCTAAACCTAACCTTAACCATACCCATAAACCTAACCCTAAACCTAACTTGAATCCCTAACATTAACCCTCTACCACTTAAACTAAACCTAAACTGCCTGTAATACGTAAACCTAACTCTAACCATAAACCTAGAATAACCCAAACACTAACACGAACCCTAACTATAAGCCGTACCTCAAACCCTAACAATAACCCTAACTCTAACCCTAACACTAACCCTAAGCTCTAACACTAACTCTAAAACTAAACCTAACCCAAACTCTAACCATAAAGATAACACTAAACCTAACTTCTAACCTTAAACCTAACACTACACCTCAACCTGAAACTAACCCTAACCATAACACTAACCATAATCCTAACCCTAACCCTAAACCTAACACTAAAACTAACCCTAACCTCTAACAGTAACCCTAACCCTAAAAATAATACTAAACCTATCCCTAACCCTAACCCTAAAAATAACACTAAAACTAACTTCTAAACCTAACCCTAAACCTCAACCTAACCCTAACCTTAACCATAACATTAGCCCTAAACCTATCCCTAAAAATAACCCTAACACTGACACAAAACCCAAAGCTAAGCCTAAACCATAACCCTATCCCTAAAAGCTAACCCTAACCCTAAACCTTGCCCTAACCCTAAAGCTAATAGTAAACCTAACCCTAATCCTAACACTAAACCTAACCCTAAGCCTAACACTAATTTCTAAAATTAACACTACCCCTAACTGTAACGGTAACCCTAACCATGAATTTTACGACTACCAGAAATCCTAACCTTACTCTATCCCTATCCATAACCCTAATCCTAATCCTAAGTGTAAACCTAAGCTTAAAACCTAACCATAACCCTAAAGCTTACCACAACATCTAAGCCTCAATCTAACCCTAAAACTAACCCCAAACTCGAACACTTATTCTAATGCTCACCTCTAACCATAGCACTAACACAAACCCTAAGCCTAACCCTAACATTATCCCTAACCCTAACTCTAACCCTAACCCTAACCCTAACCCTAAAACATACTTCTAAACATAACCCTAAACAAAACTCTAACTGTAAACAAGAGCCTAACCATAACCCTATCCCTAAACCTAACACTAACCATAACTTTATCTCTAACCCTAACCATAACCATAACCCTAAACCTGACTCTAAACCTAACCTAAACCATAACATTAAACCTACACCTAACACTAACCCTAACACTAACTTCTACACCTAACCCTAACCTTAATCATAACCCTAACCCTAAACCTAATGACTAACGCTAATTCTAACCCTGACCCTATCCTTAACCTTAACCCTACCCCTAACACTAAACCTAACCCTACACCTAAGCTTTAACCCTAACCCTAACCATAACCATAACCTCTAACCCTAACCCTAACAATAAGCCAAACCCCAAACTCTAACACTAAACCACTAAACTCTAACCCTAACCCTAACCCTAACCCTAACCCTAACCCTAACCCAAACACTAACCCTAACCCTAACCGAAACCCTAACACTATTCCTAAACATAAACCTAACCGAAAACCTAACACTAACCCTAACACTAAGCATATCCATATCACTTAAATCCTAAACTTAACCATAAACCTAAACTTAACCCTAACCCTAAATCTAATGCAAAACCTAAATGTAACCCTAACCCTAACCCTAAGCCTAACCTAATTGTAACCCTAACCCTAATCATAACCCTAAGCCTAACCCTAAATCTGCCCCTAACTCTAACCCTAACGCTAAACTTAATACTAACCCTAACACTAACCCTAACAGTAACACTAACTTCTAAACTGAACCCTAACACTGACCGTAATCCTAACCCTAAAGAAAACCACTAATGCTAATCCTAACACTTAACCTATCCCTAACCCTAAACATAACCCTAACCCTAAACCTAAACCTGAAGCTAAGCATTAACCCTAAGCCAAACCCTAACACTAACAATCACCTCTAAGCCTAACCTTAACCCTTACCCTAATTCTAACCCTAAACCGAAGGCTAACCTCTAACGATAACCATAACCCTAACCCTAACCCTAACTCTAAACCTAAGCATAAACTCTAACCGTAACACTAACTGTAACCCTAACCCTAACCCTTGCTAACCTCTAAACCTATCACTAACCCTGATGCTAACGGTAACTGTAAAACTAAACCTAACAACTAACCATAACACTAAGTCTAACCTTAACCTAAACCCAACCCTAACACCTACCCTAACTCTAATCCTAAACCCTTACACTAACTCTAAAACTAACCATAAACCTAACCTTAACCCTAAACCTAACCCTAACACTAACCCTAATCCTAACCCTATCCCAAGCACATAAAACCTTATCCTAACCCTAACCCTAACTCTAAAACTAACCCTAAACCTAACCCTAACCCTAAGCTTAAACCTAACCCTAATACTAATTGTAAACCTAACCCTAAACGTAACCAGAAGCCTAACTTAAGAACCTCCCTAACACCTAACCTGTAACCCTGACCCTAACACTAACACTAACCCTAACTCTAACCAAAATGCTAACCTTACCCCTAAAGGTAACTTCTAATACTAATCCTGACCCAAACCATAACCATAAACTTAAACATAAACATAATCCTAAATCTAACATTAATCCCTAATTCTAACTCTAAACATTCCCCTTAAACTAACCCTAAACCTGATGATAATAACTAACCCTGACCCTAACCCTAGCATAATCCTAACCCTAACCCTAACCCTAATTTAACCCTAACACTAACACTAATCCTAAGCCTAAATTTTAATGCTAAAACTAACCCTAACACTAACCCTAACCTCTAAGCCTAAGCCTAACCCTAACCCAACTCCAAAATATAACCCTAAACCTAACGCTAACCTCCAACCATAACCCTAACATTAACACTAACCTTAACCATAACCATAACCATAACCTCTAAGCCTAACACTAACACTAACACTAGCCCTAATCCAAAACTCTATCACTAAACCTAAGGCTAAACTCTAAAAATAACCCTAAACTTAACACTAACTTAACCTTAACCCTAACACTAACTTAACCCTAAACCTAACTCTACAAATATCCCTATCCCTAACCCTAACCATAGATCTAACCCTAAGCCTAATCCTAACACTAACCCTAAGCCTAACACTAAACCTAATCATAACGCTAACACTAACCATAACACGAAGGCTAACCTTAACCATCTCTCCAACACCTAACTCCTAAACCTAACACTAACACTAACCCTAACGTTAAACATAACCATAACCCTAACTCTACCCCAAACCCTAACTTCTAATGCTAACCCTAAACTTAACCTTAACCATACTCATAAACCTAACCCTAAACCTAACTTGAATCCCTAACACTAACCCCCTACCACTTAAACTAAAGCTAAACTGCTGTAATACGTAAACCTAACTCTAACCATAAACCTAGAATAACCCGAACACAAACACTAACCCTAACTGTAACCCATACCTCTAACCTTAACAATAACCCTAACACTAACCCTAACACTAACCCTAAGCTCTAACACTAACTTTAACACTAAACCTATCAGTAACCCTAACTGTAAACATAACACTAAACCTAAATTCTAACCCTAACACTAACACTAACGCTACACCTCAACCTGAAACTAACCCTAACCATAACACTAAGCATAACCCTAACCCTAACCCTAACAATAACCCTAACTTAAAACAATAACCCTAACTCTAAAAATAACACTAAACCTATCCCTAACCCTAACCCTAAAAATAGCACTAAACCTAACTTTTAAACCTAACCCTAAACTTCAACCTAACCCTTACTCTAACCATAAAACTAACCCTAACAGTAACCCAAAAATAACCCTAACTATAAACCTAACATTAACACAAACCCCAAACCTAAGCCTAACCCATAAGCCTATCCCTAACACCTAACACTAAAACTAACCCTTACCCTAATCCTAAACCTAATTCTAAACCTAACCCTAACCTTAACACTAAACCTAACTCTAAGCCTAACACTAATTTCTAAACCTAACCCTACCCCAAACCATAATGGTAACCCTAACCCTAAACTTAATGACTACCACTAATCTTAACCTTACTCTATCCCTAACCCTAATCCTAACCCTAAATCTAAACCTAAGCTTTAACCCTAATCCTAACCCTAAATCTTACAATAAATTCTAAGCCTCAATATAACCCTAACACTAAACCCAAACACTAACACTAAACCTAATGCTAACATCTAAACATAGCACAAACCTTAACCGATAGCCTAACCCTAAACCTAACACTATCCCTAACCCTAACCCTAACTCTTAACCTAAACCAAAACCTAACCCTAAAACTAACACTAACCCTAAAACTATCCCTAACACCTAACCTCTAACCCTAACACTAAACCAAACCATAAAGGAACCATAAACATTTCCATAACCATAACCCAAAACCTAATAGTAGCCCTACCACAAACCATAACTCGAAGCCTAACTCTAACCCTACCCCTAACACCTAAAACCTAACACCTAACTCTAACCCTAATCCTAATCAAGTCCTTGACCCTAACCTTAACCCTAACCCTAACTCTAAACCTATCCCTAAGCTAATCATAACCAGAACCCTAATGTTAATGCAAAGCTTAAGCATAATCCTCTCCCTCTCCCTAACCCTAACCTTAACCCTAACCCTAAACCTAACCCTAACCCTAAACCTAACTCTAAACCTAACCTTAACCATAACACTAAACCTAAACCTAACACTAACACTAACAATAACTTCTACACCTAACCCAAAACCTAATCCTAACCATAACCCTAAATCTAAATCTAAACCTAACGACTAACCCTAATCCTAAACCTGACACTATCCCTAACCTTAACCCTAGCCCTAACCCTAACCCTGACCCTAAACCTAAGCTTTAACCCTAACCCTAACCATAACCATAACGTCTAATCCTAACCCTAACAATAAGCCTAAACACAAACTTTAACACTAAAAATAAATACTAAACTCTAACCCTAATCCTAACCCTAACCCTAACACTAACACTAACAATATTCCTAAATATAACCCTAACCGAAAACCTAACCCTAACCCTAAGCATATCCCTAACAGCTAACCCCATTCCTAACCCTAAACCACACCCTAAAACTAACACTAAATTTTACCCTAATCGTAATCCTAACCCTAAGCCTAACCCTAAATGAAATCGTAACCTTAACCCCAACCATAACCCGAAGCCCAATCTTAACCATCTCCTTAACACCTAACACCAGCCCTAACACTAACACTAACACTAAACCTAACTCTAACCCTAACACTAACCCTAACCATAACCCTATCCCTATCACCTAACCCCTAAACCTAACCATAACCCTAAACCTAACCCTAACACTAAATCTATTGCAAAATCTAAATGTTACCCTAACCCTAACCCTAAGCCTAACCTAATTGTAACCCTAACCCTAATCATAACCCTAAGCCTAACCCTAAACCTATCCCTAACTCTAAGCCTAACCCTAAACCTAACACTAACCCTAACCCTAAGAGTAACACTAACTTGTAAACCAAACACTAACACTAACCCTAATCCTAACCCTAAAGCTAACCACTAACGCTAATCCTAACCCTTAACCTATCCGTAACCCTAACTATAACCCTAACCCTAAACCTAAACCTGAAGCTCAGGTTTAACCCTAAGCCTAACCCTAACACTAACCATCACTTCGCAGCCTAACCATATCCCTAACCCTAATTCTAACCCTAAACTGAAGGCTAAACTCTAATGATAACCATAACCCTAATCCTACACCTAACTATAAACCTTACTGTAAACTTTAACCGTAACACTAACCGTAACCCTAACCCTAACCCTAACCGTAAATAACCTATCACTAACCCTAACCCTAAAGGTAAACGTAACACTAAACCTAACTTCTAAACGTAACAGTAACCCTAACCATAAACCTAAACCAACCCTAACACCTACCCTAACCCTAATCCTAAACCCTTACCCTAACACTAACACTATCCCTAAACCTAACCCTAACCTTACACCTAACCCTAACCCTAACCCTACACCTAACCCTAACCCTAATCCTAACCCTATCCCAAACACCTAAAACCTAACCCTAACCCTAACCTTAACTCTAAAACTAACCCTAAAACTAACCCTAAACCTAAGCTTAAACCTAACCCTAATACTAATTGTAACCCTAACCCTAACTGTAACCTGAAGCCTAACTTGACCACCTCCCTCACACCTAACCCCTAACCCTGACCCTAACACTAAACCTAACCCAAACCGTAACCATAATGCTATCCCTACCCCTAACCGTAAATTCTAATCCTAACCCTGACCTGAAACATAACCATAAACTTAAACATAAACATAACCCTAAATCTAACATTAATCCCTAATCCTAGCCCTAAACTTTCCCCTTAAATTAACCCTAAACCTGACTGTAATAACTAACCCTAACCCTAACCCTAACCCTAACTTAACCGTAACACTAACACTAACCCTAAACCTAAGTTTTAACACTAGCACTAACCCTAAAACTAACCCTAAACTCTAAGCCTAACCTTAACCCTAACCAACTCCAAATTCTAACCCCAAACCTAACACTAAACTCCAACCATAACCCTAACCTTAACCCTAACCCTAACCATAAACAAAACCTCTAAGCCTAACACTAACACTAGCCCTAACCCAAAACTCTATCACTAAACCTAATGCTAAACTCTAACCATCACCTTAAACCTAACCCTAACACTAACACTAACTTAACCCTAACCCTAACTCTACCAATATCCCTATCCCTAACCCTAACCATAAACCTAACCCTAGGGCTAATCCTAACACTATCCCTAACACCTGAAGACTCACCCTAACCCTAAACCTAACCCTAACACTAACTCTAACCCTAAGCCTAACACTAAACCTAATCAAAACCCTAACCCTAACCATAACATGAAGACTAACCTTAGGCATCTCTCTAACACATAACACCTAAACCTAACACTAACACTAACCCTAACCCTAACCATAACATTAACCCTAACTCTACTCCAAACCCTAACTTCTAATGCTAATCCTAAACCTAATCTTAACCATACCCATAAACCTAACCCTAAACCTAACTTGAATCCCTAACACTAACCCCCTACCACTTACACTAAACCTAAACTGCCTGTAATATGTAAACCTAACTCTAACCATAAACCTAGAATAACCCGAACACTAACACTAACCCTAACTGTAACCCATACCTCCAACCCTAACAATAACCCTAACACTAACCCTAACACTAATCCTAAGCTCTAACACTAACTCTAACACTAAACCTATCCCTAACCATAACCGTAAACATAACACTTAACCTAACTTCTAACCCTACCCTAAACCTAACCCTACAACTCAACCTGAAACTAACCCTAACCATAACACTAACCCTAACCCTAACCCTAACACTAACACTAACCCTAAATTCTAACAATCACCCTAACCCTAAAAATAACACTAAACCTATCCCTAACCCCAACCCTAAAAATAACACTAAACCTAACTTCTAAACCTAACCCTAAACTTCAACCTAACCCTTACCCTAACCATAACATTAACCCTAACACTTACGTGAAAAAATAATCCTAACCATAACACTAACATTAATGCAAACCCCAAACCTAAGCCTAACCCATAACCCTATCCCTAACACCTTACCCTAACCCTAACCCTAACCCTGATCCTTACCCTAACCCTAAACCTAATTCTAAACCTAACGCTAACCCTAACACTAAACCTAACTCTAAGCCTAACACTAATTTCTAAACCTAACCCTACCCCTAACCGTAACGGTAACCCTAACCCTAAACCTAACGACTACCACTAATCCTAACCTTATCTATCCCTAACCCTAACCCTAACCATAATGTAAACATAAGCTTTAACACTAAACCTATCCCTAAACCTTACCATAACTTCTAAGCCTCAATCTAACCCTAACACTAACACCAAACTCTAACACTAAACCTAATGCTAACCTACAAGCATAGCACTAACCCTAACCCTAACCCTAACACTATACCTACCCTAGCCCTAACTGTAAACCTAACCCTAACCCTAACCCTAACCCTAAAACTATCCCTAACAACTAACCCCTAACCCTAACATTAAAACCAAACCATAAAGGAACCATAAACATTTCAATAATCATAAACTGAAACCTAATTGTAACCCTACCACAAACCATAACCCGAAGCCTAACTCTAACCCTACCCCTAACACCTAACACCTAAACCTAATCCTAACCCGAATCCTAATCAAATCCCTAACCCTAACCGCAACCCTAACCCTATCAATAACCTATCCCTAAGCTAATCATAACCCTAAACCTAATTGTAACCCAAAGCCTAAGCGTAACCCTCTCCCTAACCCTAACCCTAACCCTAAACCTAACTCTAAACCTAACCTTAACCATAACACTAAATCTAAACCTAACACTAACAATAACTTCTACACCTAACCCTAACCCTAGCCTTAACTGTAACCCTAACCCTAAACCTAACGACTAACACTAATCTTAACCCTGACCCTATCCCTAAACTTAACCCTAGCCCTAACGCTAACACTAACCCTAACCCTAACCCGAACCCTAACACTAAGCATATCCCTAACACTTAACCCCAACCCTAAAACTAAACCTAACCCTAAAACTAACACTTAAATTTTACTCTAATCGTAACCCTAAGCCTAAGAATAACCCTAAACCTAATCGTAACCTTAACCCCAACCATAACCTTAAGCCTAACCTTAACCATCTCCTTAACACCTAACACCAGCCCTACCACTAACACTAACCCTAAACCTAACTTTACCCTAACACTAACCCTATCCATAGCCCTATCCCTATCACCTAACCCCTAAACCTAACCATAAACCTAAACCTCACCCTAACCCTAAATCTATTGAAAAACCTAAACGTAACCCTAAGCCTAACCTAATTGTAACCCTAAACCTAATCATAACCCTAAGCCTAACAATAAAACTATCCCTAACTTCTAAAGTGAACCCTAACACTAACCGTAATCCTAACCCTAAAGCTAACCACTAACGCTAATCCTAACCCTTAACCTATCCCTAACCCTAACCATAACCCTAACCCTAATTCTAAACTTGAAGCTAAGCTGTAACACTAGCTAACCCAACACTAACCATCACCTCTAAGATTAACCATAACCCTAACCCTAATTCTAACCCTAAATAGAAGGCTAACCTCTAATGAGAACCATAACCGTAACCCTAACCCTAAAACTAAACCTAACCGTAACACTACCCGTAACCCTAACTCTAACCCTAACTAACCTCTAACCCTATCACTAACCCTAACCCTAACCATAACCATAACACTAAACCTAACTTCTAACCATAACACTAACCCTAAACCTAAACCTAAACCCAAAGCTAACCCCTACCCTAACAATAATCCTAAACCCTTAACCTAACACTTACACTATCCCTAAACCAAACCCTAACCCTAACCGTAAACCGAACCCTAACCCTAACCCTAACCTTAATCGTAACTCTATCCCAAACACCTAAAACCTAACCCTAACCCTAACCCTAACTCTAAAACTAACCCTAAACTTAACACAAACCCTAAGCTTAAACCTAACCCTAAAACTAATTGTAACCCTAACCCTAACCATAAATCAAAGACTAACCCTAACCTTCTCCCTAACAGTTATCCCCTAACCCTAAACCTATCCCTAACACTAAACGTAACCCTAACTCTATTCCTAACCTAACCACAAGCCTAAACCCTAAACTTAACACCTAAACGTCAGCCATAACCGTAAGCCAAACCCTAAACTTTAAGTTCTAACACTAATCCTAACCCTAACTCTAGCCCTACCCTAAACTTCAACCTAACCCTAACCCTAACCATAACACTAACCCTAACCCTAACCCCAAATGCTAACACTAACAATAACCTTAACCGTAAACCTAAACCTAACCCTAAACCTAACACTAAACCTAACCCTAACCCTAACCCTAACTATAAATCTATCCCTAACACCTAACCCCTAACCCTAACCCTAAAAGTAACACTAAATCTAACGCAAACCCTAACCCTAACCATAACCCTAAACTCATCATAACCCTAAACATACCGTAAAACGAAGCCAAACCCTAAAACTATACCTAACACCTAACCCCTATATCTAAGCCTAACTGTAACCATAATCCTAATCCAAATCCTAATCCTAACCGTAACCCTAACCTTAAAGCTAACCCTAAACATAAACCTAACCTAATCGTAAACCTAACCCTAACCAAAACCTGAAGCCTAACCCTAACCCTATCAATAACCCTAACCCTAACACTAACCCTAATCACTATCCGTAACACTAACCCTAACCTAACCCTAAAACTAAACCTAATGCTAAACCTAAACCTAACCCTAACCCTAATCCCTAACTGTAACCCTAACATGATCCCTAACACTAACCCTAACAATTACCCTAACCCTAACCCTACTCCTAAAATCTAACTCCTAATGCAAACCGCAAACCCTAAACCTAAACCTAAAAGGAACATTAACCCTAACACTAACCGTAACACTTACACTAACCCTAAGCCGAACCCTAAACATTACCATAAACCTAACTCTAACCATAACACAAAGCCTAACGGTAACCCCCTCCATAACACCTAACCCCTAAACCTAACCCTAACATTAACCCCATCTGTAACTGTAACCATTACCCTAACCCTACACCTTATGGTAACTTCTAATACTAACCCTAACCCTAACCCTACCCATAAACCTAACCCTATAACTAACATTAATCCGTAACCTTAACCCTAAAATCTACCCCTTAAACTAACCCCAACCCAGAATGTAATACCTAAACCTAACTCTAACCCTAAACCTAGCATAACACCAACATTAACACTA